>NC_080168.1:71439919-71739919 GCF_950295315.1 Erinaceus europaeus
TTTCTGAGGTCAAAACCTGAGGTCAAGTACCTAACAGAACTTTTTTAGAAACGAAAATGTTCTGGATCTGCTCATGTCACACAAGTGACAGTTAAACATTTAAAATATGGCTAGTGCAATAAGAATCTTTTTTTTTTAAAAAAAGATTTATTTATGAGAAAAAAGGGAAAGAAAAGCAGAGCATTACTGTGGCACATGCAATGCCAGAGATTGCAGGTAGGACTTCATGCTTGAGAGTCCAACGTTTCATCTACTGCACCACTTCCAAGGTTATAGCAGTAAGAATCTGAATTTTTTTAAAAGTTTTTTTTAATTTGTGATACATTTTAAACATTTTTATTCACTTATTTATTATTGGAGAGACAGAAAGAAATTAAGAGGGGTGAGATATTATTTACTTACTTACTTATTATTGGATAGAGACAGAAAGAAAGTAAGAGGGGAGGGTGAGATAAAGAGGGAAAGAGACTAAGAAGCACTTGAAGCCCTGCTCCCTTACTTGTGAAGCTTTCCCCCTGCAGGTGAGGACCAGGGGCTTGAACCTGGGTCCTTGCGGATTGTAATGTGTACGCTTACCAGGTGTACCACTCACTGCCTGGTCTCTCTTTTTTTTTTTTAATATTTATTTTATTTATTTATTCCCTTTTGCTGCCCTTGTTGTTTTATTGTTGTAGTTATTATTGTTGTTGTCATTGTTGGATAGGACAGAGAGAAATGGAGAGAGGAGGGGAAGACAGAGAGGAGGAGAGAAAGATAGACACCTGCAGACCTGCTTCACCGCCTGTGAAGCGACTCCCCTGCAGGTAGGGAGCCGGGGTTCGAACCGGGATCCTCATGCCGGTCCTTGTGCTTTGCGCCACCAGCGCTTAACCCGCTGCGCTACAGCCCGACTCCCTGCCTGGTCTCTTATTTGTTATTTATACATTTTTATGGGAGAGAAAGGACAGAGCATCCTCAGCTCTGGCCTATAGGGCTGCTAGGGATGAACCTAGGGCTTCTGGGTTTTAGACATGCAAGTCTTGCATTCTAACTGCTGAACTGTCTTTCCTGCCCTGTTTGATTTCATTTTCTATGCAGATGAATCACCTGTGACTGGTTGTTACCTGACTAGAAAGAATTTCACAGTTTTAAGTTATCTCAAAATCTTCTCAATTACAATGTTTGACATACAGTTAAGAATCATACATACTGGAGACAAGAGTACCCACCCAAAAGCCAAGTTGAACATTTAGAATGGGACGAAAGACAGAAGAGGGTACACAGAATGGAGAGACTAGACTCACACTGGATATTTTTCCATGAGGTAAGAGGCAAAATTGCCAAATTCAACAGAAAATTGGAAACTACAAAAACTTAATAAATGGAAATCCTAGAACTTAAAAATAACTGAAAATAACGTAAAGTTCTGACATTGGTCAAGAAGTAGTAAAGTGTTAATGTATAGTAGACTTTAATAAGTTAAAGACAAAACATGTGCTCTTAAGAAAAGAACTAAAAGAATTGTATTACCTATGTGCATGACCCAGGGTTGGGCCCAGCCCCCACCACATTGGAAGAAGTCTGAGTGCTATGGTGTCTTTCACTCTCTGCCTCTATCTTTAAAAAAAAAAAAAAAAAAGTAAATTTCCATGAGAAGTGGTGGGAATAACAGAAAACAAAAAGAAGATAAGAAAGGGGAGAAAATGAAATATAAAAGTGATATGACAAAACAAAAAGCAAGCAGTAAGACAAATTTAATTTCACTAAATATAAATGCAAATGGACTAAAAGATTTGAAGGTATCAAAGTGTATTTAAAAACAAAACTCACAGCCCTGGGAGAGGCTCAGTGGGTAAAAAGGATGCTTTGCACTAGTAAGGCAGGGGCTTAAACTACTACATCACACACAACAGCAGTGCTTTGGTCTCTTTCTCCATAATATAAAAATAAATAAGCAAATAAATAAATAAATAACAGAACTCAGTCACATAATGCTAGTAAAAAATACATATTAAGTAAGCATATGGATGGGGAAAATTGAAAGTAAGAAGATGGAAAGGATGTACAAAGTGAAGACCAAAGGAAGTTTAGTAACACATTAATAACTGATAAAACAGACACCATTAGACAGAAGTGTGTTTTCTAATAATAAAAGGCTTAATGTACCCTAAAATCTAATTCTAAGTAACTCACATACACATTGTAAGATTTGATCATCATCAGTAGCCCTCTCCCTCAAATCAGTATATAGAACATTTGGAAGAAAAAAAAAAAGATAACCAAATTTGATCTGATTTCTGAGAAAGGACTGAGAGGAAAGTGAGTCTTAGCAGCTTTTTCATGAGAACAAACCAAAGGAAAGAGATCTTTAATGGGGGGGAGGGTGTGTTTGGTTGGTTGTGCCTTTAGCACTGACAGCACTAATTTCTTCAGAGAAGTCCATCCTCTGTTTTCTTCCTTCATTCACCTAACACTTCACCTGAATGCACTGCTTCTCACATCTCAGGGTCAGTATTAACTACACATCTCCATTAATGCTCAAATCTAAATATCTTCTATGTTGCCTTTTTTAATTGACTTGACGTTGCTTTATAACATTATATAGGTTTATGGCAAACTGTTGCCTTTTATATCAATGCCTGTTCACACTATGTCTGCCAATAGAATTCCCACTTCCATCCATCACCCAGTTTGTTCTGTCTTCCACCTCTCCCCTTCTGACCATCACTACCTACCTTCCTTACATGTGTGAGAGGCCAGAGCACCTCTACACTGCTTATGATGTTCTATGATACTGCTTTGATCTTCCTTGTTTCTGTGAGGTGCTGGGGACACTGAATTTGGGGCCTAAAGCAAGCAATGCACATGCTCTACCACAAGGCCACCTTGCATTTCTCCCTCTGACTTAGTTCACTCAGCAGTACTTGCTTGAGGTCCAGATTTAGGCTCTGAAAGGCAAGGTTTCATCCCTTTCCACAGGTGAGGAGTGTTATACTGTGTACAGACCATGTCTGCTTTACCATCTCTTCTACTGATGACACTCATGTTTTGTCCAATGCTTGGGTAGGCTTTTGTTTCATTTTTATCAGAGCACTGCTCAGCGCTGGCTTGTGGTGGTTGCTGGGGATTGAACCTGGGACCTTTGGTGCCTCAGGCATGAAAGTCTTTTTGTGGGTCAGGTGGTTGTGCACCTAGCAGGTGTACAAATTATCATGCACAAGGACTTGGGCGTTCAAGCGCCTGGTCCCCACCTTCACAAGTGGCAGAGTTGTGCTGAAGGTGTCTTTTTGTCTCTATTAGAAAAGAAATAAGGGGGAAAACGGCCACTGGAAGGATGGAGCTATGTAAGCACAGAGCCTACACAATAATTCTGGTGAGGAAAAAAAAAAATGAAAAAGAAAAAGCTGTGGACTTTGTGATTAAGAATGCACTTGGGGGGCCAGGGGGAATTGCAGTGGGTTAAGTACACATGGTGTGAAGCACAAGGACCAGCGTAAGGATCCTGGTTCAAGCCCCTGACTCCCCACTGGCAATGGGTTGTTTCACAGGTAGTGAAGCAGGTCTGCAGGTGTCTTTCTCTTGCCCTCCTCTCGATTTCTCTGTCCTATCCAATAACAGCAATGATAACAATAACAACAACAAGGAAAACAAAATGGGAAAAATGGCCAACAGGAGCTGTAGATTCATAATGCAAGCATCAAGCCCCAGAAGGCAAAAAAAAAAAAAAAAGAACTTGATCCAGAGGACCAGCTTTGCCCTTGGCTCCTGAGATGTGGTCTTTAGTTCTTGGAATGTCTTGCCTGAGAGTCTGTTTGCCAGAGGGTTTTGGCACCAGACAATCTGACAACAATAGTTACAATGTGGTTCTTTGGGACAGATGACACCAGTTCCAACTCTAGGAGTATTGACCAGAATCTGCTGAAGGGGCTCGGGCTAATGAATAGCATGTGATAGACCCCAGGAAAAACTCTGGACACCAATGTCACGTATGCAGCAGCTAAGACTCTGAGACAAGGACAGGAGCTCCACTTACACACACACACACACACACACACACACACACACACACACACACACACACACACACATTCGGCCCTGTGTTTTCTTTTCCTTTGGAAAATGTTAACCAGTTATCCACTGCGACAAACCCTGGCTATGAGTGATTTCAGTGAGTTCTGAGACCTTTCACAACTCAGTGCAGCCCAGCATAGTATAAGGAATGTGCAGTCAAGGTCCAAACAGTCTTTGGAGGAGTCTGGGGCTGAACTCACTACAGGGAACTGCAATAGATTTCCTCACATCAATGTGATGGGCTGGCCATGCCCAGCAGCCTGCCCATCTGAAGTGGTTTTGAAGTGATCATTTCTTTTGGCTTAAAGCTGTGTGTGGCACGGACAAGTCACAAAGGGACAGGAGATGAGAGCAGGAGACATGTTACACACATTACCTAAGCAGAGGAACTGCTATCAGGCCTTCTCCACATTGGCACTACTCACCCATGGCACCATCTTGACAGGAGCTTCTGGGCATTATGTGTTTAGCAGCGCCTCTGCCTGGTTCCCACTAGGTGTCAGTAGCACCCACCCAAGTCGTGACATCCAAAAATAGTTCTCCAAGCCAGATGACAGTGGGTGGATGTGGGGCAGGGCAGGCTTGAGACCCACTGCTAGACAGTTGGTTGGGGAGAAGCACTTTTAAAGACAGTATATTTGGCATACAAAATTAGGACGAGTACTGATTTTGTTTATTTGCTATTAGAAAAAGGAAGCTGGTAGATTTCACACAATGTGGAGAACAAATGTTTGTTTTGCATGACATATGCAAAAAAATGTTTTTTTGGTTGCCACCAGAGTTATCACTGGGGCTTAGTGCCTGCACAGCTCCACTGTTCTCAGTCTTCTTTCTGATAGAAGCAGAGAGAAACAGAGGCAGAAAAACACTTGCAGCACTGCCTCACCACTCTTGAAGCTTCCCCCTGAAGGTGGGAACTGAGGGTTTGAACTGGGGTCCCTGCTCATGGCAACATGTGAGCATGTGTGCTCAACCCGGTGTACTACCACCTGGCTGCCATATACAAAATTTAAAATAGTAACACAGAAAATAGCATCTCAACTTATGTACTATAGGAAGATTAATTAGCAGATAGTCACTAATTACAATCAGGAATAATTTTAAATTTGACCCCAATGTTTTCAGAATCAGTATTTATGTAACTAAAAATTGAAAAGGTATCTGGGGGGAGGGATGAGGAACTTCACAAGCAGTGAACAGTGATCAGGTGTCTCTCTTACTCTCTCCTTCTCTACCTCTCTCCCCCCACCCTCAATTTCTCTGTCCCAGTGAATAAAAGAAAGGTGGAGGGGAGGGAAAATGTCTGTCATGAGTAGTGGATTCGTTGTGCAGCCATGAAGGTCCCAGCAATAACCCTGGTGGCAATTAAAAAAAAAAGGCTTTTTTTTCTTTTTCATCCTAGAGGCTTCACCACTACAGAATGGCTTTTTTCAGGCAGAAACAGATAAAGGGAGAGAAGGAAAGGTACCACATCACCAAAGCTTCCTCCAGTGCAGTGGGGCTCTAACCTGGTTTATGTGCATGGCAAAGCAATGGGGAACATTTTTTAAAAAATATTTTATTCCCTTTTGTTGCCCTTTTTTATTGTTGTAGTTATTATTGTTGTTATTGATATTGTCATTGTTGGACAGGACAGAGAGAAGTGGAGAGAGGAGGGGAAGACAGGGGGAGAGAAAGATAGACACACCTGCATACCTGCTTCACTGCTTGTGAAGCGACTCCCCTGCAGGTGGGGAGATGGGAACTCGAACCAGGATCCTTAAGCAGATCCTTGTGCTTCATACCCCTCCACTTAACCTGCTGTGCTACCGCCCAACTCCCAGGGGAACATTTTTTAAACAATGAACATTTCAGGTGAACACACTCCAATGCCTTACATAAGTAATAATACTAACATCTTCAAGAGCACAAGAAACTCTGATTTAAAAGACTTTTAAATTCAATTATCAGATATCCTGAAAAAATACATTGTTGAAAAAGATTTCCATTTATTAATGGAAATCCATCTCCCACTCATGTTAAATCAATGTTAACACTAAGTCCGTTTCTCCAACAAATGTTACTTATACAACTGGATATACCCAGAGAGAAAAAAGAAACTGGACCCCTATCTTAGTGCAGCCTGGAGTGTTCCTAGTCATGACCCCAGAATGTGAGCCCAGACAACAACCTGGGTCTCCCCAGACAACAACCTGGGTCTACTTGCATATTAGATGTCAGGCTCAGGCAAAAACTAGTAAAGTCATGGGCCCCTTGGAATATACCTAAAATAGACCTACTAGCTTTCTCCAAAAGAGACCCCAAACCTTCATTGGCAATACTCTTGCATTTAGGTTCATAATTAGTCAACAATTTGTTCTGCTTTATATCTTAACTCTTTTCTAGCCACCAGGTTCCAGATGCCAATTTGACTTCCCTGGGCAGATGACCCCACCAATGTGCCCTGGAGCCCTGCTTCCCCAGATCCCCGCCCCACTAGGGAAAGAGAGAGACAGGCTGGAAGTATGGATTGACCCGTCAACACCCATGTTCAGCAGAGAAGCAGTTACAGAAGCCAGACCTTCCACCTTCTGTAACCCGCAATGATCCTGGGTCCATACTCCCAGAGGGATAAAGCACAGGGAAGCTGGGAGTCAGGTGGTAGTGCAGTGGGTTAAGTTCACGTCACGAGAAGCTCAAGGATCCTGGTTCAAGCCCCTGGCTCTCCACATGCAGGGGAGTTGTTTCACAGGTGGTGAGGCAGGTCTATAGGTGTCTATCTTTCTTTGTCTTTCCCTCCTCTCTCCATTTCTCTCTGTCCTATCTAACAACGATGGCATCAATAACAATAACTAACAATGATAAAAAATAAGGGCAACAACAGGGAAAATAAATATTTAAAAAATAGGGAGTTATCAGAGGAGGGGATTGGATATGGAGCTCTAGGGGTGGGCACTGTGTGGAAATGTACCCCTCTTACCCTATGGCCTTGTCAATGTTCCCATTTTATAAAAATAATTATCAGTGAGTGAGATTATGAAGAAATCTAAATAGCAGAGCACTATGATTGGATTTTTTTTTTCTTCTTCCAGGGTTACTGCTGGGGCTTGGTGCCTGCACCATGAATCCACTGCTCCTGGAGCATTTTTTTTTTTCATAATTTAGTTTTTACTTATTTTTTAAATATTTATTCCCTTTTGTTGCCCTTATTGTTTTATTGTTGTAGTTGTCGTTGGATAGGACAGAGAGAAATGGAGAGAGGAGGGGAATACAGAGGGGGAGAGAAAGATAGACACCTGCAGACCTGCTTCACCACCTGTGAAGCAACTCCCCTGCAGGTAGGGAGCTAGGGGCTTGAACCAGGATCCTTATGCTGGTCCTTACGCTTTGTACCACCTGCGCTTAACCCACTGTGCAACCGCCCAACTCTCTATAATTTTTATTTATAAAAAGGAAACACTGACAAAAACTATAGGGAGGCTATTTTTTCCCTTTTGTTGCCCTTGTTGTTTTATCGTTGTGGTTATTATTGTTGTTGTTGATATTTTTGTTGTACAGGACAGAAAGAAATGGAGAGAGGAGGGGAAGATAGAGAGGGGGACAGAAAGACACCTGCAGACCTGCTTTTCTGCTCAGTGAAGTGACCCTCCCGAAGGTGGGGAGCCGGGGGCTCGAACTGGGATCCTTACGCTGGTCCTTGTGCTTCATGCCATGTGTGCTTAAATCACTGCGCTACCACCCGGCCCCGTGATTGAGATTTTTAAATGGTACAACAGCTGTGGAAAATGATATAGAGGTTCTTAAGAATGTTTAAATAATTTCCTTAAGGTATAGAACTCTTACTTCTTTTCCTTTTGATTGAGATAGAGATAAAGTGAGAAAGAGGCCACTACACTGAAGCTTCCTTCAATGTGGTGGGGGTGAGGTTTGAACTTGAGTCACATACATGGCAAAGCAGGTGCACTATTCAGGTGAGTTATTTCAGAAATCCCACTTCTGAGTACAATCCAAGATTTTTATTAGACTCATCATCACACACAAACACTTTATTAGTTACTTCTACATAAGAGAAATCATCTTTTTAACAGAAATATCAGATCATGAGAGGCCAAATAATCTATCCCAAGAAGATAAAAATTAAATACTTAATCAAAAGGCACTATGCCAACACTTAAAAACCTACAACCACAGTGGTAGTAGGCTGAGAATACACTATAGGACTCATCTCATATAAATGTTGGCGATTAGCAGGAATTTTGCTTTCCAGAAGACTAAGGTAGCAATGAATATTTGGGCTCAAGAAGATATTTGGCCAGCTAAAGATTGAGACGGCTGAAATTCAAGCTAAATGGAAGGAACGGGTATAAAGAATCCATGTAACACAGTCACCAAGCAGAGGGTGACAGATCAGGCTTTTTCCTCTCAAGAAGTATTTGCTGCACTGTGTAGTCTCCCCTTAGACATTAGCCTGAGAAGTGTTTGAGCTGAGAGTTGCCAGCTCCTACCTAACGGGCTACGTAACAGGGCTCTTACAGTCATTTATAATAGACTTTATAGAACTTGTCAAAAGTGGGAGAGTGGGGATTGGGCTTGCTTTCTAGCTAGTAGTTCTGAGCCAAGGAAACCCTAAAGCATTCACATGCAAAAATAATCTGACCTTCCTTATACACATTCAAGCTCCTCTATACAATGCCTTCTGAATCTTTACTGCAGCTGAGCTGAGACAATGCTGTAGGAAATTCCAGCACTTAGTCTCAATCTGTCTTTCCCTAATTTAAGAGAAATGCTATATAATACCTCATGTGGGTAAACTACACTGGAGCAAGCTGAACTTTTTATACAAAGACAAAGGGTCAGGTGGAATCAAATTGGGGAAATAGGGCTGGGGCTTACTTTATCTTTAAAACTCCTCAGAAATTATACTATTATAAAGGGACATGGCTGAACAGATAGGAAACGGATTCTCCATTGTGAGTTCTCCTGATGGCTTCTGCAAGGATCATGGAGATGTCGATGACCTGTATTTTGGAGCAATGCTTCATCTTATCCTCCTGTGGTATGGTGTTGGTGACAACTACTGCTTCAAAGCATGCATTGTTGATACGAGAAATGGCAGGACCAGAAAAAATTCCATGAGTCAAGATAGCATAAACTCTTGTGGCTCCAGCTGAGAGAAGTTTGTCAGCTGCATGACAGATTGTGCCACAAGTGTCAGCCATGTCATCCACCAAAATGGCCACCCGATCCTTCACATCTCCCACCAGCACCATGCGGTCCACTTCATTGGCCTTCTTTCGTTCTTTGTGAATCAAGGCAAAGTCCACATTCAACCGGTCTGCAATGGAGGTCACTCTCTTAGCACCACCAGCATCGGGTGAGACAATAGTGCAATTCCTCCATTCAGAGATGTTCTCTCGTATCCACTTCAGGACAGCTGGTTCCGCATACAAATTGTCCACTGGGATATCAAAAAAGCCCTGAATTTGAGAAGCATGTAGGTCCATGGTAATGATATGATCTGCACCTGCTACAGATAGCATATTTGCAACAAGCTTAGCTGAGATGGGAGCCCGGCTTTTGTCCTTCTTATCTTGTCGGGCATAAGGGAAGCAGGGAATGACTGCAGTAACGCGACTGGCTGAAGCAATCTTGCAGGCATTAATCATGATCAAAAGTTCCATCAGATTGTCATTAATTTCACCACAACCACTCTGCACAATGTAGACATCCTCTCCACGTACACTTTCACCAATTTCCACACAGGTCTCCTGGTTGCTGAATTTCTTAGTCACCACTTTGCCAAGCTCCAGGCCCAGGCGGTCAGCAATTTTCTGGGACAAGTCCTGGTGGGAGCTACCGCTGAAGATCTTGATATTCGGCATCTTGGTCAAGTACCCTAAACACTCCTTGTTCGGCACTTTACACCTGCTGCGAACCAAAGTCACCACAGAGATTCTGCAATAACTGCCTTGGGTCTCTACTCCGTCATCTTCCCAAGATGGCTTTGAAGAGATATCTGCATACTCATCTTCTTGGCAGCACTACTCCTAATAACCAGGAGATGGAAGTAATCCAGTGGGATAAAATGTGATGTGCATACTTACAATGGAATCTGCACTATCATAAAAGAAAGCTATATCCTGGGTTGGCAAGATGTCATAGGGGTACTGCATGTTTGATAGAAGGGTCAGGCCCTGGACTTCATCCCTACACCCCATGAGAGCACTAAACATAAAAATGGGTGGGACCTCACTGATGGCAAAGCTGTTTACTGGCTTCTTCACTCTTGTTGATCATTATTAAATCAATTAAAAAAATATAAAAAGGAAGGAAGGAAGATAGAAAAAAAATTATTATTTGGGCTGGGGAGGTAGTTCAGTTATGCACAGCATGATATGCATGCAGGAGGACTTAAATTGGGTCCCCAGCACCACAATAAATAACAGTTAGACCAGGAAAGATACTGCACCACACATGAAATGGATGAAACTTGACACGCTGACAAGTGAAATAAACCACTTGTGAAAGCACAGATGGTGTGATTCCACTAACAGGTGTTTGCAGCAGTCACATCCAGACAGGGTAGAAGAAAGCAGTGGAATGGAAGGGGAGCTAGGGAGCTATTCAGTGGGTATAGACAGTGAAGCTTCAGTTCAGGAAGATGAAAAGGGTCTTGGAAGCCTGTTGCATGGCAACAAGAACAGATCTAACATTGCTGAACTATGTATTTCCACTGCTCCGGGAGGCGAGGCCATTTTCCCCATTTTTGTTGCTCTTATTATTGTTAATGTAGTTATTGCTGTTATTGATAGGACAGAGAGAAATCAAGAGAGGAGGTGAAGACAGAGAGAGGGAGAGAAAGACACCTGTAGACCTGCTTTACTGATTATGAAGTGAACCCCCTGAAGGTGGGGAGCCAGGGGCTCGAACCGGGATCCTTATACAGGTCCTTGTACTTTGGGCCATGTGCACTTAACCTGCTGTGCTACCACTCAGCCCCCGAACTATGTATTTTTAAATGGTAAAAATGGCAGTTTTGGGTTGTACTTTTTAATCACACACATAAAAATCCACTTACTGGAGGTCTTCTGCCATGACTGGTTCTCACAGCTTGCTGAAAACCTGTGTCATTCTCCAATTCCTAAAACAAAAGGGCATATTTAACATTCAATAAGAAGTAAAAAAAAAAAACCAAAAAACAAAAAACTTTGTTTTCTTAATGGATAGACAAGAGAGAAATTAAAAGGGCAGGGGAAGAGAGACAGAGAGACACCTACAGTCCTAATTCACTGCTTGTGAAGCTTCTCCCCTATAGGTGGATACCAGGGGCTTGATCCTGGGTCCTTGAGCACTGTAGTATGTGTGTTTAACAAGGCGCACCACCACCTGGCCCCACTTAACCTCTTCTCTTTGGTGCTTCTGATTCTCTACATCTTACTTCCTCTCCAGACATCCAGGTAGCTGGCTCAAAGACTCCTGGTCTCAATTCTCTCTCCTGTTAAATCAGAACACTGCTCAGCTCTGGCTTGTGATGGTGCTGGGGTTTAAACTTGGGATGTTGGAGACTCAGGCAGGAGAGTCTTTTTTGCATCACCACTATGCTGTATCTCCTGGCCCTCTGGTCTCAAATAACATCTCAAGCTACTGCAGAGATGAAGCCTGAGACGCAGATTAGAACTAACCAAGGCATACGTGTTGCTACTTAGAACCAACATTTCAGCTAAAATGCTTTGGGCTTTGCTGGTTCCTGAGCTTCAGTCATAAACCCCCTCAGGAAATTTGAGGAAAGTACTATTCAAAGGCAGGCTACAGAAGCTATTTTTAGGCTCTCTCAATAGCACCCAGTCTGACCACCCACCCATCTCCTAGCTGGTCTGTTTCCCACTCCTCTGTCACCAATACCAGCTCTGAATCTAGTCCTTCAAACCCACATCCTGTACACTTCCATAGTGATCATTCTACTCCCCCCCACCAAGATATTTGTGCTAATTAGAAATAAATAACGAAAGGATGCAAAATGTAGAGTCAAGCACCAATGATCTTTCTTTCTTTTAATATTTTATTTTATTTTAATGAGATGCAGACAGAGACCTGGAGATAAGACCAGAGCACTGCACAGCTCCGACTTATGGTGATGCCAGAGATCGCACCTGGGACCTCAGAGCCTCAGGCATGAGAGTCTTTTGCATAACCATTATGCTGTCTTCCCAGCCCCTCAATGATCTTTTAAAAACTATGTGGACAAATGTTTATATAATCAGAACGCAATACAATGATGAACCTTAAGCAAGATTTTGTTATTTAAGCATTCTTTAAACTTTTTTTTTTTTTAACCAGAGCACGGCTCAGCTCTGGCTTATGGTAGTGCAGGGGATTGAACCTGGGACTTTGGAGCTTCAGGCCTGAAAGTCTCTTTGCATAATTATGCTATCTATCCTCCACCCATCTTCTTTATTTTTTATTTGATCTCTATAACCTTCATATCGACTGTATAAAATGTTAAAAGTACACAACACTAAGGTTAGCCATGGGAACTAGACAATTTTAATATTAAAGTCAAAGGTCCCTTCAGGGAGTCGGGCGGTAGCGCAGCAGGTTAAGCGCACGTGGCGCAAAGCTCAAGGACCGGTCAGAATCCTGGTTCAAGCCCCCAGCTCCCTCCCCACTTCAGGGGAGTCGCTTCACAGGCAGTAAAGCAGGTCTGTGTCTTTCTCTCCCTGTATCCCCCTCTTCTCTCCATTTCTCTTTGTCCTATCCAACAACAATAACATCAATAACAGCAACAATAAAAAAAGAAAAAAACAGGGGCAACAAAAGGGAAAATATAATAAAATAAAAAGTTAAAAAAAAAAAAAAGATAAGGTACCTTCAATATAACTAGGCATACTAATTTGGCAGTCCTTTAAAGAAAAAGATGTCTTTGGGGTGGGGTGGGGGGAGAATATAGGTCTAAGAAGGATGATAGAGGCCCTAGTGGGGGTTGCATTGTTATATGGAAAATTGAGAGATGTTATACATGTACAAACTATTGTATGTACTGTTGAATGTAAAATATTAATTCCCCAATAAAGAAATTAAAAAAAAAATGTCTTCGGAGATTCTTAAACTAATAGCAAAATCTAATTTATCAACTCAGTAAGTTCTAAGTAACAAGCTGAAAAGAATTGTCAATCAATTCTCCAACTACAAGTAGCAAATAACACAATTAACACAAGTTTTTTTTAAACTTTTTTTTTGTTCATAATTTAACAAGATGCATAATCTATAAACTATAGGTTCTAATTCATACAAACTGGATAAGCTATAATATAAAAGCACTTTAAGTGAATGCTTATAACAACTTATTATTTCAATTAAGATTAAAAAAAAATCACGGGGCTGAGAGATGGCTCACTTTACCTAGGTCTGAACCCTCAGCACCATCCAAGGAGGAAGCTTCACTATTGGTGGAGCAGTGCTGTGGTACCCTCTCTCTCTTCTTGCCCCTCCCCTTTTTCTCTTCCTTGCCTCCTTCTCTCATCCTGTCTCTATACCCTTTATCTAAAAAAAAAAAAAAAAAAAAAAAAAAAAAAAGTTCCATTAGGAGAGATGGAATTGTGCAGGTATGAAGTTCAGAAAAAATCCTTGGAGGCAAAAAGAAAATAAAACAAAAATAATTTTAAAAAATCATACGTAATCTTATACATTAAATTTACTATGTAAATTTATTTCTGTGCCTGGTATTCCGTGTACTTCAAACTGAAGAATGAACTCACATACTGATACACCAGCAGTTTCCCTAATGTTTTAAAAATGACCATACTTGTGACTCCACTCTGGGACTCTATCCAAGAAAATGACTGATGAATATGCAAAAAATGTATAAAGTTGCTCATTTCACAATTGCTATTTACAACAGCAGAAGGCAGGTAATAAACAGCCTATCATAAGAAAATGGTGCCACTTGCCTATATTCCATATTATATAATATAAAATATTCAATATTCTAGGTCTTAGATTCACCTGACAATATTTTATGTCAGAGAAAAAAATAAATCAGTGAAATTATATTTATTTGAACTATTAGTAACGTGATCTTATTTAGCTGAATGCAATAAGGCAAACAGAAAAGTTACTAAAATTTCCATTCCAAAAATGGTAAAAGAAACTATATGCACAGCCAAGGAGGTGGTACAGTGGCTAGAGAACTGGACTCTCAAGCATAACGTCCTGAATTCAATCCCTGGCATCTCATGTGCCAGAGAGATGTTCTGGTTCGTTCTTTCTCTTATATAAATAAATAAATGTGGTGGCTGGGTGTTGGTGAACCTAGTAGAGCACACACATTACCATGACCTGTGTTCAAGGCTCCAGTCCCCACCTATGGGGGGGTAGCTTCATGAGCCCTAGTGGCAATTTTTAAAAAAGGGAGAGAAAATAAATAAATAAAAATGCTACATGTACACAAGGAGGAAAGATAAAGGAACAAAATGTCAACAGTAATTATTTTCCAGTGAGGATCATAGGTAGTTTTCATTAATGAACATGAATTAGTTTTGTAACCAGGAAAAGAAAGGAGGATATTTGAATGGTTTGAAATATAAATGTGGGAATTGGAGCAGTGGGTTAAGCGCACATGGCGTGAACTGCAAGGATCCCAGTTTGAGCCCCCGGCTCCCCACCTGCAGGGGAGTCACTTCACAGATGGTGAAGCAGGTCTGCAGGTGTCTATCTTTCTCTCCCCTTCTGCCTTCCCCTCCTCTCTCCATTTCTCTCTATCCTATCTAACAATGACATCAATAACAATAACTATAACAACAATAAAAAAAACAAGGGCAACAAAAGGGACAATAATAAATATAAAAAAATTTAAAAATATGAACAGAGATAAATTGGAAGTGATGGGGGTGATGGAGATGGAAACAGAGACGAAGTATAGGGTAAGGGAGGAGAGATGGAGAAAGGGAGGAGAGGGAGAGGGAAAGGGACCTGTAGCCCTGTTTCATGGATCATGAAACTTTCCACCTGCAGGTGGGGGCTGGGGACTTGAGCCTGGGTTCCTTGTGCACTGAAATCTGTACACTCACCAGGTGTGCCACCATTTGAGCCCCCCAGATTTTCTATAATGAATACAATCTCTGAAGTTTTTATTTCATTTCAACCAAGTGAATGATTTTTTTTATTGTTTTCTTTCTAAGTTTCAAATTTATAGACTACTATTTTTAACTCCAGAGGAAAAAAAAATTTTTTAAATGACTAAAAAACTACATAAAAGCTACTAGGCTAGAACAAGACTTCTGAAAATAGTTTTAAGTCCTACAAATGCTAATGTTTAATGATGACACACCAGCAAGTAAACTAACATCTACATCCTTCATCCTTACTTCCCCCACACACACATTAGTTGAAGATAACTTTAGAGAAATATTTCTCCTTTTTAAAATATATTTTTTTTAGAAAAAATATATATTTTTAATACTTATTTCCTTTTGTTGCCCTTGTTTTATTGTTGTAGTTATTATATTTCTTCTTTTAAGTACCTTAAAAACTAGATCTCTCAGGCTGATTAGAACAGATTTAAAGTATTAAGATATTTGGGAGTCGGGTGGTAGTGCAGCGGGTTAAGCGCACATGGTGAAAGGATCCCGGTTTGATCCCCCGGCTCCCCACCTGCAGGGGAGTTGCTTCACAAGCAGTGAAGCAGGTCTGCAGGTGTCTATTTTTCTCTCCCTCTCTGTCTTCCCCTCCTCTCTCCATTTCTCTCTGTCCTATCCAACCACGACTACAATAAAATAAGGGCAACAAAAGGGGATAAACATATAATAAGTATCAAGGTATTTGTCTTAGTAACAATTTCTTATTTTAGATCACTATGTAGATTTGTTCAAATAAATGGATAGATTTTTTTAAAAAGCAATTACAAAACAGTACATACAGTATGGTGTGATTTTATATGAAAATATTGAGATATACGTATATTTTGCACTTAGTGAGATCAGTATATAAGTTGGTTGATAGTTCTCCTTGGGTGGCAACAGCTTCTACGATTTTAATTTTTCTTTATTCTTATTTCTATTTCCAAATTTTCCTGTAAAATATTCGCATGGTTTAATAAAACAAGAAAAATACTCACTTTCAAATTTAAAGCATTAAAATCATTAAGTCTTTCAGTTTTACATGTTCAGAGACCTTGTGAAGGATAAAAGCATACAACAGAGTCTGGTTCATTCCTACCGTCTTTCTAAGGCCTCTCTTCTGTGCAGTAACAGTCGTGGCAGAAGCCAGTAGTCTTCAGTAGCTATACTTTTTCTAGACTTTGAAGCAACTTGCTAAATCTAAAACATAGTAGAAGCAAAATCCTCAGAGTCAAAGTTTTCAGTGGTTCACAAAGGCCAATGTAAAGTCTGTGTTTTTGTTGTTGTTGTTTGTTTTTTAAGATGGAGGAAGAAGTAAAGAGAGAGAGATACCTCAGCAGCAAATTTCCCTCCAATGTGGTGGGAGCTGGGCTCAAACCTGGGTTGTACACATAGCAAAGTAGTGCACTATCCAAGTGAGGTATTTTACCAACCCCCAAGATAAAGTCAACACTGGTTTTTACCTCAGTATCGAAGGTTGGGTTGTAGTCATTGTATCCAGAATAAAGATCATCTTCATCTGTCTCTGGGGCCAGGTGTACATTTTGCATCATTTGCACCTATGAAAAATCAGCAAATACTGTAAATATGTCCTTGGTAAAAGAAAAGAATCACTCACTGAGATCAAGGATAACTATGTGACAATTTTTCCAGTCAGACTTACCTCTCTTCTGGCTTGAAATTTTTTTCACACTAAATTCTCAAAACTAGGTGTTGAAACATTCACTTGTCCCTGATTTCTTATGTTCTACCAGAACTATTATATTAAAAGACAATGATAGGCACTAGAGAGGTATAGTTGACTGTCCTGTCAAAACACCTGGTACCAAGTACAGAAGAAAGGCAAATGATAGTCAATTACAAACATGTTTATTTGGATAGAAACAGAGATGGGGGTGTGGGCTGGGGAGACAGACTATTGGTTATACAAAAAAGACTCTCATGCTAGAGGCTCCAAGAAAGCAGAGATGTAGAAATAGACCACAGCACCAAAACTTCCTTCAATGTGATGGGAGCCAGTCTTGAACCTGGGTCTTGTACATGGTAAAGCAGTGCACTATCCAAGTGAGCTATTCCATTGGCACAACTGCCAATTACCAAAAAAGGTGGGGGGAGGCAGGTGGTGGTACACCAGGCACATAATGTGAAGCACAGGGACCAGCGCAAGGATGCCAGTTGAGTTCCCAGTTCCCCACCTGCAGGGGGGTTGCTTCACAAGTGGTGAAGCAGGTCTGCAGGTGTCTATCTTTCTCTTCCCCTCCTCTCTCAATTTCTCTCTGTCCTATCCACTGCCAACACCACCAAAAGAGAAAAAAACGGCCTCTAGGAGCAGTGGATTCACAGGGCAGGCACCAAGCTTGAGATAACCCTGGAGGCAAAAAAAAAAAAAAAAAAGAAGGTAGGAGCCTGATATGCCCTGAGTAAACTGAAGACCAGCAATAAAAAAAATCAGCAAGAATATGGAAAAATGGCAATATGCATGCATTGTTGGTAGGAGTAGGCAATGTACAATTTGGGAAAGAGGTGTGACAGAGTTCATAAAGTTTATTTGTCTGTCTTAGGACTCTGATTTCCCACCAAATTATCTGCTCATGAGAAATGAAAATATGTCTATAATGATATGTATAAAAATATTCACAGGTGGGGTTTCTTCTTTTTAAAAAATTTCTTATTATTATCTTTATTTATTGGATAGAGAGAGCCAGAAATCAAGAGGGACAAGGGTGATAGAGAGGGAAAGAGACAGAGAGACACCTGCTGCACTGCTTCACCAGTCATGAAGCTTTCCCTCTGCAGGTGGGGACCAGGGGCTCAAACCTGGGTCTTTTGAGCACTGTAGCATATGCACTCACCACCACCTGGCAGATGGGGCTTTTTTCATAACAGTCAAAAATTAGCAGCAAGCCAAGTGCCTACCAATGGGATGGACAAGCAAGAAGTTGTATATTTATATAGCAAAGTACTACTCAGCAAGATGACAAAGATGAAATGGAAAAATTAAAAAATATGTGTCTTTATTTGACAGAGAGCCAAAATTGAGAGGGAAGGGGATCATAGGGAGGGAGAGAAACACCTGCAACACTGCTTCACCACTCACAAAACTTTCCCCCTGCAGGTGGGGAGAGGACTCAAACCCAGCTGGGGTCCTTGCGCACTGGAATGTGTGCACTTAACCAGGTGCACCACTATGCAGACCTGTGGAAGAATCTTATGTTGAGAAGTCTCACCAAAAATATATCATGCACTGTCTCAAAGATCTGAAGTTCTAGAACAGGCAAAATAAGATTGACAGACAGAGCAGTGGTTACTTCTTAGGTGTGGAGAGTAAAGACTGTGGAGAAAACAGCAGAATAGAAGTATCTGGGGGTGCTGGACACTCTGCATCCTGACAGGAATTTGGATTACATAGATGTATGCAATTTTATGAAGGTCTAAGCACTTGTTAAAATCACTACCCTTTCTTATAAGCTTTTCTTAAAGGAAAAAACTGCAACAAGTATTGAGTTATACTATTAACACATTAATGTTTATGAGAAAGCTTAGTATCCGATTTAGTTTGAAAGTGATAAAAATGAGATGAAGTAACAGGTGGAGGACAGGGTAAATAGGAGTGATAATACAAACACAGAAAATACTAATGGTAGAGCCTTTTTTTTTTTTTTGCCTCCAGAGTTATTGCTGGGGTTCAGTGCTTGCACTACAAATCCACTGTTCCTGGAGGCTATTTTTTCCCTTTTGTTGCCCTTGTTGTTTATCTAGGTGTTATTATTGTTGTTCTTATTGCTGATGTTGTTGGATAGGGCAGAGAGAAATCAAGAGAGGGGAAGACAGAGAGGAACAGAGAAAGATGGATACCTGCAGACCTGCTTCACAGCTTGTGAAGCAACCCCCTCTGCAGGTGGGGAGCCAGGGGCTTGAACCTGGTTCCTTGCACCGGTCCTTGTGCTTTGCACCATGTGCGCTTAACCCGCTATGCTACCGCCCGGCCCCCTAGCCTTTTTTTTTTATATGGCATCAGGAATGTGCATATGTGATACCACCAAGTAGCCTCTTTGGTCCAATTTTTTAACTTCTTTTTTTCTACAGTGCTCCCATATGGTTCTGTGGCCTAACCCCAGGGCCTCGCAGCCAGGAAAGCATGCCCTCTACCAGAGGTGATGGCTCCTGGAGTTAGTGGGAGAATCTACACAGTAGGTTTGATGCTCACAGCAAAACAGTCCACATTGCTGTGTGTGTTTTAAACGTTCAGGGTAAAATATAGAGGACAGACACAAGACAGAGGGCCAGAAAGATAGATAACTTGCATGACCCTAGTTCAAGCCTCAGACTGTGTGGAAGGTGCTGAGGCAACTGAGGAAGTGTCAGTGGCTGTGGAGCCTCCCTCATTTCTGTCTGTCAGTCTCTAATTAAAAAGGGGTCCACAGTGATGAAGCTGTGCAGGTGCAAGGCCTGCTTCTACCAAGAAGGAAGGAGCTAATAGTTGATGTTAAAAGCAAAGCGGAAGCATGAGAGAACTGTATTACTGTACAAACCTATTTATATACTGTAACTGTGATGATTACCAGAGGATATGGAAGCACTCCAAGAATTATTCAAGACAGTATTTTAGGCACATAATGACTAAAACCTATGACCCAAGAAATGTAAGGCTGAATGACTACCTTAATCTACAAATGCTCCTTAAAGATTCTGCCATTTTAAGTGCCCCACTAAAGGCTTAAAAAACAAAATTCTGGGACCGAGTGGGGGTGCAGCTGGTTGAACGATTACAGTGCGCAAGGACCCAGGTTCAAACCCCCTGTCCCCGCCTGCAGGGGAAAGCTTCATGAGTGATAAAGCAGTACTGCAGGTGGCTCTCTGTCTCTCTATCTCCCCTCCCCTCCCCTCTCAATTTCTGGCTGTCTCTATCCAATAAGTGAAGATAATAAAAATAAATTTAGAAATATTAAAGAAAAAAATCTCAGCTTTGTCTGATTGTTCAGTATGTCAAATATATATGGCTTCTCCTCTTAGCAATTTTAGTATATGGCCAGTGAAATAGCTCATCTGGATAGTGTGCTGCTTTGCCATGCACACAGCCAGGTTTGAGCCTGGCCCCCACCGCATTATAAGAAGCTTCAGTGCTGTGGTTTCTTTCTTTTTTTTTTTTTTTTCTCTCTCTCTCTCTCTAAAAGATTTGTTTATTTATTCATGAAGACAGGCAGAGAAAGAACCAGACATCACTCTGGTCCATGTGCTGCTGGGGATTGAACTCAGGACCTCATGCTTGGGAATCCCATGCTTTATCCACTGTACCACCACCCAGACCACTTTGTATCACTCTTTCTATCTGAAAAAAAGTCAGCCCAGAGCAGCGAAGTCCTAGTGAAGACAAAAAAGAAAAAGGTTTGTATAAAATTGAGATAAGATGAACAACACCCTTTTTATTGGTCACTCTCCATTCCTCCTTTCTTGCAGGCATTAATCTGCTTTCTGTCTAAAAACTGGATTTGCCAGTTCTAGTTGCTTTATAGAAATGAAATCATCCAGTATGTGGCCTTTTGTGCTGGGCCTCTTTAATACAATCTTTTTCAAGTTTCAACCTCATCATAGCATGTGTCAATACTTCCTTATTGCTGAATACAAAGCCACTGTGGATACGTAACTCTTTGTGTACTTGTTGACTAATGAACTGCTCCAACTTTTTGACTAGTAAGAACAAAGCTGCTGTGAACAAGTGCATACAGTAGTAGTCCGGGAGGTGGCGCAGTAGATAAGGCATTCTTGGGCGTGAGGTCCTGAGTTCAATCCACGCAGCACATGTACCAGTGATATCTGGTTCTTTCTCTCTCCTTCTATCCCTCTCATTAATAAATAAAATCTTAAAAAAAAAAAGTACACACAGTGTGTAAGTTACAGTGTGGATGTAGCTTTACAGTTCTCCTGAGTATATCCCTATGGATGGCATCACAGGGTCACAAGGCAACTCTATGTTTGTACTCTCTCACATCTCATACGTAATCTTCCAGCTTCTTCTGTTATTGATGGGGTCTGTGACTGTCCCCTCTTTCTGATCCCCACCACTGCTGTGGGTGTGAAACTGCCCAGGTCACTAACAATGTTGGGCTTCTTTCCAGAACTGTTAACTACTGTATCTCTTTAGATGTGCCTGCTCAATTGCCTTGCCTATTTTTAAAAATTGGGTTCAGGGAGGGGGTGCACCTGGCTATGTGCACTTACCACCAAGCACAAGGGCAGGGGTACAAGCCCAATGCCCCCCAACTGCAGAGGGTCCACTTCACGAGCAGTGAAGCAGGTCTGCAGCTATCTTTCTCTCCCTCTATCTCTCCGTCCTCTCTCTATTTCTCTGTCCTATCAATAAAAGCAAAATATGACTGCCAGGAATGGTGGATTTGTAGTGCTGGCACCAAGCTCCAGCAATAACCCCAGCGGCAACAAAATAATAAATAAGTTCTTGGTCCTGAGTTATAAGACCTCATATTTTGGGTACTGCTTTTCTGAAATATGATATACAAATACTGTCTCCTTAGGAAGTCTGCTGTCCTTTCACATTCTATGTTAGTACCCTTTGAAGTGTAAGTTTTCAGCTTAGGTGATGTGTAACTTACTCATTTTTCCTTTACATGCTTTGGACTTTTGGTGTCATGTACGCTTAACCCACTGCGCTACCCCGGACCCCTATTCTCATTTTTCTTTGTCTTTATTAAAGAAAGCAGAAGCAGCAGCAGCCACAGTCTAATGCAAGAGCAGGGAGAGTGAGACCCATATTTGTCCCTGAGATTTACGGTTTAGCCCTTACAGTTTGGTCTGAGTTAATTTCTCTTTCCCTTTTGAAGATGAAAGGTAGTACGATGAGAGCCAATGCCAGTCAAAAAACAAGCCCGGGAGTAGGGTGGTAGCGCAGCGGGTTAAGCGCACATGGTGAAAAGCACAAGGATCGGCTTAAGGATCCGGGTTCAAACCCTCGGTTTCCCACCTGTAAAGGAGTCGCTTCACAAACAGTGAAGCAGGTCTGCAGGTGTCTATCTTTCTCTCCCCCTCTGTCTTCCCCTCCTCTCTCCATCTCTCTCCTATCCAACAACGACGACATCAATAACAACAATGATAACTACAACAATAAAACAACAAAGGCAACAAAAGGGAATAAATAAATAAAGCTTTTTTAAAAAAAATAAAAACACCCCCAAGAGGTGTTAAAAGTCATCGGTAGGGGGTTGGGTGTTAGGGCAGCGGGTTGAGCGCACGTGGCGCAGAGCACAAGGACCAGCGTAAGGATCCCGGTTCGAGCCTCCGGCTCCCCACGTGCAGGGCAGTTGCTTCACGGGTGGTGAAGCAGGTCTGCAGGTGTCTATCTTTCTCTCCTCCTCTCTGTTCTATCCAACACGAACGACATCATCAACAACAATAGTAACAACAAGGGCAAGAAAAGGGGAAAAAAATGGCTTCCAGGAGCAGTGGATTCATCGAACCCCCCAATAACCCTGGAGGCAAAAAAAAAAGTCATCTGTATAAAGAGGTTGGGCAGTAGCGCAGCCGGTTAAGCGCACGTGGCACAAAGCGCACGTGGCGCAAAGCGCACGTGGCGCAAAGCGCACGGATCCCGGTTCTAGCCCCAGACTCCCAACCCGCAGGGCGTCCCTTCACAGGCGGTGAAGCAAGTATGTAGGTGTCTTTCTCTCCCCCTCTCCATTTCTCTCTGTCCTATCTAATAAAGACATCAATAACCACAACAAAACAACAACAATAACGATAAAGCAACAAGGGCAACAAAAGGGAAAAAAATATAGCCCCCCAAAGCGGTGGATTCGTGGTGCAGGCATTGAACCCCAGTAATAACTTTGGAGGGAAAAGTCATCGGTACAAAATGTACAAGATGGGGTCCCGTGGTGGCACACTCGGTGCAACACACACATTACCATGTGCAAGGACCCGGGTTCAAGCCTCTGGTCCCCACCTGCAGAGGGGGGAAGCTTCATGACCAGCGAAGCGTCTCTCTTCTATCTCCCATGACCGTCTCAACTTCTCTTTCAAAAATATTTCGAAGGGGAAAAAAATTGGGAGAGTCGTCACCACACTCCCAAGTGTGCACCTCCAGCAAGTCCCCAAGTTCACGGGGTCCTGCTGGTCTGGGGACGACACTCAGAAATACACGACCCCGCTAAACAAGAACTTCCAGCTTACAAACCTTAGTTAAATGTGTTTATATTCACGACCGACACGAGAGCGACTTGGAAAGTTTAGAGACTCTTCCTGTTGGCTTGCAAGCCTGTGGCATGGAAAACCTCGGGGGGACACCGCCTCCGTACAAAGGTGGAAAAGCGCTTCCAACGACGTGCACGTCTCGAGGCTCCCAGGCAGAGGCTCCTCCCCAGGAGAGAACACTGGAGGCGCCGGCTGGCCGGGGTCGGGGCCGGGCCGCAGGGCGGGAAGTCCGGGCTGCTCGTCTGCGGAGGGTGCCAGAAACTTACTTTAGCTCCAACAAAGGACCCGCGGCCTAGCTCCCAGGCGCAGCGCAAAGCGACGCCAATGCGTCACCATGGAAACCGTGCGCCACGCCCAGATAGGGAGGGCCGGCGGACCGAGGCCTAGCAGAGCGCGGCGTGGCCCAGCCTGGGGGGGGTAGTCTCGGCCAGGGCGCTGGTCCTACCTCGGTGCGACAGGAGCGGGGCGAGCGCGAGTCCAGCCCGTATCCGCAACCGGGAAGCGGTCCACCGCAGCCAGCAGCCCGCAATCCGCAGCGAGCCGCGTTGTAGCCACACGCGGGACCCAAGGGAACCGCTTCCACAGATCCCCGCGTCGGGGACTGGGCCTGCGCGGGGCGGGGCCTGTGCAGGACGTACTTGTACGAGGCGGGGCTTGCGTGGGGCGGGGCCTGAGTGGGGCGGGGCGTGCGGACGAGGGGAGGGGAGGGGCGCTGTGTTTGGAGGATGGAACCTGGTCGGCTGCCTGAGGGGCGGAGCCAGACGCACTGGGAAGAGCGTGTGGCGGCCGGAGCCTAGGGTGCATGTGTATGGCCTCCCGGGGCAGGGAGTACTGGGCGGGGCCTGATTGGGCCGGGCTTTCGGGGGAGAGAGGGATTGGTTCGTGAACTCCAGGTGGAGAGCGGCGGACTTATTCCAGAGCGCCGTTAAGAGGGGTGGAGCAGGATGCAGTGAGCGTGGAGGGACCTGAAACGCTTGCATGAGGTGCGGGGGTGGGGCAAGTCACTTCAGACTGGTCCTGGAGAGCCGGCCGGGGGAGGGACTAGCTGTTGTGGGCGTGGCGTGGCTTGTAGGGCTCTGGGGCGGGGCTAGTGTCCGGGGGCGGGGCGTGCACTCAGGGCACAGGGGCGGCCTGCGGCTGGCAGGTGGAGCAATCAGGGCGGGGCTCCTGGGGGCCACCCCTGCCTGGAGAGAGAGGGACTAAACCAGGCTCTGGTAAGGCCGACGGAGTCAGCGGAAGCTGAGATGCTAGGTGACAGGAGGTGTCAGTGTTGCTCAGAGGTCTGCACCGCCCCTGACCCCCGCAGTTGGGGCCTCCCCCATGTCCCCTCCGGTCCAGTCGGAGGTCCAGTGCACAGAGGCCTCGGTGTCTGCTGGACCAGAGAGGCCAAGAAGCAGACTGTCCCCAGCTCATTGTAAGCCTCGTAAATGAGCAAATATTAAGTGCATGGTCACTTGGCATTACTATAATCTGTTTTAATTCCAAAGACACCTGGGGCAAAGGGGAGGCAGTCCAAAGACTGTGATGGGGAAGGTTGGACTTCCAACTAGGAGTTCCATCCCCGGGACTGCATATGCCAGAGTGATACTTTGGTTCTCTCTGTCTCGTTAGTAAATAAAACCTTTCTTTTAAGTCAACAATGACTATTGAGTTTTAAACTTTAGTAGCATATTGGGAGCCAGTGCTCTAAGAACCTCTTCTTTCTTGTATTTTTTTCCCATTAATGGGGATTGCATTAAATTTGTATATGGTTCTGGGTAGTATATTCATTTTAATGATGTTAATTCTTCCAATCCATGAACATGGAATATCTTTCCACTTCTTTGTGTCTTCTTCTATTTCATTGAATAGTGAGTCATAATTTTCAGTATACAAGTATTTTGCTAGGTTTCTTCCTAGATATTTTATTGTTTTTGTTGCTATAGTAAAAGGAACTGATTTCTTGATTTCTTCTTCTGCTACCTTACTGTTTGCATAAAGGAATACCATTGACTTTTGTATGTTAATTGTGTAGCCTAACACCTTACTGTACTGCCTGATAATTTGCAAGAGCTTCCTGCTGGATTCTTTATGTTTTTCAACATAGGCTATCATATTGACTTCTTCCCTTCCAATCTGTATCCCTTTAATTCTTTGCTCCTGCCTGATTACTACGGCAAGAACTTCCAACACTGTTGAATAGTAATGGTGATAGTGGGCAGTCCTGTCTAGTACCTGATCTGAGGAGGAATGCTTCCAGTTTTTCACTATTGAGTATGATGTTGGCTATAAGTTTGTTATATATGGACTACACTATCTTGAGAAATTTTCCATTTCTTCCCATTCTTTGTAGTGTTTTGATCACAAAGGGATGTTGGATTTTGTCAAAGGCTTTCTCTGCATCTATTGATATGACCATGTGATTTTTGGTCTTGCTTTTTTTTTTTAATATTTATTTTATTTATTTTTTCCCTTTTGTTGCCCTTGTTGTTTTATTGTTGTAGTTATTATTGTTGTTGTCGTTGTTGGATAGGACAGAGAGAAATGGAGAGAGGAGGGGAAGACAGAGAAGGGGAGAGAAAGATAGACACCTGCAGACCTGCTTCACCGCCTGTGAAGCGACTCCCCTGCAGGTGGGGAGCCGGGGTTCGAACCGGGATCCTTATGCCGGTCCTTGTGCTTTGCGCCACCTGCGCTTAACCCGCTGCGCTACAGCCCGACTCCCCTCTTGCTTTTTTTTTTTAACATTGCTTCTTTTTTAAAAAAAATTATTTCTTTATTGGGGAATTAATGTTTTACATTCAACAGTAAATACAATAGTTTGTACATGCATAACATTCCCCAGTTTCCCATTTAACAATACAACCCCCACTATGTCATTTATCATCCTTCATGGACCTGTATTCTCCCCACCCACCCACCCCAGAGTCTTTTACTTTGGTGCGATATGCCAATTACATTTCAGGTTCTACTTGTTGGTCTTGCTTTTATTGATATGGTGGATTGACCCTTTTCTTTCATACTTAATATTGTGATGGTTGACATGCTCTCTGGGTCAGTCTATGGTGCTACTGTTAAATCATTTACATTGAGACCCCTGCCTCCAAATTGCGATGTTAACTTCATGCCACAATGATGTGCCATTCTTAGAATGTGGCATTCCCAGAACTGCAGCGGATGCAACCAGGCAAGCAGGAGTGGCATTAGCAGCAGCACTAGTTAGGTCATCTACTTGAAGGCCCTGTCACTACCAACCTGCCTAGTATAACTTCTCCCTTCCTGCCCCGCTATATCTGTGCTTCCATTTGTATGGCTGCATGCAGTTCTCACTTGTACCTGCAGGTGGTGGTGCCATGGCCTTAACTGGCTGAATAGTCAAGATCTTTCCAATTAAATTGCAGACCCAGGCCTCGGGTCTGCTGGTCCACTCTGCAGATTTTCAGATTAAATCCCCCACTTCCACGTCAGCGCTGTGAACTAATTCTTCAAAATAAATTTCCTATTTCTTTTTTATTTTAAAAATATTTTATTTTGGGAGTTGGGCGGTAGCACAGCAGGTTAAGTGCACATGGTGCAAAGCGCAAGGACGGGGTAAGGATCCCGGTTGGAGCCCGGGGCTCCCCACCTGCAGGGGAGTCGCTTCACAAGCGGTGAAGCAGGTCTGCAGGTGTCTATCTTTCTCTCCTCCTCTCTGTCTTCCCCTCCTCTCTCCATTTCTCTCTGTCCTAGCCAACAACATCAATAATAACTACAACAATAAAACAACAAGGACAACAAAAAGGAATAAATATAAATTTTTAAAAATTTTAATATTTTATTTTATTTTAATAACACACACATACACGAACACTGCTCAGCTGTGCCTTATGGTGTTACTGGGGATTGAACTTGGGACTTTGGATCCTTAGGCATGAGAGGTTTCTTTTTTGGGGGGGTTGAGGGAAGAAACCACAAACCAAAGTTTCTTTCAGTTTTTGAATATGAACCCTTTTGGGTCTTGTTTCTAGATAGAACATGACTATTTTTCAAGGATGTTTATATAGGAGACAGCTTTGTGTATATACATATATATATGTATATGTATGTGTATATATTATACATGTGTATATAATATATATATGTGTGTGTGTGTGTGTGTATACTGTGTTTTAACAGTATTTTACAGAATTCTAGACTGACAAAGCAGTTCACTTGGCTGGTATACTGCTTTGCTATGTGCATGGCCCAAGTTTGAGCCTGGCCTTCACTGCATTTGAGGAAGCTTTGTGCTGTGGTGTCTTGCACTCTCTTTGCTTCTTTCAAAAAAAAAGGAGGAAAGAAAGAAAGAAAAATGCACATATTTCAATGTGCAAAAAAGAAAGAAAGAAAAGAAAAAATGTCTAAGATTTCTAGGGTAGAATTCCTCACCCACACATGCTATGTATAAGTCCCATACCCCCTACCAAAGTTCTGTGTGCCTCCCTTCCCCCTCCACCCCCCACCGTGACCACCAGAATTCTCACCAAGCCCAAGAGGAAGTTTGGTTACCACTTTTTTTCTTTGTAAGTTCATTTGTTTGTTTTTTATTACACATCTGAGGAACACCATCTAGTCATTGTTTTCCACCTCTTATTTCCTTTAGCACCATTCCCATCCCTTTATCTCATCTTTTTTGATTGCAGAATAGTATTCCATAGAGTGTATATCCTATAATTTCTTTATCCAGTCACTTTTCACTGGACATTTAGGCTGTTCCCCCTCTTTGGTGATTGTGAATAATGCAGCCATGAACACAGGGATGCATAGATTCTACTGAATGAATGTTTCTGTGTCCTTTGGATAGATGCCTGGTAGTGGGGTATACATTTGTTTAAGGGCTTCCCATACTGTTTTACTTCAGGGCTTTCTGCATATGTGGCTTAATATTATTTTTAATTTTTTTTTTTTTACCAGACCACTGCTCAGTTCTGACTTATGGTGGTGCGGGCGATTGAACCTGGGACTTTGGAGCCTCAGGCATGAGAGTGTATTTGCATAACCATTATGCTATATACCCTCCGAAAGTTATTTTTTTTTTTTTAAATATCACTTATCCCCTTTTGTTGCCTTTATTGTTTTCTGAAAGTTATTTCTGTAACACAGCGGTTATCTAGACTCTCAGGTTATCCCAGGGTCACACCTTGTGCAAGAAAAAGAGTGAGTAGACGTGACTTTGTGTGTGTGTGTGTGTGTGTGTATATATATATATATATATATATATATATATACTTTTTTTTTGCCTCCAGGGTTTTTGCTGGAGCTTGGTTCCTGCACCACGAATCCACTGCTCCTGGAGGCCTTTCCCCCCCTTTTGTTGCCCTTATTTTTAAAAAAAATTTTATATTTTATTTATTCCCTTTTGTTGCCCTTGTTTTATTGTTGTAGTTATTATTGTTGTTATGGATGTTGTCATTGTTGGATAGGGCCGAGAGAAATGGAGAGAGGAGGGGAAGACAGAGGGGGAGAGAAAGATAGACACCTGCAGACCTGCTTCACCACCCGTGAAGCAACTCCCCAGCAGGTGGGGAGTGGGGGGCTTGAACCGTGATCCTTAGGCAGATCCTTGTGCTTTGCGCAATCTGCGCTTAACCCGCTGTGCTGCTGCCCAACTCCCGCTTGTTTTTTTAAATCATTGTGTGGTTATTAGCATTGTTGTCATTGCTGTTGTTGTTGGATAGGACACAGAGAAATGGAGAGAGGAGGGGACAACAGAAATGGGGGAGAGAAAGATAGACACCTGCAGATCTTCACTGCTTGTGAAGCTACCCCCCCTGCAGGTAGGGAGTCCGGGGCTCAACCTGGATCCTCATACCAGTTCTTGTGCTTGGCGTCACGTGTGCTTAACCCTCTGCACTACCGCCCGACCCCCAGCTTAGTATATTCTACAACAGAGCCATCTAAATGACACTCATACTCAGTAATATGGATCTTTCACCCACAGACTTGTCTGGAACACCAAGAAAACCTGTGGAGGCTCTCTGGGACTCTGCAGGACATGCAGGTTAATCAGAGTAGCACCTTCTGTGCTCAGCCTTACAAAGTTCCATGCCTTCCAGTTACACATTAATTCAAGCCTGCACAGATGGGTATTGGACTATGAAAAGTCATAAGCAAAGGGTTCCATGTCCATTCGCACTCCAATGTCCTCAGTCCCTAAGGGTGTGAAATTAATGTGTAATGTTCAAGGTGTTTCAAGGTCCCCACACTGGCATGTGAAAGGTGGCATACCCAGCACACGAAGCAATTTTTTTCATCCAAGGAATTCTAATCTATAACTAAGGAACACTTACTAAAGTCCAAAGATTCAGTTAGTTATTGTTTGACCAAAAGAAATTAATCAGGATAATGACTAAGTATACTTATGACTATTTTTCAAAAGATTTATTTCTTTAAAAAGAGAGATAAAGAGGACTTTGCCCTCAACTTGGATCAACAACAGTAGAGAATGTTCCATCCTCCTTTCGGAGGATGGACAACATACTCTATGCTACACCTGAGGAAGATGGGTCCTGAGATTGGGACAGCTTGGAATGTTCCTACTCATGACCACAGAATGTGAGCTCAGATCTATAGAGATGCAGAGGTCACATAGGCTCCTAAGCTGAATATGGGCCCCAGACCAAGTCAAATCGATAGGGTTTACAGTCAACAATACTTATAGCCCTTCCCCATATTAGGGAGCTACTCTCTTCCCTGATCCAGCTTTCTGGTCTTTCTGCCAGCCATGACATCACCTCCCCAGGAAATAACTTGTCCACCGGCATATCAGATTTCAGGCTCAGGATAAAAAAAAAAAAAAAAAAAAAAAAAAAAAACCAAAAACTAGTATAGCTACTGGCCCTTTGAAATATAACTAAAATATGCCTACTAGCTATCTACAAAATGGAGGGCCCCCCAACACTTCATCTGCACTATTCCAGTGTTTAGGTCCATGATTGTTCAACAATCTGTTTGGCTTTGTATGTTAACTCTCTTTTCAGCCAGGTTCCAGCTGCTAGCAGGATGCCGACCAGACTTCCCTGGACAGACAACCCCATCAGTGTGTCCTGTAGTTTGTCTTCCTCAGAGTCCCACCCTACAGAAGAAAGAGAGAGACAGGCTGGGAGTGTGGATCGACCTGTCAATGCTCATGTTCAGCAGGGAAGCAATTACAGAAGCCAGACCTTCCACCTTCTGCTCCCCACAATGACCTTGGGTCCATACTCCTACAGAGATAAAGAATAGGAAAGCTATCAGGGGAGGGGAGGGGAGGGGATATGAAAATCTGGTGGTGGAGATTGTGTGGAGTTGTACCCCTCTTATCCTATGGTTTTGTTAATGTCTCCTTTTTTAAATAAATAAAAAAGTAAAAAAAGAGAGATTAAAGAGAAGCAGAACATTGCTCTAACACACGGGATGCTGAGGAGCAAACTCAGAACCACATTAGACTAGTGCCTTATCCATTGTGCCACCTCCTAGGCTACTCTCATGACTTTTAAAGGCTGAAAAAAGCCAGTTGTTGGTCTCCTAATGGTAACATAACCCAACTCCAATGTGCATACAACATTAATGTGATGAAGAACTTTCCAGAAAAACCACAAAGGAAGTCTTCGCCACTAAATCAGCCCTATGATGATAAAAGGATTTATAGACAAGCAACACGTGGAATGATTCTGTTCAGGGAAAAAAAGCAGGGGACAACAGATAAAGACAGACAAAGACAAACCTTTGGAAGACAGATCAGGAGGGTCTGGGGAGTTGATAGGCCTTGGGAAGGAGAGGCCAGTAGACTTGGGTAGAGTGTATCTGGTGGGTATATGTGCTCATGTCTTTTGCACTTGGAATATTTATAATCTTATAAGCCAGGTCCACCTTAAAAGTGATCACATGGGGAATAGGTGGTAGCACATTGAGTTAATTGCACATGGCATGAAGCACAAAGACTAGCATTAAGGATCCCTGTTCAAGCCAAGTTCATTTGTTTGTTTTTTATTACAGATCTGAGGAACACCATCTAGTCATTGTCTTCCGCCTCCTTATTTATTTCCTTTAGCACCATTCTCATCCCTTTATCCTAACTGATACAATCTCATCTTTTTGATTGCAGAGTAGTATTCCATGGAGTGCGTATGTTTTACAGAGCCAGATATTTCTTTTGTGGTAGTCCAACCCACACTTAAATCTTACTTGATATAAATAATACATCTCTAATATTGTGCTACATTGAAGAGGTATCATGTTTTCTTCCCACGACTTCCAAAAGACTGTTATTTAGGCTGAGGAGACAACATAGTGATTAGGCAGAAAGCTTGTCATACCCAAGGCACCAAAACCACGTTCAGTCTCCAGCACCATCAGAAGTCAGAGCAGTGCAGGTCAGGCTCAGGGTCCATGAAGTTGACTGCTTTATAGTAGAGCAGTACATTTGCATTCATGGTTCATGAGGCCCAGGGAAGCTTGAGTTGCAATATTAACAATTCACATTAGTGTCCAGGAGGGTCAAAGAGGCAAATCCCAGCACGTTCTCTTATTAACCTTTTTCAATACATATTGCACCATTTCTGCTTGTCTTTCAGTGTTTCTGAATCATTATTGTCTGGTAGAACTTTCTAGCATGGTACAAATGTTTTTATCTGTACTATTTGACATACTGGTCACTGGTTGGTCACATGTGGCCATAACACATGAAATATGACTAATTGTGGCCTAGGAAGTGGCGCAGTGGATAAAGCATTGGGCTCTTTAAGCATGACATCTTGAGTTTGATCTCTGGCATCACATCAGCTGGAGTAATGCTCTGCTTCTCTCTTCTCTCCCCCCTCCCTCTCTCTCCCCCTCTCTCTATATATGCATATATATGCATATACATATATTTAAGTTATTATTGGAGAAGGAGAGAGCAAAGGGAACCAGAGCATCACTCTGTCACATGTGATGCCAGAGACAGAACTTGGGACCTGGGGGCCAGGCAGTGGCACACCTAGTTAAGTGCACACATAGCATGCAAGGACCTGAGTTCAAGCCCCTAGTCCCCACCTGCAGGGGGAAAGCTTCACAAGTGGTGAAGAGATTCTGCAGGCATCTCTCTCTTTCCCTTTCTCTGTCTCCCTCCCTTATCAATTTCTCTCTGTCTCAAATAAGTAAATAAATAAATAAAAGTTTCAAAAAGATTTAACAAAATAAAATAAAAATTCCTTAAAAAAAAACAACTGGGGTGGTCCGGGAGGTGGCGCAGTGGATAAAGCATTGGACTCTGAAGCAGCAGGTCCTAGTTCAATCCCCGGTGGCACATGTACCAGAGTGACGTCTGGTTCTCTCTCTCTCTCTCTCTCTCTCTCTCTCTCTCCTGTCTTTCTCAGTAATGAATAAATAAAATCTTTAAAAAAAAAAAAAAACTGGGGACCTCATGCTTGAGAGTCCCAGACCTTTAAAAAAAAGAAACAGGGCTGATGTAGCCTGAGGAAGTCTATTTTTATTTTATTTTTAGCCAATTCTAATGTGCATTAAATGGCTCAGTTCTAGATGGTGGAGACAGCAATGAACAAAGTGAAGAAAGACTGTTGGCCTCGAGGGCTTAGTGTCCCAGAAGGACAAAGTGAACCAAGCAAACAGATGAGAAATAAATGTCACAACAGGGGAAGAGTCTATGTAGGAAACTAAGCAGGTTAAGGCTGAGCATGAAAGGGCCAGCAAGATAGCTCACTTGGCTAGCACACTGCTTTGCCATGTGGGTGACCCAGGTTCAAGTCGGCCCCAACTGCATTGGAGGAAGCTTTAATGCTATGGTCTCTTTCACTCTTTCTTTCTTTACCTCTTTATTTCACTTTCTGTCACAAAAAAATGAGAATGAAAGGGTTAAGAGGATAATTTTTTTTTTTTTTAATCAGCAGAAAGGAAAAGACTCTGGGAAGAGAAGATTTTGAAGTTTAAATAACCATGCGGATCATTACAGAATTCTAGATCTTATATCCTCTTCACCAAAAACCATGAGAATTTCCTCTCCTTAATGGCCACAAAATATATCCACAAAAACAGGAAATGACCGATGTTTGTGAGATTGTGGAGAAAAAAAGGACTGTGCTACACTGCTGGTGGGAACGCAAACTGGTGCAGCCAGCTTTGGGAAACTGTATGGAGAATTCCTAAGAAAGTAAAAAATGCAATTACTTTATATTCCAACAATACCACCCCTAGACTTTTATCCAAAGGACACTCAAATTAGTAATTCCAAGGGAAATATGCAGCCCTATGTTCATAGCTGCATTATTCACAATAGCCAAAGAGTGGGATCAGCCTAAATACCTATCAACAGATTACTGGCTAAAGAAATTATGGGATAGGTACTCCATGGAATAAAATGGCTTGGGAAAAATAATAATAAAGGGCCCCTTTCTCTGTCATCCCTCTCTGTTTGTCCCTGACTGCGTTTGGGGAAGACAAGGGGTGCCAGGCCTGGGATATTTAGCTGGGGCATGTCTCTGAGCCGAGCAGCTGTGCCTTGTGGGAGGTTTATCAGCCCTGAGCCTGGAGCGGGCTTGCAGTGTAAACTAGGCCAGAGCTGGTGTGGACGGAAGCAGAACCGAGCTGCCCGGGGCCGGGGTCGGTGCGACCTTCACTTGCACGTGTGATTTTGGGGTGCACGAGTGGATCTCACAGGATTTGAGCTCAGGGTCCCTGCCCTTTGGCTGTCCCGCGAGCCACTGGCGCCAGGGTGTCCGGGGGGTGGGGTGGGGTGGCGGGGCGGGGGCTCCGCCACTGGCGCCGCCCAATGTGGGTGCAGCTACTGCCCCGCCCCGGCCTCGGGCGCGCGCGGGCACAGTGGGCCATGGCGGCGGCGGGCGCTGTGTTGATCGTGGGCAGGTAAGCCGCCTCCGCGCAGGCTCCGGGATTGCACCCACCGTGCACTGAGCACTGCCAGGCGGGGTCAGGGGACCCCGGGAGTCTGGGCCCCCTCCACCCCCTACCTTAAAACTCTGGTATTTTTTTAAAGGATGACGATCACAGGAGTTTTAAGGTAGGGGGTGGAGGGGGCCCTTAAAACTCCTGTGATCGTCATCCTTTAAAAAATACCAGTGCCACGGCGCCCTGCCGCGCACGACATCCCCGCCCAGTGACTGTCCCCAGGCCAGCTTTCCTCCTTTTTCTTGAGAGAAACAGAGAGATGGGAGACACCCCATCACGGCTGCACCATCCATGGAGCTGCCTCTGGCAGCGCGGGGCTCCAACCTTGGGCAAAGCTTGCTGTGGACACTTAGATGCAAGATTGCGGGTTGGGGGGTGGTGCTGGTGGCTCTGTGTCCTCCACATCCAGTTTAAAAAATGGAGCTAGGGAAGATCAGATATAATAATTTTTTTCATACCAGAGTTATCTCGGGCTCAGGGCCTGCACAGCTCCCTGAAGCTGTTTTTGGTATTTGCCTAAACAAAGGGAGAAGGGAAGACACCACAGCACTTCTCCCCTGCCTTTCACTTGCTTATATGTGGGGCCTGGGGCCTGAACCCAGGTCCTTGCACAGGGTAGCCAGTGGGCTCTACTGGGCGATTCACTACTGGCCCCTTGGGGGGTGTGAATTGGTTTGTTAAAATCTGGCTGAGGTCTTGAGTTTCAGCAAAGCAGAGACCATCTGTATCCATTTCAGGAACTCATAGGAGGAGGGAGAAGGAAAGGCAGAGAGGAGAGAGAGAGAGAGAGAGAGTATAAATCTGTCTGAGAGGGAGAGGGAGAGGGAGAGGGAGAGGGAGAGGGAGAGAGTGAGAGTGTGTGTGTTAAAATCTGGCTGAGGGGGTCGCGCTTAGCACAGCGGGTTAAACGACATGGCGCAAAGTGCAAGCACCAGGGTAAGGATCCGGTTGGAGCCTCTGCAGCAGGGGAGCCCCTGCAGCAGGGGAGCCCCTGCAGCAGGGGAGCCGCTTCACAGGCAGTGAAGCAGGTTTGTAGGTATCTTATCTTTCTCTCCACCTCTCTGTCTTCCCCTCCTCTCTTCATTTCTCTCTGTCCTATCCAACAATGACGACATCAATAACACTAATAATGACAACAACGACAAAACAACAAGGGCAACAAAAGGAAAAAATAAAAAATAAATAAAAAAAATATGGCTGAGGTCTTGAGTTTCAGCAAAGCACAGTCCACCTGTATCCATTTTAGGAACTTAAGGGAGGTGTGTGTGTGTGTGTGTGTGTGTGTGTGTGTGTGTGTGTGTGTGTGTGCAGTGTGTGTATTACCAGAGCCCTGTTCAGCTGTGGCTGATGGTGGTGCTAGGGATTGAACCTCTGGCCTCAGAGCCTCAGATATGAAAGTCTTTTGTATCACCATTATGCTGTCTCCCCAGCCTTATTTTTTCTTTATAAATATTTTTATTTATTCATATATTGCATAGAAACAAAGAAATTGAGGGGGAGAGAGAAGAGAGACACCTGCAGCCCTGCTTCACCAGTCGTGAAGCTTTCCCCCTGCAGGTGGGGACCAGGGGCTTGAACCTGAGTCCTTGTGCACTGTAATGTGTGCACTTAGCCAGTGCACCACTACCTGGCCCCCCTATTTTTTCATTTTTTATAGACTACATGAAGCTGCTCCTTCCTTCCTTCCTTCCTTCCTTCCTTCCTTCCTTCCTTCCTTTGTTTTTTGTCATTGCTGGGGCTTCACTGCTCTAGACTGATATTTTCCAGATAGAAACACAGACATGTTTGGATATAAGTGAATGAATGGCATTATGCTGAAAAACAAATAAATAAAGCTTTTGCAGATTGTTTTTTAAAAAGAAAGAGATAAGGAGAGATACCACAAACTACCTCCACTGCCATAACATCTCCCATGTGGTGTTGGGGTTTGAATCAGAGCTGTGTGCATGGCAAAGCAGATGTGAGCTATGTGTCTTTGGCCCTATTTACCCAATTGTTAGGCCTTGGACTGGTTCTATAATGGGCATCTGGGTGGGGGACTTCTCTGCTGTTGTCACAACCATGGTGCCTCTGTTGCTTCTTTGTCTTGTTCCCCTTTTTTCTGGACACACCCCCTTATGACTGAGCTCAGGGATAGTCTTCTACTGCCCCTCTCCCCAAGCTTCTGCTTCTGGGGCCTTCTGGTAGAAACTATATTATACCCCCACTGGCCCTATAGCCACCACATATATCCTACCAGGCTGAATGTTGAGCGCTTCTAGTGGAGACTGCATTTCTTGGTAAGCTCTGTTACACTGTGAAGCTCTTAGCAAACATCTGGGCAGAGATGTTATTTTTCAATGAATGAATGCACCCAGGACGTCTTGCATGGTAAGGGGTGTGCTCTGCCAGGTGAGCCATCTCCCTGCTCTGTGAATGTTTATTGGTGAACACCAAACGATGCCTCCTGAGAACTAACTGAAGCTAGATGTGGCCACAGAAAGCCACACACTGTTGCCTTAGCTTTTACACATAAATACTTAACTTTTAATTTTTATTAGTGATTTATAAGATTATAAAATAATAGGGGCATATGGTCCAGGAGGTGGTGCAGTGGATAAAGCATCAGACTCTCAAGCATGAGGTTCTGAGTTCAATCCCCGGCAGCACATGTACCAGAGTGCTGTCTGGCTCTTTCTCTCTCCTCCTATGTTTCTCATTAATAAATAAATAAAATCTTTAAAAAAGTAATAGGGGTATAATTCCACACCACTCGCACCACCAAAGTTCTATGTCTCTCTAGTCCCCCCCCCCAGTAGTAACCACTTTGTTCTCCCAAGATCTTAGTTATAGGTTGGTTATATATATTTTTTCCCTTCTTCATATCATGTGTTTCAATTCTTTGTATTCCACTAGTGAATGAAACTATTCCATAGTTGTCCTTCCTTTTCCCTCTTCCCTCTCAGATAAGCAAAACAGAATGTGACTTCCTGAGGTGTTTTTCATATTCTCTTCCTGCTCAGTGATGTGGCAAAAACAAAAGTTTGTATAGTAAAAATAAAATCTTCTGTGGGCTTTTGGGATTTATGAAAACACGGCAAATTTACTAGGTACATAAAATACACTATAGGAAAATAGTCAAGAGAAAAAGGCTAGCTAGATATGTGGCAAGAGCATGAGTCCTTAAAGTTAGTTCACCAGTGTCCAACTACAACACTTTTGGGCCCCAGGAGTTTGTTGTATGCTCTTGACGTCAGCTATATGCTAATTACACATATACTTCATAATTCCTTTTGCTTACAGTCAATAAAATAGTGTATTCCCAACATCTCTCCACTTCTAGTATAAATATGTGTGAAGCCAGAGATCAAACTCAGAGCCTCATTCTTCAGAGTCCAACACTTTATCCATTGTGCCACCTCCCAGGTTGCATATGCAGTAGCCTTTTGAAGTGGCATTTTAGATTTATGAATTAAGAAACATTGAAGGCTGGTGAAATAACTTACCTGGATAGTGTGGTTCTTTGCCATGTGTGTGACCCAGGTTTAAGCCCAGCCCTTACCACATAGGAGTCTGTGGTGCTGTGGTTTTTTTTCCTGCCCTACTTACTATCTATCACCAGCCTGGAGTGGTGAAGCACAAGCAACAACATAGAAACATTAAGGGGAGGAGACATTAAGGTGGCAAAAGAAAGAAGGACCTAGAAGTCCACTCGACACTACAACAAAAATGGAAAAGATGTATGGAAAAACCATCATTAAAATGAATGTAGAGCTCAGATATACTAACAGGAAAGGCAAAAAGCCCAGGATCTAAATGGGGAAGACGGATATTCAAATCAAAGGTAAATCTGCTCCCTGCTTGCTCCCACACCCCTGACCAGGCCCCACAGCTGCAGCCATCCACCTTCTTGGACTCTTTGAGTTCTGTTGTCTCCTTGGCCCAGCCCAGCCCAGCCCAGCCCGGCTGCTGTCATTTTCCTAGCCAAGTTTGCTTTGCTGCCTTCCACTTGCAGGGAACCTCCAGATTTTTTGTACTTGACTAGTACAGAGGAACTTGTACAATTGGATTTAGGACTGTAGAAGTGGTTCCAGTTGCACATGAATGCTGGCTACCTTATCTGCCGATGCTACACTTGGCAATGACCTTTCTTAAATTACTGGATAGTGACCTTAACCCAGGAGATGATGAAGTTAAAGAGGGATCAGGATGCTTAAGGACAAACAGGCTGGACCATCAAGATGGAGTCCTGCAAGACTGGGTCATTGGTAACTAAGAGAGACCAAATTTTTGAGCCTTCTCAGTATCCATACATTCTTATACATGTTGCAAAACCTAAAGAACTCAAGAAGTTGTTTTGGGTTCAACTTCAAGAGAAAACCACATTTGCAGTCCCTAAAAGTGACTAGCTGGCAGCTGCAACATTGTTCAAATTGTATGATAGTGTACCAAGATAAGGATCTAGCTCTTCTAATCTCCCTTCACTTTTGAGCAGGTTCAATTTTAGATACAACTGAATTCCTGAGCAGTGGAGAAGTACAAGAAGTCATCTCTGAGCACAGAGATATACTGTGTAGAAGAAACATGGTAAGAGTGTTTTGGGTCTTACCTCTTTTTTGCTTGCAGCTGGCTTTCATTGTTTGAGTGGTAAAGCTAATATACAAGGCAAGAAGGTGTTGTAAATAAATGTTTAGTTTACTTTCGGTTCTACGCATACTTTTTTTTTTTTTTTTGGTACACCATTAAAGTGAAGCTCTAAAAGGAGAAAGAAATCAGTGATTGTGGAACTCAGTCTTCATAGCAAGGGGACCCTGAGGGTGGAGTCTTGGAGAAGCACTCCTTGGAGAAGCCCAGTGATTCTGAGTCCCTTTTCCCATCAGTTTATGTATATCTACAACATCAGACTTCTAGTTTGGTGGCAACTTAGCAATATAACTTCAGTAGATACTTGTGATTGAAGATCCTTATCATTGCCCATGTCTGTTCAAACACAGACTGCTGGCGGTACTCCACACAGCTAATCAAACATAATGGGGAGACAGAGGAAATCATCTGCAATGAAGGGTCAAGATAGCTTTAAGAAAACCCCAAATTCAATAGGCATATATAAACCACCTGATTAAGACTTCAAAGCTATAGTCCTAAGTGTGTCACCAAAAGGAAATCTATGGGAGAAAACATCAACAAAGATAGAGAAATGATGAGAGAAATTGTGAAACTATGAGAAATCAGAAATATATATATATGTATAACAGCTAAAATGTATAACAGTATATATACATATATACATATACATATGTATATATGTATATATATGTATAACAGCTAAAATGCACAGCAGAGCAGGGCTCAGGAGATAGCATAATGGTTGTGCAAAAACATTTCCTGCCTGAGGCACCAGAGGTTCCAGGTTCAATCCCCAGCACTACCTTAACCAGAACTGAGCAATGCTCTGGTTAAAAAAAAAAAAATATATATATATATATATATATATACACACACACAGTAGAGGAAAACAATTGCACTTATGCCAAAAGTGAAGAGCAGGAAGATAAGATAAAGGAACCCTTACTCCAAAAACAAACAACAACAGAAAAAACAAACAAAAAAACCTAATCATGAAACAGGCCAGCAAAAAGAAAAAAGCAAATGAAGATAATATATGAGTCACAGGACATCATCAAGAACAATAACAGTTGCATGATAAGGATACAAAAAAGAGAACTCATATTTGAAGAAATTTTAGCTGAGAATTTTCTAAGTTAAAGGACCTCCAGATCCAGGAGGCATTAAGAGCTCCAAGAAAAATGAATCTGAGCCTAAGCTCGCCACAAGACACATCATAATTAAAATGTCAAAGATCAAAGACAGAGCATTCTGAAGGCTGCATAGAGTCATCTATAAAGGAATCCTATAAGACTTATTAGCTGATTCCACCACAGAAACTCTAAAGGCTAGAAGGACTGCCAGGATATATTCTATTTTGAATGTAAAAGACCTCCACTCAAGAATACTTTATCTTGGTTATCAGTCAGATTTGAAGAACTGATGAAAAGCTTTCTAGATAAGCAACAGTTAAAGGAATTCATTACCACTAAAAGAGACCTACAAGAAATACTAACAGGACATAAATATAATGAAAATATAGAGTGTCCTCAACCATAGAGGACAAACAAAGCAAGGAAAAGAGAAAAATCAATGAAGACTGTGGATTCACATGGCAGAAGTGGGCTTGTCAGAGGGTAGGTACTAAGGTAAGGGTGGGTGGTTGGGGGCTAACTGCAAGGGAAGAGGCTGTTCTGGTGGACTTTAGTGGAGGGATATTGGTGCCTGGGTGAGGGTGGTGGTATGGTGATGTAATTTCAGGAGGTGGGAGATTGTACTTCTAAAACATTTCTAGGCTTATAAATCAAAGTTGCCTCAAGAAGAAAACTATGATCACAGTAAAAAAGAAAAAGAAACATTGGGATATAGTCAGAATGGGAAAGGCTCATTCTATGTTCCTCAGTCAGCTGGGGGTGCAGGGAAACTTATGATACCATTTGCCCCAAGGACAGAAAGCTAATTGTATTTGGGTCCATTGTGAAGTAGTGCTGGGACCAGAAGATGCCTGAAACCAAAGCAGTCAGCTTCCATTGTGGGACTGCACAGTGGAATCTTTCCTGCTCCATACCAGTGTCTTCTGTCCCCCTGCCATCCTGGTGACTGGTAGGCTTGTGAGTTCACTTTGGGAGGAATAAGAAAACTCAGTCTGGAGCTATAGATCTGCAAACTCACATTTATCAGGAAGCTGGATTGGGAGGGACGAGATACAGTTAGTTGGTGGAACAGTCTTGGATCTGAGCCACATGGGCCTGTATCTAAGTCTAGAGGTCTCTGAACTGTAGCAGGTTCTTCCTTTTATTCCTGCTGTGAATCTTATCAGTTGTCCCTTGGGAACAGGAAACCACAGCTGGACCTCACTGGTTTCACAGTTTTTACAAGATTCTACAAATATTTTTGATGTCTCTTTGCTTTACTTTGTGCTTGGAGAAATCTTCAACACAGGGTGTTTGCTGGGAGGTCATGAACTCTTCATAGTCTGGCTTGCTACTCCCCCTCCCCAGCTCAGGGGGGTGACTAGAGAGGGGCATGGGTCAATGGAGGTGAGGGTAGCTAAGGACCACATTCTGCCTTTGCTACAGGGCTCCTCTGAATGAATGAGGTGCCCCTCTCCCACCTACATCTGCCTAGCTACCTGCCTCTTTACTCTCCCTGTCCCCCCCACCCCAATCAGCACACACTTCCGGTCCTGGGAACATGATAACATTGCCATGCCAGTGCCTGTAACCAAGTCCACACTTCCCTGTTGAGTGTTCAGGAGAGATAATCTGATTGGATCAGCTTCCCCAGCCTAGAAGTAAACCCAGTGGTGATTGGCCCATGCCCAGGCATTCACTTGTACACTCAGTAGGCCTGTTCCTATGCTTGCTCTCCAGTAGGGCAATAGCAATTAGAGGTGTGGGAAGGTGATATAGCAAGATGGTTTTGTTAAACTGAGGAATGTGCAGGCTGATATTGGGAAAACTGCTCATGCAGAAACTGAAAGTAAAAAACTATAGATAGATGAGACTGTGGTTACTTCTCCCATACTTCTCTGGGCCCATTTCTTCCTCTATATTCTTTCTTGTTAGCAAGGAACTTTGCTCTGTGTGTATGTGTGTGTGTATGTGACAATCAGTGTGACATGCCATGTACTTGCCATATATGTAATTTTGAAGAACTACAATTACTACATAATTTTTAAGAACTATAACATGTATAAAATGAGAACTCTACCTTTGGTCAGTGTCCAGAATTTCAGTGGCTGCCCTCTGGACCTGCAGTCATCAATAAGCCTACTTCTTGCTGACAGCCTCAGGTGTTCTGCCTCTCTTTTCCTGTTAACAGTGGTTCAGGGTTGTTTGGTATTCCCCAGCACCACTGGTAAAAATACTGTTTTGTTTTTTTTTTAACTAGGAAATCAATGAAAATCCGATTTATTTATTTATTTTTCTCCTTAGAGTTGTACAACTAACATCACTATCGAGTTTAGAGTTAGAGTATCTTCATCATCTCAGGATTTCCCCCCCTCCCTTGCCTCCCTTCTTTCTTTCCTTTCCCACAAGGCTTATAACTGGGGCTCAGTACCTGCATTAGTCCACAATTCCCAGATGCCATTTTTCTTTCTTTTTTGATAGAGGGTGCGAGACAGAGAGGTGGGGGGCGGGAGGAGACAAAGGAGGAGGAAAAACACTGCAGCATTGCTCCACCACTCCTGAAGCTTACTTCCTGCAGGTGCTTCCATGTGGTGGTGTGAGGCTTGAGCCTAGGTCCTTGTGCATAGCAACATGTGTGCTCTACTGGGTGAGTCACCTGCCAGCCCCTTGTACAAGGTTTTTTGAAAGTTTACTTAGTTTTAGTTTTTATTGCCTCCAGGATTATTGTTGGGGCTCAGTGCCTGCACAACAATTCCAGGGCTCCTGGTGACCTTTTTTTTTTCTTTTCTATTTTTTTATTTGACAGGACAGAGAAATTGAGGATGGGAAGAAATATAGATAGATGCAGACCTGCTTCACCAATCGTGAAGCATACCCCCTATAGGTGGGAAGAGGGGGGCTGAATCCGGGTCCTTGCACATAGTGATATGTGTGCTTAACTGTGTGCTCCACTACCTAGTTCCCTGTACAAGGATTTTTATTGGTCATATACTTTCATTTGTTGGATATGTGCATCTAGGAGTAAAATTGGTGTATATATACAATACATTCATTAAAAAAAAAGGCTTTAGGGGCCGGGTGGTGGCACACCTTGTTGAGTGCACATATAACAGTGCACAAGGCCCCGGGTTCAAGCCCCCAGTCCCCATCTGCAGGGAGAAAGCTTTGCGAGTGGTGAAGCAGGTTTGCAGGTGTCTCTCTGTCTCTCTCCTCTCTATCTCCCCTTCTCCTTTCAATTTCTGGCTCTCTATCCAATAAGTAAAGATAATAAAACAATTTATAAAGAGGCTTTAGTTTTCAGTCTGACTGTGAAACTAGGAAGTTCTCTCACACTCCGTCATCTGTTTTCTTCTAGTATTAGCATCTTTAGTTAGTCTGCTGTGTTTATTGCAATGTGTGAAAGCCACTGCCGTTTACTCACACCCACATTTTGCTTAGATTCCTTGAATTTTGACCTTATGTTCAGGATCTTATTCAGGATATCAAATTGCGTGCCATTCCTCTTCTAACTTCTCTTTAATAAAATCAATCAATCTTTCTTTCTTCCTTTCACCTAAGTGACTTTGCCTGGGCTTCCACCTACACATTTTTACTAGTCCTAGTGTACTTTTTCTTCTCCCCACTCCCCACCTCCATCTCTTCCTCCATAGAGACAGACACACATACATAGAGTGGGGAAGAGCTGAGTGGCCGGGGTGGGGGCCAGAATGAGAGACACCCCACAGCACTGCTGCACTGCTCCACTGCTCATGAAGCCTCTACCCATTGCATGGTACTCCCATGGAGAGGCTGGGGCTCAAACCTAGGTCCTTGTCTTGCTCATGATTAAATGCGCTCTCTACTGGGCGAGCCATCTCTTACTCAGTTTGATTGCACTTTTCTTAACTAGAGTCCCTCTCAGTTTTACTGCAAAAAAGAAAAGGCACAAATTAAAAAAAAAAGTTTGATTAGCAGCCTGGGAGGTGGTGTACTAAATGAGGTCCCAAGTTTGATCCACAGTATTTTTTAAAAAGGTTTTATAATTATTTATTTTTCCCTTTTGTTGCCCTTTTTAAAAAAAATTGTTGTAGTTATTATTGTTGTTGTTGTCGTTGTTGTTGGATAGGATAAGAGAAATGGAGAGAGGAGGGGAAGACAGAGGGGGGGGGAGAGAAAGATAGACACCTGCAGACCTACTTCACCTCCTGTGAAGCGACTCCCCTGCAGGTGGGGAGCCGGGGACTCGAACCGGGATCCCTATGCTGGTCCTTGCACTTCACACCCCATGCGCTTAACTTGCTGCTCTACCTCCCAACTCCCCACAGCATCTTTTTATTATTATTATTTTTTATGAGATAGGTACAGAAAGAAAGAGAGAGAAAATGAATCAGAAACAGATAAGAGCACCACTCAGCTCTGGTTTATAGTGATGTTGGGGACTGAACCTAGGACCTCAGAGTCTCAGGCATAAAAGTCTATGCGTAACCATTATACTCTTCCCCCCCCCCAACATCTTATGTACCAGAGTGATGCTCTGGATCTTATCCTCTTTCTCATAAATAAATAAATCTTCAAACAATGTTTGATCATTTGGTCACAACCCCCTGCCACCTTCCTGCTGTGATTTCTGTGTCAGTTTCTAAGTCCTGCTGATACTCTGTGCTGGGTAGTTATACTGGCCCTCGAGTTGTGGACTCAGGCTCCTGCATGGAAATAGTTCCCAGCCTGTGCACTTTTCAAAGTTTAAGCACTTCATCCTGGGGCAGGGATAACCTGAGGTTGAATTGCCATGTTAATTGGACACCTGTCTTCTTCACTTCCTGCAGCGGCCTCATCGGGCGAAGTTGGGCCATGCTGTTTGCCAGTGGTGGCTTCCAGGTGAAGCTCTATGATGTGGAGCCCCAGCAGATAGCCAACGCCCTGGAGAGCATCAGGTGAGTGGGCCGGCACATGTGGGAAGTGAGCGCTCTCTGCTCCCAGCAATGCTCACCTGTCATTTCCTTAGGCTACACGTCGTGTCTGGACTTCTTTCATTTTTTTCTTTATTGGTGGCACCAGTGCCTTATGCTGGCACAATTCTACTGTTCCTGGACAGACCTTTTTTTATTAATTTTTAAAATTCAGATTCACACACACACACACACACACACACACACACACACACACACACACACACGGACTCTGCTCCACCACTCCACTGTCCATGGGGTTTCCCACGGTGCCATCTGCCCATGGTGCTCTCATGTGGTGCTATGGCTCAAAATTGGTCCTTGCTTATAGTAAGATGTGTGTCACCCTAGGTAAATTCTCTCTTGCTCTTGTGACTTCATTCTTAAATTCTATTTTAAAATTATTTTTTATTGATTTAATAATGACTGACAAGACCATAGGATAATAGGGGTTCAATTCTACACAATTCCCACCACCAGAGCTCTGTATCCCATCCTCTCCCTTGAAACTTTCCTATTCTTTATCACTCTGGGAGAGTGGACCCAGGATCATTGTAGGGTACAGAAGGTGGAAGGTCTGGCTTCTGTAATTGCTTCCCTGATAAACATGGGCATTGGCAGGTGGATCCATACTCCCAGCTGTCTCTCTTTTTCCCTGGTGGGGCAGGGATCTGGAGGGGTGGGGACACATTGGTGGGATCATCTGCCCAGAGAAGTCAGGTTGACGTCATGGAAGCATCTGCAACTTGGTGGCTGAAAAAGCATTAAGATATAAAACAGAACAGATTGTTAAATAATCAGGAACCTAAGGGCAAGAATATAGCAGATGAGACTTGGGGTCTCCATTTTGGAAAAAGCTAGGAAGTCTATTTTAGGTATAGTCTAAGGGGCCATAAGTTTATTAATTTTTGCCTGAGCCTTACAGCCATGCAGGTGGACTAAATGTATTGTCTGGGGAAATGGTGTCAGAGTTGGAAATAGGACTAGAAAGCTGGATCAGGGAAGAGAGTAGCTCCCAATATGGGAAAAGTATATAAATATCATTAACTGTAAACCCCATGGATTTGATCTGGGGCCCATATTCATTGCAAGAGCTTGTGTAACCTCTGCATCCCTGTAGGTCTGAGCTTGCATTCTGTGGTCATGCCTAGGAACATTCTAGGCTGCACTAATTTCAGGACCCATCTTTCTTGAGTGGTAGAGTATGTTGGTCCAACCTCCCTTCAGAGAATGGGGCTGTCTCTGCCATTATTAATCCTCATAGGGGACAAGGTCCTGTAGGGGCCCCCAAAGGGGTCCACTATGTTGTTCCTGATGCAGATGACCAATGACAGTGGGGATAGGGATCTGTCTAGGCTCATCATGTCTTTGTGGGAATCCCAGGATTCCCTGACTAGGGCCCCAGGTGATGGGGTAGCCTGGTAGTAACCAAAAGAGCCATCATTAAAGTATGCCAGTCTCTTGCCCTTAGACAGCTTTTGCAGTCCGTACTTTGTCTGACAAGGTTATCCAAGGTTAGTGATTGAGGGAAATGAAATAGGAAGTAGGTGAGGAGGTTATCTAGGTCTAAGTAGAATTTTTTTGATTAGGTATTTTATGGCTATGTATTTTTTGGTCTTTCCACTTGCTTGCTGCATTTATTGACTCACTGCAAAATATTGTACACTTTTTGCTTTAAGGTATATATGTTCCCCTAACTTATGGATACATGTGCACATATGCCCTATCTCATGGGCCCTGGTATATATCTAGGTTCTGAGGCTTTGTTAGGAATTGCTCCATCCGAAAAGGAATTAAGGAGTCCTATGAACTAGGAAAGGTCTCACCAGAGTAATAAAGCTGGAGGGTTGACATTCCACACCTGGCATCTCTGGACACAAGCCGAAGTGAAACATGTCGAGGTGGTACTAGTTATATTGATTAGGTTGGGATCAGCAGATGTAGTATCAATTGGTATGTATCCAGAGAAGCATGCAGGAAAGTGAGCCTCACTCTAGAGCTTCCAGGACTGGGAGAAATGTGGGTTTTATAGAGAATGGGGTAGGATTCTGCTCTTAGGGTTTAAGAACACAATACATTGTTATTATTATAACCAAGATATTTGGAAATTTAATTTAATTTAATTTGAAAATCCCATTGTTAGGATTTGCTGTATTATATGAGACTTCACCATCATTTATGTCCTTTAATGCTATTTACATATAGCTTATATAGTGACATAACCAGTTGATTCTGTTCTCCCTGGTCTAAGATTATAGGTGATTAAATATTTCATAGAAAAAGTCATTATTAGAAATGAATTCACAATTTGAGCCCACTGTTAAAATTCAGTCAGTTTACCAATTTGAAGTCTTCAGTGCTTAGACTGAAGGAAAATATACTCAGAACTGTGATCTGTGCATCAAAAAGTTTGAGACATTCAATCCATTTTTTCCCTCTCATAAGTTAATAGAAGTGTATATTAGCACCATTCCCGCCACCCCCTCCCTGTCCCCACTCCTACAGTAAAGCTAAAATCTACCCTCACCCTCCACCCAGAGATTTTTACTTTGGTGCCTTACTCCAAACTCAGTCAGATTCTGCTTTGAGTTTTCCTTTCTCTTCTTCCTCAACTTCTGTTTATGAGTGAGATCATCCCATACTTGTCTTTGTCTTTCTGACTTAGCTCACTTAACATAATTCCTTCTAGCTCCATCCAAGATAGGTCAAAGAAGTTGGATTCATGCTTCTTAATAGCTGAGTAGTATTCCATTGTGTAAATATACCACAGCTTTCGTGGTCTGGGAGGTGGCGCAGTGGAGAAAGCATTGGATTCTCAAATGTGAGGTCCTGAGTTCAATCTCCAGCAGCACATGTACCAGACTGATGTCTGGTTCTTTCTTTCTCTCCTCCTACTTTCTAATTAATAAATAAAATATTAAAAAAAAACTTTAAATGTGGGGGTCAGGCGGTGGCTCAGTGGGTTAAGCACATGTGGCGCAAAGCGCAAGGACCAGCGTAAGGATCCCAGTTCGAGCCCCCAGCTCCCCACCTGCAGGGGGTCGCTTCACAGGCAGTGAAGCAGGTCTGCAGGTGTCTGTCTTTCTCTCCCCATCTCTGTCTTCCCCTCCTCTCTCCATTTCTGTCTGTCCTATCCAACAATGAACAACATCAGCAATGGTAATAATAATAATAACCACAACGAGGCTACAACAACAAGGGCAACAAAAGGGGGAAAAATGGCCTCCAGGAGCGGTGGATTCATGGTACAGGAACCGAGCCCAGCAATAACCCTGGAGGAAAAAAAAATCTTTAAATGCACCACAGCTTTCTTAGCCATTCATCTGTTGTTGGACACCTGGTTTGCTTCCAGGCTTTAGCTATTGTGAATTCTGTTGCTATGAATATAGGTGTACACATATCTTTTTGTCTGGGTGTTATGTAGTCCTTAGGATATATCCCTAGAAGAGAAATTACTGGGTCATATGGGAGGTCTGCTTCTAGCCTTCTGAGGGTTCTCCAGACTTCTCTCCACAGAGGTTGGACCAATTTACATTCTCATCGACAGTGTACAGGAGGGTTTCTTTGTCCCTACAACCTCTCCAGCATTTGTTGCTGCTGTCCTTTTTGATGTATGCCATTCTCACAGGGGTGAGGTGGTATTTCAATGTTGTCTTTATTTGCATTTCTCTGACAATTAGTGACCTGGAGCAATTTTTCATATGTTTGTTGGCCTTTCAGATCTCTTCTATGATGAACTCTGTTCATATCCTCTCCCCATTTTTGGATGGGATCATTTGTTTTTTTTTGTTGCTGAGCTCTTTATATATTTTGGTTATTAGCCTCTTGTCTGATGTAAAGATCTCTCATTCTGTGAGGGGTCTCTTTGTTTGGGTGATGGTTTCTTTTGCCGTGCAGAAGCTCTTCAATTTGATGTAGTTTCACTGATATATATATATATATATATATATATATATATATATATATTTTTTTTTTTTTTTGCCTCCAGGGTTATTGCTGGGACTTGGTACCTGCACTATGAATCCACTGCTCCTGGAGGCTATTTTTTTCCCCTTTTGTAGCCCTTGTTGATTGATTTGTTTTTGATTTAGTCTTCCTTGCAGCTGGGTTTGTATTATCAAAGATGACCTTAAGATTTAGATGAGAAAGTGTCCACTAATGTTTTCCTCTAAGTATTTGATAGTTCCTGGTCTAACATCCAGGTCCTTGATACATTTGGAGTTGCCTTCTGTTTCTGGTAAGATAAGGTCATTCAGTTTCATTTTTCTGCACGTTTCAACCCAGTTTTCCCAGCACCATTTATTGAAGAGAGTCTCCTTCATTCATTTAATAATTTAGGCCCCTTTATAAAAAAAATAGATATCCATAGGTATGTGTGTGTGTGATCTCTTACTTTTATTTTAAATTAATCAATTTTTATTAGTGATTTAATAATGATTAATAAGATTATAAGATAACAAGGGTATAATCCATACAGTTCCCACCACCAGAGTTCTGTGTCCCATCCTCTTCATTGGAAGCTTCCCTATTCTTTATCCCTCTGGCAGTATGAACCAAAATTCTTTGTGGGGTGCATAAGGTGGAAGGTCTGGTTTCTGTAATTGCTTCTCTGCTGGACAGGGGCATTGGCAGGTGGATCCATACCCCAGACTGTTTTTTAAAAATTTTTATTTATAAAATGGAAACACTGAGAAGACCATAGGATAGAGGGGTACAGTTCCACACAGGTCCCACCACCAGAGCTTCATATCCCATCCCCTCCCCTGATAGCTTTCCTATTCTTTAACCCTCTGGGAGTATGGACCCTGGATCATTATGGGGTGCAGAAGGTGGAAGCTGGACCTCTTACTTTTTAATCCGATGCTCTAGACACTTGACTGTCTCCCAGGATGCTCCAACACATTTTATTTATTTGTGTTTTACTTAACTTTTAAATTAATGATTTAATAGTGGTTCACAAGATTGCAAGATTACAGGGTAATCACCACATTTACCACGAAAGTTGGTGTCCCACTTCTCAACAATAACAATAATAGTTCTCCCAAAGTCTTAGAGACAGTTTGGCTACTGTGTGTGTGTGTGTGTGTGTGTGTGTGTGTGTGTGTGTGTGTATGTGTGTGTGTGTGTGTGTAAGTTAATGTGTATCAGTTCTCTAGATTGCATATATGAGTGAAACCATCCAGTAGTTGTCTGTCACCTCATCCATTTTGTTCCAAAGGACACAATATTGTAAGTTAGAGCCATTTCCCTCAAATGACCCATGCATGCCTGTACAAGTGTTTTCATTTTCCTAAATAAAGTATGTGATCATGACAAATCAGGCATTTTGGGTAGACACCTGTGTCTCATCATTGCCTTACAATAATACCATCCTTTTTTTTTTCTTTCAAATGCAGAGTAGTATTCCATGGAGTATAGATATCCCATAATGTCATTTTATTTATTTATTTCCTTTTTTTGCCCTTGTTGTTTTGTTGTTGTAGTTATTGATGTCATTGTTGTTGGATAGGACAGAGAGAAACGGAGAGAGGAGGGGAAGACAGAGAGGGGGAGAGAAAGATAGACACTTGCAGACCTGCTTCACCACTTGTGAAGCAACCCGCCTGCAGGTGGGGAGCCGGGGGCTCGAACCAGGATTCTTACACGCAGTCCTTGTGCTTTGCGCCACATGCACTTAACCTGCTATACTACTGCCTGGCTCCCTCCCATAATGTCTTTAGCTAGTCATCAGTTGATGTTCCATAACCTTTTAAAAAGACCTCAATGGTGGCCAGGTGGTGGCACACCTGGTTGAGCGCACATAGTACTAAGCGAAAGGACCCGGGTCCAAGCCCCAGTTTCCACCTGCAGGGGGAAGCTTCATGAGTGGTGGAGCAGGGCTGCAGGTGTCTCTCTGTCTTTCTCCCTCTCTTTCTCCCCCTTCCTCTCAATTTCTGGCTGTCTCTACCCAATAAATAAATAAATATAATGATTAAAAAATTAAAAGACCTCAATGTGTAGAATTAGGTAGCATAAGGAATTTAATGTTCAATTTAATGGTAAACGAAGTAGGGTGCAACAGGAAGTAACTTATTGATAATGAAAAGTCACGATGCATAATACAACTGTGAAGAAGTTTAAGGACCTTGTGGTATCCTAAAAAAATAAATTTGCCTTTTATCCCTGTACTAACTTCTACATTTAAGTAAGGATAGTGCAGGTCCCATCTTGTAAGTGACATTTGATAGCAGTTGCCCCCCCCCCATCCTCAGGTGATGAGTCTGTTTTTGCAGCAGGACTCAGATTTTTATTAATTTTCTCAAATTGCATTGGTGGTGGGCAGCTTGGAAATGAGAAACCAGTAGCGGAGAGGAAGAGCAGGGTCTGGTGAGGAGGAGACCCAGGGAAGCTCTCAAGAGTCAGCTGCCAGCCAGCTCTGCTTCAATGCAAACTTCTAGGGAAGGCCACATGGGAAATACTGTAGGCTTTTCAGGTCATTTGGTCTGTGGAAACCACTCAACAGCAATCTTCAGTAAACAAAAGGACATGACTGAGTGCCAGTAAAACAGCACAGATCAACATTGAACTTCAGAGTTCCTGAGGTTTTCACACATCACACAACACTATTCTTCTGACCCTCTCAAACATTTGAAAATTAAAAAAAAAAAATTATCCTCATCTCATGGGCTCTAGAAAAATGGGTGGAAAGGTAGATTTGGCTTTGCTTTTCTGACCTCTTCCCTGCAATTTTCTCTTTTTAATAAAAGTCGCCTTTTATTATGGAAGGTTAATTTCAACTCTGTTGTAAACAAGAGAAAACTTCAGACTCCCAGATGAAAAGCTCCTTGTTCTATTTCTTGCTATGTTGCAGCAGACTGGACTGCCCAGGTTACTCAGGACAAACAGTGAGACTAAGAGACACTTGGGAGAAGAATAAGGAGTTTATTTATGCTAGTGGGTCCAGATTGGGATCACTCCCTTAAAACCTGAACCCCAGACAAGGCTAGAAGCAGGCTTTTATCTGTGGTTAGCAGAGAGGGGCTGGCTGCTTATAGGGTATGGCTGGCAGGCAGGAGCTGCTTGTGGGTAGCTGCAGGTAGTTGTACAGAAGTAGAATTTAGTTGTTAGGAAGGACACTTTCAAGCTCTGCAGGTTGCTTACCTGTTACCCCCCACCCCTTAACCCCAGTTTATTGGCCCTGCACCGGCTGGGTTCTGACTTCTCTGTGCTTGCTGCCTCAGGTGTACCTGCATCTAAGTCCTTATCTTTCAGCCGTTTCATCAGGGTTTGAGAGAGACCTCTAAAGCAACAATGCCTTTATGTTTTATTCCTGGTAGGCCTTGGGGCCTTGTACCTGCAATGACAGGGTTATGCAGCCTCCCTGGGTCAATATTTCTCATTCTTTACTTTAGAGATAGGGGCAGGGGGTAGAAAGGAGAGATACCACAACAACTGGTCCATCATCCATGGGGTTCCCATGTGCATTATGGGGGTGAACTTTCTCTTCACTCCTCAGTATGGTGATATGTACCGTGTCTGATTTGCTTAAAGTTTTAGATATCAATTTATAAGATTTTTGAACTAGGAAGACCATAATAGTTTAGAACTACTAGCAGCAAAGGTACCAAATTTTTTTGTATCTAAGACTTGAGGAAACCTTCCCTTTGGCATCAGCTTTTACATTTTTATTTATTTATTTTTTATCATTTTATTGGTGGAATAATGATTTACAGAACAATTAAAATTACCATTTTTTTAAATAACTCACACACATTTAAGCTCAGTTAACACAAACCTGCCAAACTAGTTATCCTCCTCTAGCAGGAAGTGAGAGGTTTTAGGGTATCTTATGACTGACTACCTCTTTCTTCTCTAATTATTGTTTGCAAAAATCAGCTGAGTCTTACTATGTCGCCTTCCTGGGTTATAGTACATTGAGGGTCTTGTGACATAAGTCAAGCCACCACTTCCCTTTCTTAAGCTGTAAGATGCCCAAGTGTGGTATCCCTGGACAGAGAATCCATGTTAAGAAGACTAAGCCCAAAACTGGTTTTGTAATTTTTATTGATTGATTGATTGATTGATTGATTGATTGATTTTAGACAGAGACAGAAGGGAGGGAGGGAGAGGGGAGAGAGAGCAAGGGGGGAGGGGAGAGAGAAAGAGAGAGAGAGAGAGAGAGCAAGCACAGTCCTAAAGTGTCCTTCAATGAATTGGGAGTAGGGCCTGTACCTGGCTCACATACATGGAAAGGCAGCACACTATCCAAGTGAGCTATTTCACCAGCCTAGTTTTTTTTTTTTTTTTTTTTTTTTTTTTTGCCTCTAGGGTTATCGCTGGGGCTTGGTGCCTGCACTATGAATCCACTGCTCCTGGAGACCATTTTCCCCATTTTGTTGCCCTTATTGTTGCACTTGTTGTAGTTGTTATTGTTTTCATAGCTGTTGTTGTTGTTAGATAGGACAGAGTGAAATCTAGAGAGAAGGGCAAGACAGAGAGAGGGAGAGAAAGACAGACACCTGCAGACCTGCTTCACTTCTTACAAAGTGACTCCCAGCAGGTGGGGAGCTGGGGGCTCCAACCCGCATCCTTACGTTAGCCCTTAAGCTTTCCACCATGTGCGCTTAACCCGCTGTGCTACTGCCCAGCTCCCCACCAGCCCAGTTTTTGTCATTTATTTTTATTTGTGATTAATAGTGGGTCACAATATTGTAAGATTACAATGTCTAGTTCCACACTGTACCTACCACTAAGATTCTGTGTCCTTACCCTCCAACTTCCCAAAGATAACACATAGCCACCAGAGTTCTCACAGAGTATTAGAAACAGTTTCTTTCTTTTTCTCTCTTAAGTTCATGAGTATTAGTTACCTGGATTCGACATATGGGTGAAACCCTCCAGTAGTTATCTTACTTATTTCACTAAGTATAACCACCATCAGTTCCATTCTTTTGTCCTAAACGACACAGTATCTTCTTTTTGATTATAGGTAGTAGTCCATGGAGTATGTATCCCATAACTTCTTTAGCCAGTCATCTGTTGATGGGCCCCCACACTCTGGCTATTGTGAATAATGCAGCTCTGAACACAGGGATGCACATGTGCCTTAGAATTAGTGATTTTGTGTTTTTTGCATAGATGCTTAAGAGTCGTATTGTTGAATTATAAGGCAATCTCATTTCTGTTTGTTTAAGGACTGTCTTTACGGTCTTGTAACGGGGCTGAGCCAGCTTGCATTCCCACAAGCAGTGTAGCAGAGCCTCATTTTCTCCACAACCTCACCAACACCTGCCATTTCCTGATTTGATGTCATAGGATATTCTCACAGGTGTGAGATGGAATCTCCGTAAAGTTTTAATTTGCATTTCTCTAATGCTGAGTTGAGGTAGGACATTTCTTCTTATGTCTGTGGCCATTTGTATCTTTATAAAATGTCTATTTAGTTCCTTTACCTAATTTTTAAAATGTTTATTTTTTATATTTATTTATTTTCCCTTTTTGTTGTCCTTGTTGCTTTTTTATTGTTGTTGTAGTTACTATTGTTGTTGTTATTGATTCGTTGTTCTTGGATAAGACAGAGAGAAATGGAGAGAGGCGGGGAAGACAGAGGAGGAGAGAAAGATAGACACTTGCAGACCTGCTTCACCGCTTGAGAAACGACTCCCCTGCAGGTGGGGAGCCTGGGGCTCGAACCGGGATCCTTATGCCAGTCCTTGCGCTTTGCGCCACGTGTGCTTAACTCGCTGTGCTACCACCTGACTCCCTACTTTTTGTTATTTTTATTTTTATTATTTTATTATTATTATTTTTTACACCTGAAGATCTGCTTCACCACCTGTGAAGGACCCCCCTGCAGGTGGGGAGCCGGGGGCTCGAACTGGAATCCTTACGCAGGTCTTTGTGCTTTGTGCCAAACCCGCTGTGCCACTGTCTGGCTCCCCTATTTTTTTTTTAATAGTCTTTTTTTAAAAAAATAATTAAAAAAATATTAACAAACTAATTAATAGAGAACCAGACATCACTCTGGTGCAATTGCTGTTGGGCTTGAACTCAGGACCTCATGTTCGAAAGTCCAGTGCTTTATGCAGCAGGTTGCCTCTGGGACCACTACCTACTTTTTTTTTTTTTTTTAATAAAAAGGAAACATTGACAAAGCCATAGGATAAGAGGGGTACAGCTTCGCACAATTCCCACCACCAGACCTCCATATACCATCCCCTCCCCTGATAGCTTTCCTACTCTTTAACCCCCTGGGAGTATTGGACCCAAGATCATTGTGGGATGCAGAAGGTTGAAGGTTTGGCTTCTGTAATTGCTTTCCCGCTGAACATGGGCATTGACAAGTCGATCCATACTCCCAGCCTGTCTCGCTCTTTCCCTAGTGGGGAAGATCTCTGGGGAAGCGGAGCTCCAAGGCACATTGGTGGGGTTGTCTGTCCAGGGAAGTCTGGTCGGCATCCTGCTAGCAGCTGGAACCTGGTGGCTGAAAAGAGAGTTAATGCATAAAGCCAAACAAATTGTTGAACAGTCGTGAACCTAAACACTGGAATAGTGCAGATGAAGTGTTGGGGGTGGTTCTCCATTTTGTAGATAGCTAGTAGGCATATTTTAGTTATATTTCAAAGGGCCTGTAGCTATACTAGTTTTTTTTTTCCCCTCTGAGCCTGAAATCTGCTTTGCAGGTGAATCCTAATTATTGTCTGGGGAGATGATGTCATGGCTGGCAGAAGGACCAGAAAGCTGGATCAGGGAAGAGAGTAGCTCCCTAATATGGGGAAGGGCTACAAATATTATGGTAAACCCCATCAATTTGATGTGATCTGGGGCCCATAATTAGCTTAGGAGCCTGTGTGACCTCTACATCCCTCTAGATCTGAGCTAACATTCTGTGGTCATGAGTAGGAACATTCCATGCTGCCCCAGTATCAACCCATCTTCCTCAGGTGTAGCATAGAGTATATTGTCCATCCTCCCTTTGGAGGATGGAACATTCTCTACCATTGTTGATCCAGGTTGAGGACAGGGTCCTATGGGGGCCTACAAAAGGGGTCTATTTTGTTGTTCCTGATAGAAATGACCGGTAATAATGGAGAGAGGGATTTATTTGAGTTCTAGGCCCATCAAGTCTGTTTGGGAATATCAGAACTCCCTGATTAGGGCCCCAGCTGGTGGAATGGCCTGATAGTGACTCAAGAGTCATCACTGAAGTATGCCGGTCTCTTTCCTTTATTCAGCTTTTGCAGTCCTTGCTTTGATAAGGTTAGCTTTGGAGTGAGTGAGAGAACTGTAATAGGAAGTAGGTGAGGAGGGTATCTAAGTCAAAGTGGACACTATTTCATTATGAACTTGATACTGATTTACTACAGACTATTGTGTATTTTTGCTTTCAGGTATATATTTTGCCCTAATTTATGGATACATGTGAACATATGCTCTATCTTACGGGACCTGACCTATATCTAGGTTTTGAGACTTTGTTAGAAAGTGAACCTCCTGGAATGGAATTAGAGAATACCATGAAAGGAAAGGTCTCACCCAAGTGATGAGGGTGAAGGGTTGGCAATCCATGCCTGATGTCTCTGTACACAGTCTGAGGTGAAGCATGCTGAGATGGTACTCATTGCATTGATTAGGTTGGAATCGGCGGATGCAATATCATTTGGCCTGACTTGAGAGAAGCATGCAGGGAAGTGAGCCTCACCCCAGAGGTTCCAGGATTGGGAGAAACATATAGGCTCTATAGAGAAAGTGGGAGATTCCTGTTGTCTTAGGGTTTAAGAAGACAAAATATAGCTATTGCAATAAGTACATTGTTTGGCAATTGGGTTAACTTTGAAAAATCCCCTTGTTAGGATTTGCTGTATCATACACACCATCACCATATTTTATGTCCTTTGACGTTATTTGCATATAGCTATTCCACCGGTTGCTTTTGTTCTCCCTGGACTAAACTTTTAAGAGAGTCAACCTATCAATGACTCAACCTATGTATTAAAAAGACTCAGTCTGTGCTTTAAAAAGTTTGAGACATTCAATCAATTTTCCCCTCTAATATTAATTAAATAATGATTTAAATGACTACTAATTGATAGGAGTGTACATAAAAACCATTCCCACCACCTAAAGACTATGTCCCATCTCCCTGGCTCCCTTCTCCACCCCATGAAGTTGAACATCCACCCTCACCCTCCACCCAGGGTTTTTACTTTGGTGCCCTACTAACCTACTTTGTTTTATTTGGTTATTATTTATCTCTTTTGTTGAACTCTACCAATTCTTTATAGATGTTTGATATAAGTCATTTGTCAAATGTGTGATGTGGAAATATCTCCTTCCATTTACTGGGTTGCCTTGTGTTATTTGCTTTTGATGTGCAGAAGCTTTTTAGTTTGATGTAGTCCCATGTACTTTTGTTTTCATTTTCCATGCCCCATTTTTATTTGATTTTGGTGTATGGTGTTAAGTGTCAATCTGTATTCATTTTTCTACCTGTGGCTGTCCAACTTCCCCAGTACCATTTGTTGAAAAGAACTTCTTTATCCTATTGAATCATTTTGGCCTCTTTGTCATATATTAGGTGGTATATGTATGGGTTCATTTCTGGTCTCTTGACTTTTTAAAAAATATTTATTTATTTTCCTTTTTGTTGCCCATGTTGTCTTTATCATCGTTGTAATTATTATTGTTGTTATTGATGTTGTCATTGTTTGATAGGCCAGAGAGAAATGGAGAGGGGAGGGGAAGACAAGGAGGGGGAGAGAAAGATAGACACCTGCAGACCTGCTTCACCACTTGTAAAGCGAGTCCCCTGCAGGTGGGGAGCCGGGCACTCAAACCGGGATCCTTATGCAGGTCCTTGCACTTTGCACCACCTGCGCTTAACCTGCTCCACCACTGCCTGACCCCCGGGGCTCTTGACTTTTTTCCATTTGTCTGTTTTTATTCCAGTACCATGCTGTTTTAATCACTATTTCTTTGTAGTATAAAGGAAAGTTGGGGAGTGTGATACCTTAATATTCTTCTTTTTATTCTTAGACGTGCATTGGCTATTCATAGTTTTATTTTTTTTTTTTTTGATTTTTTGTGACTCCACATAAATTTTTGGACCAATTGTCCAATTTCCTTGAAAATGTCATTGGGATCTTGATAGGGACTACATTGAATCTGTAGATTGCTTTTGGTAGAATGGCCATTTTTTAACAATATATATTCTTCTGATCCAGGAACAAGGAATGCTCTTCCCTTTCTGTGTGTTATCTCTATTTTAGCAATGTCCTATAATTTTCATTGTCAAGGTTCTTTGCCTCCTTCATGAATTTCACCTCAAACTATTTTATCTTTTTGGGTTTGACTGTAAATGTGGCTGAGTCTTTTATTTCTCTTTCCTCTGACTCTTCATTTGTATACAGAAATGCCACGGATTTATGTGTATTGATTTTGTATCCTGCTACTTTGTTGAATTTATTGATTATTTCTAGAAGCTGTTGGTGTAGTCTTTGGGGTTCTCTAGGTATAATGTCATATCATCAGCAAATAGTGATCATTTGATGGCTTTCTTTACAGTATACAGTACACCTACCTTTAACACCTCTTTTTTTTTTTTTTTGGTCTGATTGCAGTGGTGGGGACTTAGAGAACTATGTTGAATAGCAGTGGAGATAGTGAACGTCCTTGTCTGGCTCCAGATTCCAGGGGAAAACTTTCAGTTTCTCCCCATCGAGCTGTGGGTTTTTCTGTGTGAGTAATCATCACCTGCCAAGAGACTTCAGGAGGTGCTGAGCCACCGCAGCAGCTAGCACGGCTGGTGAATGCCTTGCTATCAGGTGCCACATGAAAAAGTGACGTTTGAGCACAAGCTTTGTGGATAAGAGTCCCAGGTGAGGGGCTTGGGAGGGTGTCTGTTTGTGGGGGGGGGGGATGAAAGCAGCTGGGTTTCTATACCATGGCAGCACAGACAGCAAACATTAGTAATAGTTATGTTTCCCTCACCTGAGAATACAGGTAATTTAGATGTAATTGTCAGAAAAATGTTGAGGACATTCAGGGGGGATCTTTGCATTTTGTTAAAGGACAGTGACAAAGACTTCATTTAATGCAGAGCCGCTTACCCTATTCCAAGGAATCCCATCTCTTGGGTTGAATTGTAGTCCTTAAAAGTGAGGGCAGTTGGGGGTCAGGCAGGAGTGTAGTGGATTAATCACACATGTCATGAAGCACAAGGACTAGTGTAGGGACCCCGGTTTGAGCCCCCGGCTCCCCACCTGCAGGGGAGTCGCTTCATAGGCGGTGAAGCAGATCTGCAGGTGTCTGTCTTTCTCTCCCCCTCTCTGTCTTCCCCTCCTCTCTCCTTTTCTCTCTGTCCTGTCCAACAACAATGACATCTATAACAACAACAACAATAAAAATAATAACCATAACAACGATAAAACAACAAGGGCAACAATAGGGGGAGGAAATGGCTTCCAGGAGCAGTGGATTCATGGTGCAGGCACCGAGCCCCAGCAATAACCCTGGAAGGAAAAAAAAAGTGGGGACATCCTGGGAGGTTGTGCAATAGATAAGGTGTTGGACTCTCAAGCTTGAGGTCCTGAGTTCAATCCCTGTCACTACATGTGCCAGACTGATGCTCTGGTTTTCTTTCTTTCTCTTATACCCATTCACTTAGTAAATAAATACATCTTAGAGAAGAAAAAGCAAAAAGGAAAGGAAAGGAAAGGAAAGGAAAAAGGAGCAGTGCATAGGTGTTACTATGTGCAAGGATCTTGCCCCTGCCCCATCTCCACCTGTGGAGGGGGTGGGAGTTGGGGGGAAGAAGCTTCACAAGTGGTGAAGCAGTTGTCTGTCTTTCTGTCCCTTTGTGTCCCCCTTCCTTACCAATTTCTCTCAGTCCTATTAAATAAATAAAGTTTAAAAAAGGATTTGTTTAAAAATTAAAAAGATAAGGGCCTGGAGAGATTGCATAATGATTCTGTAAGTCTTTCCTGCCTGAGGCTTTGAGATCCCAGGTTCAATCCCCAGCACCATCAGAAGCCAGAGCTGAGCAGTGCTCTGTGCTCCTTCCTTCCTTCCTTCCTTCCTTCCTTCCTTCCTTCCTTCCTTCCTTCCTTCCTTCTTTCCTTCCTCCCTCCCTTTCTTTCTCTTTGTCTCTTTCTTTCTTTATCTCTCTATCAGGATGATCTCACTCATAGACAGAAGTTGAAAAACAAGATCAGAAGGGAAAACACTAAGCAGAACTTGGACTGGAGCTGTTGTATTGCACCAAAGTAAAAGACTCTGGGGTAGGGGGTAAGGTTCAAGTCTTGGAATATGATGGCAGAGGAGGGCTTAGTGGAGGTTGTATTGTTATGTGGAAATGTTATGCATGTGCAAACTATTGTATTATCTGTCAACTGTAAACCACTAACCTCCCAATAAAGAAATAAAAAAAAAAGAAGCTAGAAAAAAATTAATAAAAAAAAACAGAAAAGATAGGCAGTGGAGGGGTTGATGAGGAGACTCAACTGGCCTCATAAAGGCACAGTGTGGTGATACAGAAATCTACACCTGGGGCGCTGGGATCCACCAGCCCCTCATTCGTGAGTATTGATCTGTTCACAGGTCTGTCTGGTGCTGGCTGTCACCCTGACTATTCAACTGGTTGCTTCATCTTGCTAATCGATTTCCCTCTCCACACAGGGCTGAACTTGGCTTTGTCTGAGTTTGTTGGTTAGACATTTGAGAGGCCTGGAAGGCTGCCCCAGGTGTGAATTCAGTACAGGGGTGGGGGTGAGGGGCAACTGGCAGTCACCTTGCTAGGTTTCTGACAGCAACTGGCTGGAAACCAAATTGTCCTTTCCTGAACTACGTTCCTATCAGCTTAGGTGAAGGTAACAGTGCCGAAGCTGAATCAAACCCTCTGCTCTGGGCTGTGTCTCTGTCACTCTGAACCCCCAGTTATGGGCATTCTGGAGAGAAGACAGGGCAGTGATTGGCCCAAGCCCATCCTCAGTGACAAGTGGACAATCTTGCTTCTGTGGTGTATTTCAATGGTATATTTTTCCATCTGGGAAGTGGCACAGTGGATAAAGCATTAGACTCTCAAACATGGAGTCCCAGGTTTGATCCCCAAAAGTGTATGTGCCAGAGTGATGCTCTGATATTCTCCCCCTCCTTCTACTTCTCCTGTAAATAAATAAAATCTTGAAAAAATATATGAACCAAGCTGAGTGCACACATTACCATGTGGGAGGACCTGGGTTCCAGCCCTGTACCCTACCTGTAAGGGGGATGCTTCATGAGTGGTGAAGCAGGTCCGCAGGGGTCTTTCTTTCTCTTTCCCTCTCTATCTCTTCCTTTGCTCTCAATTTCTCTCTGTCCTATCAAATAAAACAGAAAAAACAAAGCCAAAAATGGCTGCTAGGAGTTCTGGATTAATAGTGCTGACACCGAGCCCTAGTGATAACCGTGGTTGGGGGGGGGGAAGAAAAAAATATATATGTATATTTCACTAGGAGGTGTTGACCTAAATAATTATTATTATTTCTTGTCACCTCGGTAAGTCACTGGACTTGCTGCTTGTGTGGCTCCACTGATCCTGGTGGCCATTTTTTTCTTTCTTTCTGTTAGAGGCTATGAGAGATAAATAGAGAGGGAGAGACAGAGATAGAGATAAATAGATAGATGATAGATAGAGTGAGAGGAACGATATCTGGAGCACTGCTTCACTGCTTGGGGGCTTAAACCCAGGGCCTAGTACATGGTAGTGTGTGTGCTCTACTGAGTGAACCAGGAACCTGTGCCCCGGTGACTACATTTTAAAAGATTTGTTTATTTTACATAAGATAAAGTTGCATATGAAAGAGTGAGAGAGGTAGTGCAGGAGGGAGGGAAGCCAGAGCCCCTCTCTGGGACATACGGTGCCGGCAATTGGACCAGAAGCTTGAGGCTTGCAAGTCCAGTGTTCTATCAGTTGAGCTTTCCCCTTGACCATTATATAATGGTTATTTTATCAGCATAGTGGTTTTACTTGGAGATAGCAAGATGGCAGCGTAGAACAAGTGACATATATGGTACAGCATGGCAGAAGCTAAAGGCAAGCTGTATATGTCAAGGAGAGGAAGACACTGCACAGAGAACTGCTATTTGGTGGAAGGAACACTGGCAGAAAGGGAGCCTTCAGACTGGCCAAAGGCTGCTATGGACTGAATTTCTGGGTCTATAATAGACACTGAGTAGAGGCTGGGGAGATAGCATAGTGATCGGCAAAAGACTTCCATGACGGAGGCTCCGAAGTCCTAGGCACAAGCCCTGGCACTACCATAAGTCAGAGCTGTGCGGTGTTCTGGTAAATAAATAAAATAAAATAAAATAAAGGTAAATAAATAGATAAAAGATGGACCCTGAGTGGTAAGGTCCAAGAGCTCCCCCTGCTGGCCCCCCAACGCTATTGTGAATGAGGTTGCTTTTATTAAGTTGTACAGGTATCCTTCCTTCCTTTCCTTTAAAAAAAATTATATTCTTACTTATTCATTTTTTATAGAGACAGAAACTGAGAGGGAGGGAGGGATATGGAAAAAGAGAAACACTGTAGGGCTGGATAGTGGTGCTGCTGCTTGAGTGCACACACAGCAGTTCCGAAGGACCTAGCTTCAAGCCCCTGGTCCTTACCTGCAGTAGGAAAGCTTCACAAGTGGTGAAGCAGCGGCACAGGTGATTCTCTTTCTCCCTCTCTGTCTCCCGTTCCTTCGCAATTTCTCTGAGAAACACTTGCAACACAGTGCAGACTGGGGCTTTGAACCCAGGCCCTTACACATGTGTTTGCTCTACTGGACGCACCCCCACCCGGCCCCCATTCTCTCCAGTCTTGAACTTTTATGTAAGTCCCTGGGTTCATTCCCCAACAAAACAAAACAAACAGCAACAAAACACCCCCTAAAGAAAGAAAAAGAATCAAGTTAAAACATTTAAATTCTAGTTAAAGTAAATGAAAACAGTGTCTTTTTCATTTTAACATTTTATTTATTTATTTATTTATTTTGGATACAGACAGAAGTTGAGGGAGAAAGAGGAAATAGGGAGGGAGGGAAAGAAGGAGAGAGTGTGTTGTAGCACTGTTTCACAATTCATGAAGCTCCCCCCCCCCCCGCAAGTGGGAACTGGGTTTTATTTTCCCTTTTGTTGCCCTTTTTTATTGTTGTAGTTATTATTATTGTTGTTACTGATTCATTGTTAGATAGGACAGAGAGAAATGGAGAGAGGAGGGGAAGACAGAGAGGGGGAGAGAAAGACACGGACAGACCTGCTTCACCGCCTGTGAAGCGACTCCCCTGCAGGTGGGGAGCCAGGGGCTTGAACCTTGTGCTTCATGCTACCTGCCCTTAACCAGCTGTGCTATCCTGAACTGGGGGTTTCAACCATTGAAATGCATTGTAATGTGTGCGCTCAATTGGGTCACCACTTGGCCCCTCCCCTCCCCTCCCCTCCCCTCCCCTCCCCTCCCCTCCCCTCCCCTCCCCTCCCCTCCCCTCCCCTCTCCTCTCCTCTCCTCTCTTTTCTTCTTTCTCCCTTTCAGGCTCTTACTGTTTATTTGGGGAAAAGGAGTTCTCCAGGAGCAGTGGATTCATGCAGATGTGAAGTCCAAGCGAACATTCTAGCAGAAAGAAAAAGCAAAGTAAAGAAAAACAAAAGTAAAGAAAAAGTCTTGTCCTCAGTGACTTGTCTCCTCTTTCCAGAAATGGAGATTTTGTCTGAAGGCAGATGATTGAGTGCTGGTGCTAGCCTGCCCTCTAGAGGTGGAGCTGGTGCAGTGCAGCTGTAACCCCTGTGCACCTTGAGACTGGTGTGGTGGGATGGGAGAGGGTGCTGCTGGGGCTTGGTGGGTGGCGGATGGGCGGACTTGTGAACTTGAGAACACCAGACACTCTCCTTAGACCTCTGGTCCTCCAGAATGGCTCCCCTTGGGGCTTCTGGACATGGCTGATAGACGGTGAGAGACAGAGATAGAGAAGGAGAAAGACACAACAGTGCCCCAAGGCATGTGAAGTTTCCGCTCTGCTGGCGCCCCCATGTAGTGGCCGGGGCCTCAAGCTCGCATCCGGGTGTCCCATGGTGTGTGTTCTACCAGGTGACTCACCTACCCGCCCCCTTTCTAGATTTTAAAATTGCTTAACAAGAATTAGTGTGAAAAGAAACTCATTCGAGACTAGAAACTGGGGTACTGTATTAGATTTTGTTTCCTATTCTTCTATGACAGTAAATAAATAGTATGTCTATATATTTGTTTATTTATTTATTTAATCCCCTCCAGAACCCTGCTCAGCTGACTTTGGGTGGTGCCAGAGATTGAATCTGGGACCTCTGGTGCCTCAGCCAGCAAATAGGTTTGAATGGAAGTGATATTTTGTTAGGTAGTATCACACAGTTCTTTTTAAATGTTTTTTATTTATATAAAAGTATTTTTTTGGGAGTTGGGCGGTAGCGCAGCGGGTTAAGCGCAGGTGGTGTGAAGTGCAAGGACCGGTGTAAGAATCCCGGTTCGAGCCGCTGGCTCCCACCTGCAGGGGAGTCACTTCACAAGTGGTGAAGCAGGTCTGCAGGTGTCTATCTTTCTCAACCCCTCTCTGTCTTCCCCTCTTCTCTCCATTTCTCTCTGTCCTATCAAACAACGATGACATCAATAATAACTACAACAATAAAACAAGGGCAACAAAAAGGGAATAAATAAATATTAACAAAACTTAAAAAGGTTTTTTTCTTATTTATTTTGAATAGAGATAGAAATTGAGAGGGAAGGGGAAGTTAGGGGGGAGAGAAAGAAGGAGGGAGAGAGGGAGTCGGGCTGTAGCTCAGCGGGTTAAGCGCAGATGGCACAAAGCACAAGGACTGGCTTAAGGATCCCGGTTCACACCCCCGGCTCCCCACCTGCAGGGGAGTCGCTTCACAGGCGGTGAAGCAGGTCCGCAGGTGTCTATCTTTCTCTCCCCTTCTCTGTCTCCCCCTCCTCTCTCCATTTCTCTCTCTGTCCTATCCAACATCGACGACATCGATAACTACAACAATAAAACAACAAGGGCAACAAAAGGGAATAAATAAATAAATATTTAAAAAAATTTAAAAAAAGGAGAGAAATTGTGTTGATTAGTCCTATAAATCAGTGCACTAAATGAGATTATTTTTCTTTTTATTGTCATTTCTTCTTTCCTTCATTCTTTGCTTTTCCTTCTTTCCTCTTTCTTTCCTTCTTTTGCCTCTCTCTCCCTCTTTTGCCTCCAGGGTTATTGCTGGGGCAAGTGCCTGCACTACTAATCCACTGTTCTGGTGGCCATTTTCCCCCATTGTTATTGTTGCTGTTATTGTTGTTGTTGGATAGGACAGAGAGAAATTGAGAAAGGAGGGGGAGACAGAGATGGGAGAGAAAGACACCTGCAGAGCTGCTTCACCTTCTGTGAAGTGACTACCCTGCAGGTGGGGAGCCAGGGGGCTGTAATCAGGATCCTTACGCCAGTCCTTGCGCTTCACACCACCTGTGCTTAACCCGCTCTGCTACCACCCGACTCCCAAAATCTTGATTAATTTATTTGATGAAAGTGGGGGAGAGAGACAGCACAGCTTTGTTCCATGCAGTGCTGGGAATTGAACCCAGGTCCTCATGTGTGCAAGCCCAGTCCTCCTCACTGAACCACCTTTCTGGACCCTGAGACCTTTTCTTCTTTGGTATCTCTGAGGTGAAGAGAGACTTTTAAAAAATTTCTTTATTTGGGAGTTAATGTTTTACGTTCAACAGTAAATACAATAGTTTGTACATGCATAACATTCCCCAGTTTCCCATATAACAATACAACCCCCACTAGGTCCTCTGTCATCCTTCTTGGACCTGTATTCTCCCCACCCACCCAGCCCAGAGTCTTTTACTGAGGAGAGACTTTGTTTCTGCCTGAGTGGTTGTGGACTTATTTTCTTTGTTAAAGATAATAGGGAAATCTGTTTGTAATGTAGCACCTCTTTGCATTAAAAAACTTTCTTTTTAGCAGTAGGAGCAGCCAGAAAATTTGCTCTTTGTTTGTAGCTAAGACAAAATATAAAGTTTTTTTTTTTCCTCCTCCAGGGTTATTGCTGGGCTCGGTGCCTGCACCATGAATCCACCGCTCCTGTAGGCCATTTTTTCCCCCTTTTGTTGCCCTTGTAGCTTCGTTGTGGTTATTATTATTGCCCTTGTTGACACAATTCGTTGTTGGATAGGGCAGAGAGAAATGGAGAGAGGAGGGGAAGACAGAGAAGGGGAGAGAAAGATAGACACCTGCAGACCTGCTTCACCACCTGTGAAGCGACTCCCCTGCAGGTGGGGAGCCGGGGCTCGAACCGGGATCCTTACGCCGGTCCCTGCGCTTTGCGCCACATGCGCTTAATCCACTGCGCCACTGACCGACCCCCAAAATGTAAAGTTTTAAGAGAGAGATAAATGAGCCTCACTCGGTAACATGGATGTGTTATCATGCACATGGATCTGGATTTAAGTCCCTGATCTTCATCTGCAGGAGGGAAACTTCATAAGCTATGGAGCAGGGCTGCAGGTGACTCCCGCCCCCCTTTCTCCTTTTATTTTCCTGTCTTTTACCCTCTTAACAAAAATAATGACAGCTGGAAGCAGTGAAACTGTGCAGGCACTGAACCCCAGCCATAATCCCAGTGGCCAAAACAGAAACAAAAAAGCAAATAAAACCCAAGCAGCTACAATTAGTATAGATAACAGCACAAAGCCCAGCCAGCCCTGTTTGTGACAGCCTTGTTTGTGACAGGCCTCCTTCCCCCTCCCCCCAAGGGCTGGCTGGGGGCAAGAGAGAAGAACCACTGCATTCCATGGCTTGGCTTTTCACTTCTGAATAATTTTCTGCTGTGTGTATGCATGTAGCATGTGATACAGTGACCATGGGGCTGCAGGCCCCTCCTGCAAGTGGGACTAACATGCTACAGTGACCATGGGGCTGCAGGCCTCTGGAGTCCCTGCTTCCTGTTTCGGGGGGAATCTGTATACCTAGTAGTGGAAGTCCTGGCTGGGGCGATAGTGCTGTTTTCCAGGCTGTGAGGAGCTGCCATACCTTTGGCTGCACCATTTGCCTTCCCCACTTCCCCACCCCCAACACACACATCTTCACGGGGTTCTGCCCTATGTGGAGGGCCTGCGGTGTGGTTTCCATGCCCAACTCTTGCATCAACGCCCACTTTTGTGTTTGAACTTGAGTGTGTGCTGATGGCCGCTCCCTTTTCCAGGAAGGAGTTGAAGCTGCTGGAGCAGGCGGGCTCTCTGAAGGGCTCCCTGGGCGCCCAGGAGCAGCTCGCCCTTATCCGCGGCTGCACGGACATTCGAGAAGCAGTAGAGGGCGCCATGCACATTCAGGTGAGTCCAGGCTGGGCCGGGCTGAGTAGATGCAACCCACAGGCTGGAATGGCCACTTCTCTCCTCTGTCTTCCCCTCCCCGTCTTCCCCCTCTTTTCTTTTCCTTTTGCCTTTCTTTTTTTTTGTCCTTTTCTCTTTCCTTTTCTTCCCTTACCTCTACTCCTTCTCCTCCCTTCCCTTTCTTTTCCTAAGTACTGCTCAGCTCTGGCTTATGTTGGTATCAAAGATAGAGCCTGGGGAACTTGGAAGCTCACATATGGAAGTCCGTTTGCAGGCTGGGGAGATAGTATAATGGTTATATAAATAATTTTTTAAAAAAGTTAATTTACTAATTTATTTATTGGATAGAGACAGAAAAGAATAAGAGGGGAGGGAGAAATAAAAGAAAGACACCTGCAGACCTGCTTCATCACTTGCAAGGCTTCCCCTCTGCAGGTAAGGACTGGAGGCTTGAACCCAGGTCCATATGTGTGGTAACATGAGTGTTCTACTAGTTGTACCACTGCCTGGCCAATGCAAATGATTTTGGTGCCTGAGACTCTAAGGTCCCAGGTCCAACCCCCAGCCCTGCTACTACCCAGAGCTGAGGAGCACTGTGGTGAGGAAGAAAAGCACAATAGCTGAGCTAGCTCCTATGTGTTCTGTGAAAGAAAATGCTCCTTACTTCTCCTTGAATGCCTGTGATCATATCATCTCCCAGAAGTGTTAGGCTTTTGAGATAGTTCCCCTGGTGGAGTGTCTACTTTGCTGTGTGTGAGGCCCTGGATTGGAGCCCCAGCACCCCCGTGGCAGCACCACGATGGCGCAGGGGAAGTTCTGTGGGTGATAGAGTGGCGCTGCTGGGGTCTCTCTCTCTCTCTTTCTCTCAAAAAATAAATAAATAGGGGGCTGTGTGGTGGCGCAGCAGGTTAAGCGCACATGGCACGAAGCATAAGGACCCGCTTAAGGATCCCGGTTCATGCCCCCAGCTCCCTACCTGCAGGGCCGTTGCTTCACGGGCAGTGAAGCAGGTCTGCAGGTGCCCATCTTTCTCTCCCCCCCCTTTGTCTTCCCCTCCTCTCTCCATTTCTCTCTGTCCTATCCAACAACAAAGACAGTAATAACAACAACAACAACAATGATAAATAACAAGGGCAACAAAAGGGAAAAAATAACTTCCAGGGGCAGTGGGTTCGTATTGCAGGCACTGAGGTCCAGTTATAACCCTGGAGGCAAAATAAAATAAAATTAAAAAATAAAAATTAAAAATAAATTAAAAATTAAAAATAAATTAAAATTAAAAATAAATTAAAATAAATTAAAAAATAAATAAAAGAGTTAAAATCTGGGCTAGGGAGAATTTGTTCCCTACTGTTGCCCCAACAGTTGTGAAGAGAAACAGCTGGTGTCTGTATCTCATCTTCCCACAGAAGGAGACATCTGGTCCTAGCTTCCATATGCAACTGAGGAAAAATGTAAAGGTATCATCTTTCAGGTCTGTGACACTTATGTCCCCGTAGTGTCACTTAAACAGAGACAGGGCTGCCTTCTCACTCAGCTACTACAGGTCACTCACTTGCCCTCCCTGTAGGTTTGGGGTCAAATTCCTGTTGGTCACCTGCGGCAGCTCTGAGATTCAGGTCAGAGACAGGAAATGTCGGTTCTCTGTCTTCCTGGCTTGGAAATTTCACTGGTTCTCTCATTCAGTGTGTGTTATAGGATTCCATGCCTATTCTCTCTCTCTCTCTCTCTCTTTTTCCTTCTCTTCATCCTTCTCTCTCTCTTTCCTCTCTCTCTGAAAGTCATATGAGACTGAAGTTTTAAAAGGAACCTGTTTCAGCTTTTTCTAGCATACTTGACACTGCTGTGAGAAGGAAAAATTTACATAAATATTTTGTTTAAATATTTTATTTATTTATGAGCAAGAGAGGGAGGGAGGGAGGGAGAGAGATGGGGAAATACAAAACATCATTCTGGCAACATGCAATGCCAGGGGATTGAACTCTGGACCTCATGCTAAGAGTTTGACCTATTATCTACTGCATTACTTCCTGGGCCACTGAAACCAATTTTTTTCCCAAAGATTTATTTGTTTATGAACATAAGACTTTCTTTCTCAGATACGGGAGGCAGAGAGAGTGAAATACCAGAGCACTGAAGCTTCCTCCAATAGGGTGGGGGCTGGGCTTGAACCTGGGTTGTGTATGTGGCAAAGCTGTGTACTCTCCCAAGTGAGCTATTTTGCTGGCCCTGAAGAAATGTTTTGGTGTTGTTGTTTTACCAGACCACTGCTAAGCTTTGCCTTCTGGTGGTGTTGGGTTTAAATCTTCAACTTTTGGTACCTCCGGCACAACCAGAATGTTACCTTTCCAGTCTTATTTCTTTCTTTAGAGAGAAAAAAAAAGAAAAGAAAAGGTGGGGGTGGGTGTTAGTTCACCAGTTAAGCATACATATTACCATGTGCAAGGGCCTGGGGTTCAAGCCCCTGGCTCCCACATGTAGGCGGAAAGCTTCACAGTCTATGGTATAGTGCTGTGGGTGTCTCTCTTTTTCCCTGTTTCCCCTTGCCCTCTCAAATTCTCCCTCTGTATCCAAAAATTAAATTAGAAAATTAAAAAAAGGAGGAAGAGAGAGAGAAATATGGACAGATAGGAGAGACATCACACACTGCTAAACCACGCATGGAGCTCCTATGTGGTGCTGGGGCTAGAACCCAGGACCTCGCACATAGCAGATGTATATTCTATTGGATGAGCTTTACCCAAGCTCAAAAATATAATATTGTAATATAATATAATATAATATAATATAATATAATATAATATAATATAATATAATATAATATAATAAGTAAAAAATGTCACGATGTATTTTTGCATAGAAAAATAGGTTATCTCCCCAGGTAGATGGCCTTTTTGCCAATATGTCCCAAAATCTCACCTCTTCAGAGCTCTACCCCACTAGTGGAAGACAGAAACAGGCTGGGGGTACGGATTGACTTACCAACTCCCGTGCTCAGTGGAGAAGCAATTACAGAAGTCAGGAATCCTACCTTCAGCACCCTATTTTGGTCCCAATGTTAGGGGAAGATGTCCAGAGGGCTCTGAACTCCAATTCCACCAGGACCCAAAGTGCTCGTCACCAGGAATCTTGTTTTTATATCATCACTGAAAGGGAAGTGAGTCTGGAAAACACCAGAGAAAGTCAGGCACTGTTTCACCAATCTGAGATAGAAGAGGAAAAAGTATATTTGAAAGTAGTAATAGGTATAGGTATGACTTACAAAGGAAGTGAATGTAGGACCACAGAAGTGAGTAAAAATGGATATGTGTGTGTGTGTGTGTGTGTGTGTGTGTGTGTGTAACTCTCTCCCTGGAAGATCTTTGTGCCACCCCAGCCATGGAGAGCGTGCATAGCATGGGGTTAGAGTCTCTTCATGCTCAGTGGGAAATGCAAATGCGTGCAAGAAGAGAACCTGAACTTCTAGAACTTGGTACAATTTGGAAATGTAATCCTGCCTGGCAAGAAAATCTGCTGTGCTGGGGAAAAATTGGTTTATTCTGAAAAGCTGCTCTCCAGTCTGACTCTTAAAGAGCATTAAGGCCTATTAGTGAGATTAGTAGAGTTTTTATCTCATTTCCGGTGCTGTACTCTGGTAGGAGCCATGAGCTTGTAAAGTTAGAAAGTTTGAATGGAGTTTCATTCCTCTGTTTTTAAAGATTTATTTATTTTTAGACAGTTTTCTGAAGAAGAGATATACATGTCCCACAGATACATGAAGAAATGGTCCACTTCACTTATCATTAGAGAAATGCAAATTAAAACTACATGGAGATACTATCTCATACCTGAGAGAATAGCTTTACGTCAACAAAACAGGAAATGAAAAGTGTTGGAGATGTTGTGGAGAGAATGGGACTCTGCTACACTGCTGGTGGGAATGTGAACTGGTACAGCTCCTTTAGAAGACGGTATGGAGGAAGTTGGGCGGTAGCACAGTGGGTTAAGCGCAGGTGGCACAAAGCGCAAGGGTCAGCTTAAGGATCCTGGTTTGAGCCCCTGGCTCCCCACCTTCAGGGGAGTTGCTTCGCAGGCGGTGAAGTAGGTCTGCAGGTGTCCGTCTTTCTCTCCCCCTCTCTGTCTTCCCCTCCTCTCTCCATTTCTCTCTGTCCTATCTAACAATGATGACATCAATAACAACAACAAGGGCAACAAAAGGGAAAATAAATAAATATAAAAAAAAGAAGACTGGAGATTCCTTAAATAAAAATGGAATAAAATTACGATCCAGCGATACCACTCTTAGGGATTTATCCAAAGAACATGAAACACTAATTTAAAGGAACATATGCAGCACTCTGTTCTTAGCCGCATTACTTATTTTTATTTATTTATGTATTTATTTATTTATTCTCTTTCATTGTTGTTTTATTGTTGTAGTTATTGACGCTGTTGTTATTGGATAGGATAAAGAGAAATATAGAGAGAAGGGAAGACAGGGAGGGGGAGAGAAAGACACCTGCAGACCTGCTTCACCACCTGTGAAGCGACTCCCCTACAGGTGCAAGGATCATGGTTCGAGCCCCCTGTCTCCCCACCTGTGGGAAGTGGGGTAAGGGGGTGGGGAGGGGTCAGCAAAGAAAGTCTGCACTATCTCCCCTCCTCTCTCAATTTGTCTCTGTCCTGTCAAATAAAATGGGAAAAATGGTTGCCAGGAGCAGTGGATTTGTAGTTCCAGCAGTGAGCACCCAGTAGAAACCCCAGAGGCAAAAAAAAGAGAATTAAAATAATATTTAGGGAGTCAGGTGGTAATGCAGCGGGTTAAACGCATGTGGCGCGAAGCACATGGACCAGCGTAAAGATCCCAGTTGAAGCCCCTGGCTCCCCACCTGCAAGGGAGTTGCTTCACAGGCGGTGAAACAGGTCTGCAGTTGTCTTTCTCTCCCCCCTCTCTCTTCCCCTCCTCTCTCCATTTCTCTCTGTCCTATCAAATGATGACAACATCAGTAACAACAACAATAAAACAACAAGGGCAACAAAAAATAAATATTTTTTAAAAATAATATTTATTAGTAGTCACTTAATCATTCAAAATGGGATTCCTTTATAGGTTTTTTAAATTATATTTATTTAATTAATACAGAGAGTCATAAAATGAGAGGGAAGGGGTTGATAGAGATGCAGAGAGACAGAGACATCTGCACATCTGCAGCACTGCTTAAACATTTGCAAAGATTTCCACCTGCAGATAGGAACCGTGGGCTTGAACCCAGGTCCTTGCACATTGTAACATGTGTGCTCAACCAAGTGTACCACTACCACCCAGCCCCCCAAATGGGATTCTTTTATAAGAGAAGTAGTGGGGAGCCAGTGGCTCGAACCGGGGTCCTTAGGCTGGTCCTTGCGCTTTGCGCCAACTGTGCTTAACCTGCTGCGCTACCGCCCGACTCGCAGCTGCATTACTTATAATAGTCAGAGTAGAAGCAGCCTAAATACCCACTGACAGATGATTGGTTAAAGGAGTTACGGGATAGTATACTCAATGGAATATTGCTCTGCAATAAAAAAGATGATATTGTGTTCTTTGGGACAAAATGAATGGAACTGGAGGTGATTACTGAAATAAGTAAAGAGATGAAAGACAACTACTGCATGGTTTTACTCTTATGTGGAATTTAGAGGACTAATATACATGGACTTGGAAAAGAAAGAAAGAAAGCCAGTCAGCCAGAGAGTGAGAGCGAGAGTGAGAGATTGAGAAACAGAAGCAAACAAACTGTGAGACCTATGGTAGATATCTCTGGGAGGTAAGAGGATGGAGATATAGAACTTTGGTGGTAGTTGTGGTGTGGAATTAAACACTGTAATCTTACAATCCTATAACCCACTATTAGTTACAAGTGAAAATTGAGAAAAGATTTATTAATAATTCTGTGTAATCATTAAGACACACAGAGAGAACCAGAGCATCACTCTGGTATATGAGATGCTGGGGATGAAACTCAGGACCTCATGCTTGAGAGGTTAGCACTGTGCCACCTCCTGGACTGCAAATGAGTCTTTCTTATAAACATTTAAAAAGATTAATTTAGGGAGTCGAGCAGTAGCGCAGTGGGTTAAGCACAGGTGGTGCAAAGTGCAAGGACCGGCACAAGGATCCCTGTTCGAGCCCCTGGCTCCCCACCTGCAGGGGAGTTGCTTTACAAGTGGTGAAGCAGGTGTGTAGGTGTCTATCTTTTTCTCCCCTCTCTGTCTTCCCCTCCTCTCTCCATTTCTCTCTGTCCTATCTAATAACGACAACATCAATAATGATAACTACAACAATAAAACAAGGGCAACAAAAATAAGTATTTTTTAAAAAGATTTATTTATATACTAGAGAGGGAGAGAGAAAAGCAGAGCATCGCTCTCGAACATGAGATGCCGGGGATGAAACTTAGGACCGCATGCTTGAGAGGACAGTGCTTTATCCACTGAATGGAGTTTTCACACACAAAAAAACCATGCCACTAGCTGACCTCCAGAAGTGAAAATGGTAGAATCCACACAGAAAACCAGAATCTGTTTTAATCAGTGTGAATACAGTGACTCCTCTTGTTGTTTTTGGGTCTTCTACTGGCTCAGAGGACCACTTTCTACTCCTTCACTTTAAGCCTCTGCCTGCCATTAGGACTTAAGTGAGTCTTATAAGCATGTACCCATGCTGTCTTTTTTTTTTTAATTTTATCTACGAAAAGGAAACACTGCAGGGGCCAGGTGGTGGCACACCTGGTTGAGCGTAGATGTTACAGTGCACAAGGGCCCAGGTTCGAGTCCTCGGTCCCCACCTGCAGGGGGAAAACTTCACAAGTGGTGAGGCAGTGCTGCAGGTGTCTCTCTGTCTCTCTTCCTGTCTATCATCGCCTTCCCTCTCAATTTCTGGCTGTGTATCCAATAAATAAATAAATAAATATTAAAAAAAAGTTTTTAAAAAAGTTTTTTTAAAAAAGGAAACACTGCAAAAAACCATAGGATAAGAGGGGTACAACTCCACACAATTCCCACCACGAGAACTCTGTATCTCATCCCCTCCCCTGATACCTTTCCCATTCTTTAACCCTCTGGGGTATCCCCAAGGCCATTGTGGGATGCAGAAGGTGGAAGGTCTGGCTTCTGTAATTGCTTCCCTGCTGAACATGGGCATTGACAGGTTGATCCATACTCCCAGCCTGTCTCTCTCTTTCCCTAGTGGGGTGGGGCTCTGGGGAAGCAGAGCTCCAGGACACACTGGTGGGGTTGTCTGTTCAGAGGTGTCTGTTCGGCATCATGCTAGCATCTGGAACCTGGTGGCTGAAAAGAGAGTTAACATACAAAGCCAAACAAATTGTTGACTAATCATGAACCTAAAGGCTGGAGTAGTACAGATGAAGAGTTGGCGGTGTGTGTGTGTGTGTGTGTGTGTGTGTTCATTTTATAGATAGCTAGCAGGCATATTTTAGTTATATTTCAAAGGGCCTGTGGCTATACTAGTTTTTTTTTTCCCCTGAGCATGAAATCTGATATGCAGGTGGATCCAAGTTATTGTCTGGGGAGATGATCTCATGGCTGGCAGAAGGACCAGAAAGCTGGATCAGGGAAGAGAGTAGCTCCCTCATATGGGAAAGGGGTATAAATATTACTATAAACACCATCAATTTTATGTGATCTGGGGCCCATGATTATCTTAGGAACCTGTGTGACCTCTACATCCCTCTAGAACTGAGCTCACATTCTGTGGTCATGAGTAGGAACATTCCAAGCTGCCCCATTATCGACCCATCCTCAGGTGTAGCATAGAGTATGTTGTCCATCCTCCTTTTGGAGGATGGAACATTCTCTACCGTTGTTGATTCAAGCTGAGGTCAAGGTCCTATGGGGGCCCACAAAGGGGTCTATTTTGTTGTTCCTGCTAGAGATGACCAGTAACAATATAGAGAAGGATTTATTCAAGGTCTAGGCCCATCATGTCATGTCTCAGGACTCCCAGACTAGGGCCCCAGTTGATAGGGTGGCCTGATAGTGACTAAAGAGTCATCGTTAAAGTATGCCTGTGGGAGTCAGGCGGTAGCGCAGCGGGTTAAGCGGCGCACCTGGCACAAAGCGCAAGGACCCACGTAGGGACACCTTGTTCGAGCCCCCGTCTCCCCACCTGCAGGGGAGTTGCTTCACAGGCAGTGAAGCAGGTCTGCAGGTGTTTATCTTTCTCTCCCCTTCTCTGTCTTCCCCTTCTTTCTTCATTTCTCTCTGTCCTATCTAACAATGACGACATCAAGAGCAACAACAATAATAATAACTACAACAGCAATAAAAACAACAAGGGCAAAAAAGGGAAAATAAATATAAAATTAAAAAAAAAGTATGCCTGTCTCTTGCCCTTATTCAACTTTTGTAGTCTTTGCTTTGATAAGCCTTGCTGTCTTTTTAAATAATTTCTTTTTCCACCTGGGTTATCACTGGGCTTGATGCATGCATGATTCCACTACTCCCAGCCTTTTTTTGTTGTTGTTGTTGAGGTGAGAGAGGGGGAGGTAAAGAGAGACAATATGGAGAGGCTCCTGCAGCATTCCTTCACTGCTCATTAAGCTCCCCCCAGCAGGTGGGGACTGGAAGCTTGAACCCTGATCCTTGCACATGGTGATGTGTGAGCTCTACCTTGTGAGCCACAGCCCAGCTCCAGTTTTGCTGTCTTAACACATATGGTTTCTCAGTGCCTTTTGATTATTGAGTCGAGTCCAGTTATATTAAGGGTGACTATTGGTATATGTGGATTTGCTACTGCCATTATATAAGTTTTTTTCTTTTTTTTTTTATTTAAGAAAGGAAACATTAACAAAACTATAGGATAGGAGGGGTACAACTCCACACAATTCCCACCACCTGATCTCTATATCCCATCCCCTCCCCAATAGCTTTCCCATTCTCTATCCCTCTGGGAGTATGGACCCAGGGTCATTGTGGGTTGCAGAAGGTGGAAGGTCTGACTTCTGTAATTGCTTCCCTGCTGAACATGGGCGTTGACAGGTCGATCCATACTCCCAGTCTGCCTCTCTCTTTTCCTAGTGGGGTGGGTCTCTGGGGAAGCGGGGCTCCAGGACACATTGGTGGGGTTGTCTGTCCAGGGAAGTCTGGTCGGCATCATGCTAGCATCTGGAACCTGGTGGCTGAAAAGAGAGTTAACATACAAAGCCAAACAAATTGTTGAACAATCATGGACCTGAAGGCTGGAATAGTGCAGATGAAGTCTGCAGATGAAGTCACTGCAGACTGTTGTGTACTTCTGCTTTCAGGTATATATCTTTCCCTGGTTTATGGACACATGTGAACATATGCTCTATCTCAGGTGGCCTGGTCTATATCTAGGTTTGGGGACTTTATTGGGGAGTGGACCACCTGGAATGGAATTAGAGAATACTATGAAAGGTCTCATCCGAGTGATGAAGCTGAAGGGTTGTTGTTCCACACCTGAAGTCTCTGGACACAGTCTGAAGTGAAGCATGCTGGGGTGGCACTCGTTGTGTTGATTAGGTTGTGATCCGCGGATGCAATATTATTTGATATGAATTGAGAAGCTTGCAGGAAAGTGGGCCCCACCCTAAGGTTCCAGGACTGGGGGAAATATAGGCTCATAGTGGAAATGTGAGGTTCTTGCTGTGTTGGTATGCTTCTAATTCTGCTTCTAAAACCCCTTCTGCTTCATTGGTTTAATCCCCCTGCTTAACACTATATTCTATTTACGTAACCACTGTTAACTAAGCACCACCCTGCCTGCAGGGCATTGGTTTAATCCCCACTGGTTTACGATGTCTTTTTGCTCCATCTCCTCTCGTAGTCACCCTGATTTCCACCAGTCTCTTTTCGGTCCACCCTCTCTACGTCACATCCTGTTTCCACCCTACTTGGCGAGTATATATATAAAGACAGGATTGTGATTAGAGATAGCTTAGATTGTGCTGCGTTCCACATGAATAAAGACTGAACTGCGTACCACTCAGCCATGAGTCTCTAGTCGTCTCTGTCTCCTGCCCGTGAAGCTCAGCCCAACACTGCTGTCTTAGGGTTCAAGAAGACAGTAGATATTGTTATTTGGTAATTGGGTTAACTTTGAAAAGTCCCTTTGTTAGGGTTTGCTGTATAGTACCCAGTATCTTGTATATAGCTGTGCCACCGGTTGCTTCTTTCTACTTGGTCTAGATTTTTGAGAGAGTCAACATATCAAGGACTCAGTCTATGTATTAAGAAGACTCAGTCTGTGTTTTAAAAAGTTCGAGACATAGGATCAATTTTTCCCCTCTCATATGAATTAAACAGTGGTTTATATGACTATACTTTAATAGGAGTGTACATAAACACCATTCCCACCACCATAAGATTGTGTCCCATTCCCCCCCCCCCCCGCCCTGCCCCTCGCTACCCTGGGAAGCCGAATGTCCACCCTCCCCCTTACCACAGGGTTTTTATTTTGGTGCCCTACTCTCACATTTTTTTTAATTTTAATTTTTCAATTTTTAAAAATTAATTAATTAATTTAAGAAAGGAGACATTAACAAGATCATAGGATGGGGAGGTACAACTCCACACAATTCCCACCACCCAATCTCCATATCCCATCCCCTCCACAATAGCTTTCCCATTCTCTGTCCCTCTGGGAGCATGGACCCAGGGTCATTGTGGGTTGCAGAAGGTGGGAGGTCTGGCTTCTGTAATTGCTTCCCTGCTGAACATGGGCATTGACTGGTCGGTCCATACTCCCAGTCTGCCTCTCTCTTTCCCTAGTAGGGTGAGTCTCTGGGGAAGTGGAGCTCCAGGACGCATTGGTGGGGTCTTCAGTCCAGGGAAGCCTGGCTGGCATCCTGATGGCATCTGGAACCTGGTGGTTGAAAAGAGAGTTAACATACAAAGCCAAACAAATTGTTGAAGAATCATGGACTCAAAAGTTGGAATAGTAGAGATGAAGTGTTGGGGGGTACTCACTGCAAACTCTAGTGTACTACTGCTTTGCCCTAGTTTATGGATACGTGTGAACATATGCTCTGTCTCCTGGAACCTGGTCTATATCTAGGTTTTGGGACTTTGTTAGGAAGTGAACCACCTGGGATGGAATTAGAGAATACTATGAAAGGAAAGGTTTCACCCGAGTGATGAAGCTGAAGGGTTGTCGTTCCACACCTGAAGTCTCTGGACACAGTCTGAAGTGAAGCATGCTGGGGTGGCACTTGTTGTGTTGATTAGGTTGCAATCAGCAGATGCAATATTATTTGATAAGAATTGGGAGAAGCATACGGGAAAGTGGGCCCTACCCTAGGGTCTTAGGACTGGGGGAAGTTTAGGCTCTATAGTGGAAATGTGAGGTTCCTGCTGTTTTAGGGTTCAAGAAGACAATGGATAGTTACTGTTATCATCACATTATTTGGTAATTGGGTTAGCTTTGAAAAGTCCCTTTGTTAGACATACAATCAATTTTCCCCCTCTCATATTAATTAAATAGTGATTTATATGACTACAATTTAATAGGTGTATACATAAACACCATTCCCATCACCAAAAGATTGTGTCCCATCCCACCCACCCACCCCACCCCCACCCCCACCCCCACCCCCCGCCGGCCCAGGAAGCCACATGTTTTTATTTTGGTGCCCTACTTTCAATTTAGTCAGATCCTGCCTTTAGTTTCCCTTTCTGATCTTCTTTCTCAACTTCTGTTGATGAGTGGGATCATCCCATACTCATCTTTATCTTTCTGTGCCACCACTCAGCCCTGTCCATAATTTTTCCTCATGTATTTGAACTGTGGATTCTTTCAATATGTCAAACTGACTTCCCAAGCACTAATGTTCAACTATGAAAGGATTATTTTGCTAATAATTAAATAGCATACATGTAAACGATTTCCCAACCTATAGAAAATACATTGTTAAGAGGCTGGCAAAATAGCTCGCTTGGATAATGTGCTGCTTTGCCATGTGTGTAACCCAGGTTGGAGCCTGGGTTTATTGGAGGGAGCTTTGGTGTTGTGGTCTCTTCTCTCTCTCTCTTTATCTGAAACAGTCAGTATGGAGTGCTGAATCCCTAGTGACAGCAAAAGAAAAAGAAAAGAAAATACATAATGAGTAGATAGTATAAAAGGATGTGAAGAAAATAGAGCTCCTGTCTGGTTCTGTGCAGAAATCAAGCCACAAGGCATCAGACCACACAGAGTCCATGTGAGTGAGTACTAAGCCTGTACTGAGACTTACTGAGAATTAACGCTGTAAATAAACTTAGCCCTTCATGGTGTCCATCCCTGGGAACTAGAAGGTGAAGGAAAAGGGTTCCATTTTCCACTCTGCACATGTTTCATGACTCTAATATTTTCCCACCAAACCTGAGTGCTTTTGAAATTCTTAGAACAACACTGAACTGTTTGGATGACTGCTTTCCCTGTTTTATATGTAAACAGCATGTTCCAGTTTGTAAGAATAAAGATAACAGTGCACAGGGTCCTGCTTCAGCCCAGAATGCAGAGAGCAGTGGAGAATGTTGCTCCCAGCTGAGACGGAGGGGCACAAGAATCCCAAGTCAGCAGCAAAATCATGGCTTTTCTTGACCTCCATGGAGCCAGAGAACTAAGCTCTAAGGAGAGACTAAGGATGGGTTGGTCAAAGGAAAAGTTGCCGGCTCAGAAACCAGACCAGAGGCCAAGGGAAATAGTTCGCTTGGGAGAGTGCACATGCTGCCGTGTGCCAGGCCCTGCGTTGGAGCCCCAGCACCACATGGGTGCACCATGGCTGGCACCAAGGGAAGCTCCATGGATAGTGCAGTAGTGCTGTGGTGTCTCTCCCTCTTTCTCCTTTTGTCTTTCTGTGTTTTTTTTTTTTCCCTCCCCCTTTCCTTATGCTGGTCCTTGTGCGTTGTGCCACCTGCATTTACCTGCTGCGCTACTGCCTGACTCCCCATCTCCTCCTTTCCACTTTCACCCCTCAGCATATAAATGAAAAGGTTTGGGACTACTTGGTGGATCTGAGGCCACAGTGTGTCCCAAGAAGGCACCATGAAGGACCAGGATGGGGTGGGATTTTCTTTCTTTCTTTCTTTCTTTCTTTCTTTCTTTCTTTCTTTCTTTCTCTCTCTCTCTCTCTCTCTCTCTCTCTCTCTCTTTCTTTCTTTCTTTCTTTTTAATTTTTAAAAAATTACTGCCATTTGGAAACGTTTGCCTCATGTAGGTCCAGCCTTAATGTTTATCTGACATCCTAGTGATAGCAGACCCTGCACAAAGTGGATATCAGAGTTAATACTGTGAGGAGATAAAAGTGAATAGTTTTACCAAAGATAATGAAATACCACATAATGTCTGTATTTTACCATTGGTTTGAGTGCATCCTTAGAAAACTGAATGTAATAAAAAAACAAGGACTTTTTTTTTCTTGGAAATTGTATGCTCTCTAGCAACTTTGTGTGAATTTTTTTTATACAAACACTGTTTTATGAGTTATATAAAATGTTGTAAAAGTAGAAAAAAATTATCTTTATTTGTTTATTGCATAGAGACAGCCAGAAATTGAGATGAAAGGGGATATAGAGAGGGAGAGAGACAGAGAGACACCTCCAGCCCAGATTCACCACTTGTGAAGCTTTTCCCCGTAGGTGGGGATCGGAGGTTCGAACCTGGGTCCTTGAGCACTGTAACATGTGCGTGCAACCAGGTGTGCCACCACTTGGCCCTTGGGGTGGGCTTTTCAACCCAATCTTCATCCAAGAGGCTACTGGTGACCCATCTGGTGAGTGACTCAGCCAGGTGCGCCACCACCTGGCCCCAGTGACTCTTAATTCCCAGGTCATGTAATCTGTGCCCTTTCCTTCTAGAGTGCCTTAACACCAGCTGTCCTTTTAAAAAGTGTTAATCTCTCTCTCTCTCTCTATATATATATATCTATATATCTATATCTATCTTACCTGTCTATGTATCTCTTTTTAAATTTTTTTTATTTATTTAAAAAAGGAGACATTAACAAAACTGTAGGATAAGAGAGGTACAACTCCACACAGTCCCCACCACCAGATCTCCATATTCCACCCCCTCCCCTGATAACTTTCTTATTCTTTATTCCTCTGGGAGTATGGACCCATGGTCACTGTGGGATGCAGAAGGTGGAAGGTCTGGCTTCTGTAATTGCTTCCCTGCTGAACATGGGCACAGACAGACAGACAGACAGACAGACAGGGAGACATGCCTACAACACTTGTGAAGCTCTCCTTCCCACTGTAGGTGGGGACTGGATACTTGAGCACTGTCATGTGTGTGCTCAACCAGATAGGCCCACCACCTGGCCCTCCCACCACTGATCACTTTTTATTAAGGAATCTTCTTATTGAGCTACAAGATTTAACACTCTTAGAACTTTAAAAAGAGAGTCTGGTTTTCCAGTTGTGTGTAGACTAAGAGTAATTTTAATTTATGTTGACTACATAACAAAATACCTTCTTAATTTTGACATAATACAACACAGTTCTTTTGGAAGTAAACAGTGACTGTGTTTCATTAAAAAAATGTTAATGAGGAACACTAGCCATGTGTGACTATTAGAATGGGGCAAACCAGCCTAATGTGATGCCCCCTATCTGTTTACATTTCTCCATGTGAGCCTCCAATTTTCTTTCATTGGTTGTTTCTATAGTTATGGTGGTTATACGTCTTTATGATTATTACAGTTTCGCATCCTGCTTGTGTTAATCCATGCCATACATATCTAGAGTTATATATTTATTTATTTTATTGCCACTGGCTCGGTGCCAGCACTACAAATCCACCGCTCCTGGCTGCCATTTATTCCATTTTTTTTTTTTTTGCCTTTCTAATTATTACTACTTAGGACAGAGGACAGGGAGATAGAGAGAAAGAGAGAAAGATAGGCACCTGCAAATTTGCTTCATCATTCATGAAGTGGACCCCCTGCCCGTGGAGAGCCAGGGCTCGAACCTGAATCTTTGCTCTTGGTAATATGTGCACTTAACTCGGTGTGCCACTGTCCAGCCCCGGTGTACTAGAGTCTTCAGTTTTTCCTGTGATGTTTAAAAATCTCTTGTGTGGGGCAGGGGTAGATAGTGTAATGGTTATGCAAAAAGACTCTCAAGCCTGAGGCTTTGAGGTCTCGGGTTTAATTCCCCGCACCACCATAAACCAGAGAATCTCATGTGTAGTTCAGTGAGTAGAACACAGGGTTTATTTCTGTGACTTGCTCCCATTAACATAGTTTTCCAGCTACTACTACTTATTTTTGTATGTTTTCATCTTTTAAATTTCATATCAGGGGGCTGGGTGGTAGCAAAACTGGTTGAGTGCACGTTACAATGTGCAAGGACCCAGGTTCAAGCCCCTGGTCCCCACCTGCATGGGGAAAGCTTCATGAGTGGTGAAGCAGTGTTGCAGGTATCTCTCTGTCTCCCTCTGTCACCCCCTTCCTTCTCGATTTCTGGCTATCTCTATCCAGTAAATAAATAAAGATGATAAAAATAATTAAAAAAATAAATTCCATATCAGAATGAAAAGTGGTTTGTACATTCTGTGACAACATTGTAAGATTCATCCAAATGTTTATCAGAGTGGTAAATTATTATTTTTGATTAATTACAATATTAGTTGTTGTCTTTTCATATGTGTTTGTACTGCTGCCTTATATTTCCCCTTGAAGGATTCCTTTATTTCTTATAAGGCAATGAAGTCCCTCACTTTTGTTTATTTGGCAAAGTCTTTATTTCTCTGTCATTCTGAACTTTAGTTCCGCCAGACAGAATATTCTTTGTTGGCAGTTTTTTTTTTCCCCTCTCAGTAGTATAAATATATCAGCGCTCTGCTTTTGGGCCTATATTTCTTTTTCTTTGGAAAAATATGAAATATGCTGATAATCCTTTAGTAGCTTCTTATATATGATGAGCAATTTTTTCTCTTGCTGCTTTTAGGATTTTTTTTTTAATTCTTGAATTTTCCTCCCTTAGATTTGTGGAGGTTTTCAACTATTATTTTTTTTCCACATAATCTTTTTTGCTTTATTTTCTTACCATTGGTTTTCTGGGACTTCTATAAACGTGTATTGGTCTACTTGACGGTCTCCCATAATTCCTTTATTCTTTCTTTACTTTTCTTTGTTCTTTTATCATTTACTTTCATTTGGTAATTTCAGATGACTTGTCTTCAGGCTTGCTGATTCTTTTTTGTTGATGATAACCTCGGTTGAGTCTGTCAATTCAGTTGTTTTGGGGTTCTTTAGCTCCAGAAGTTGTTTCTATCTCTCTGTTGAAACTTATCACCTATTTTATTTTAAATATTTTATTTATGTGAAATGATAGGAGAGAGAGAAAGAAACCAGAGATCTCTCTGATACATGTGCTGCCAGGGATTAAACTCAGGGCCTCATGCTTGAGAGTCCAATGCTTTATCCACTGCACCACCTCCCAGACCACAAAACTTCTCATTTTATACATGCACTGCTTTTCTGAAATTTGCTTTTTAATCTGTGTTTTCTTGTAGCACACTGAACTTCTTGCAATGATTATTCTTGAATTCTTTGTGGAGAAATTTGTGTTCCTTTGATTTACCTGAAAAATACCTGCTATTTTTTTTCAGGTGTATTGTTATTTTCTATTGTGATTTGGACTTTTGGACAAAACAGCCACTTCTCTCAGTCTCTATGAGCTGACTTTGTGCAAGGACAACTTTCCCTAGCCAACCTGACTGGAGATCTGGAGGCCTTCTCTGGGGATGTGTCTTTTCTAGGCTTGGTCATGTAGCATCCCAATTTTATTTCAGATAGAGACAGAGAAAGGGAGAGATACCGTAATTCCAGAACTTCCCCCAGTCCAACAACACTACCATGTGGCGCTAGGGCTTGGATTTGGATTGCACACATGGCGAGGCACATGTCCTACCTGATGAGTTACGTACTGATTCTGAACTCACTTTTATTTATGGTTGTCTCAGGTATGCCTGCTCCTCATCAGTGCTCTGGGTCAGGTAAGACAGAAGCTAGTCCCTGAAAAACTGGACTGTTGGTTGTGCATTCCCCCTTCTCTTTCCTTTCCAAGGGATGGTTTATCTGTGTCCTCCTGATTGTGTGCAGTTCTGTTTGGGGGAAGAACTGTCACAGATGCTTCTTCTTGATTTTGTGCTTGCTTGGGCTACCGTGACCTCTTGACCAATTTCTGTGTTCTAGGAAAGGCTTTTTGGGTCACTTATTTTTGTTCTCATCTCTGTGGGCAAATGAGGACTGGGACATCTTTCTGATGCCACCCTGTAAGGATTTTTTTTTTTTAATTTTTAAATTTTATTAATTTATTCCCTTTTGTTGCCCTTGTTGTTTTATTGTTGTAGTTATTATTGATGTCATTGTTGTTGGATAGGACAGAGAGAAATGGAGAGAGGAGGGGAAGACAGAGAGGGGGAGAGAAAGACAGACACCTGCAGACCTGCTTCACCGCCTGTGAAGTGACCTGCCTGCAGGTGGGGAGCCGGGGGCTCGAACCGGGATCCTGATGCCGGTCCTTGAGCTTAGCGCCACCTGCGCATAACCCACTGTGCTACAGCCCGACTCCCCCTGTAAGGATTTTTATAACAAAAGAACTAGATCTGGATAGTAAAGGGCCTCTCTTTCTAGGGCTCTAAGTGAATCCATTGTTTGTGCCACTCTTCCGTGTTCTTGCTTTCTCTGCACATGCACTTGGGCTGGTAGATTCCACTGATCTCAATCAGATGTCAAGTGGAAAAAATCAGAAGCAATTTTTTTAAAGCAATTTTAAAATTTGTGATTAGCAGTGGTCTACAGGTTTCTAAGATCACAAGGTGCAGTTCCACACAGCCCTCACCACTGCAGCCCTTCTGTGCCCCCACCCTCCCAACCATAACCACCAGAGTTCTCAAAGTCTTAGGGATAGTTTGTTGACTTGATTTTTTTTTCTGCAGGTTCATGTGTATCATTTTTCTAGCTTCTACATCTGATGAAACCATTGGGTAGTTGTCTTTCACCTCTTGTTTTGCTAAGTATAACCACCCCAGATCCATCCGTAATGGTCTTGTTTTTTTTTCTCCCCCCCCCCCAAGGTGGTCCCAGGGAATAGATCCAGGACTTGGTGCCTAAGTGATACCACTGAGTGACTTCCCAGTTCTTAGAGACAGAGTGAAAGGAGACACCAAAGCATTGATCCACCATCCATGGGTCATTCCTGGTGGTGTCTGTGGTGCTCTCATGTGGTACTGGAGTGGGAAGGCCTGCACTCTCCAGCGGAGCTGCCTCTCTAGTCCCAAAAACCTGTTTATGTCATGAGAGAGATAGAGTGAGACAGATTAACCATAGCCCCACTTTATCTGGCACTGAAGTGCTGGGGCTCAAACCCAGGGCCTTACACATGGAAGTTCCCCACTTTCCCCATGGGGACTCCCTGTCTGATGGAAAGCAATGATCACATCGTCACTTTTAGTACATGGCTGCTCCAGCCCAGCCCTAGCTTCCGTGTTATGGTTGGTATCTCTCTCTTTCCTTCTCTATCTAAAATAAAAAATTAAAGCATAGTAAGCCTATTACAGATAGAATGTGGTTGATTACCCCTGTGTATCATGACTCCGTATCTTTAGTTACCCTTTTAAGGGAAACTCCATTAAAAATGGAATTACTGAGGGTCTAAGAGGTGGCTTACTACTAGTGTGCACTGATTCCCATGTGGGTAGACTTGGATTTAAGACTCAGTTGCCCCATGGGAGCACCTGCAGGGGCTAAGCTTCCTGAGCAGTGCCAGGCCGTGGTATCTGTCCTTGTTCTGTCTCCTTCTCTACTAACTCCCTAAAAAGAATAAAATGGCCACTGGGAGTTGTGGAGTCATGCAGGCACAGGGCGACAATGATAACTCTGGTGACAAAAAAAGAAAGAAGAGTAAAACCTTTGTGGTCCGGGAGGCGGTGCAGTGGATAAAGCATTAGACTTTCAAGCGTAAGGTCCTGAGTTCAACCCCCAGCAGCACATGCACGAGAGTGATGTCTGGTTCTTTTTCTCTCTCCTCCTTTCTCATTGATAAAGAATATATATAAGAGTAAAACCTTTTGAAAACACATTGCTAAGTGGCTCTGTATATTACTTGTCAACTTCTACTTTTTTTTTTTCCTAAAGGATTATGCTGGTGCTTGGTGCCTGCATCACAAATCCAATGCTCCTGGTGGCCATCCCCCCCCCCTGTTGCTGTTGTTATTGTTGTTGTTGTTGTTGTTGCTATTGTTGTTGGATAGGACAAAGAGAAATTGAGAAAGGAGGGGAAGAAAGATAGACAACTGCAGATCTGATTCACTGATTGTGAAGTGACCTCCCTGCAGGTGGGAAGCCAGGAGCTCAACTGGGATTCTTGTGCCATTCCTAGCGCTTCACACTATGTGCGCTTAACCTGGTGAGCTACCACCTGCCCCCCTACTTGTCAGCTTCTTAATATCATCCTATTAAGAGAGAGGCTTAGGTACCTAGATTTGCCCACTTGGAGACAGAAACTTAATTGTCACTCATGCTTTAGAAGTCTGATCAATGCCTGAATTAATTACTACACTTTAGATGTTTTCTGTTTTTAATTTTATTAGTGATTTAATATTAATTTACAAAATTATGAGATAACAGGAGTATAATTCCACACCATTACCACCACCAGAGTTCTGTGTCCCCATCCCCTCCACTGGAAACTGCAGTAGTTCTCCCAAGATCACAGATATGGGTTGACTATTATTTCTATAACTACCTGTAATATGTGCCTGTTATTTTCTATGGTCCTGCTTTCTCTTCCTTTCTAGGTCACACCATACCTATTACTACTTCTGACTATATTTCCTTTTTCCCTCTTCTCTCTCTGGGTCTTGATGGAATTGGAGATCAGAGCCCTCTGGTAATCTTCCCCTAACATTTCTCCCCACCCCCCACCCCATGCATCCTCTTTTTACTTTTGCTAGTGGGTAGTTTTTCAAGGCCTTGAGATTGCAGGTGCAGTGCAGAGTGGAACACCTGTCCTACTTTTTTTTTTAAAGATTTAAAAAAATATTTATTTATTCCCTTTTGTTGCCCTTGTTTTTTTTTATTGTTGTTGTTATTGATGTCATTGTTATTGGATAGGACAGAGAGAAATAGAGAGAGGAGGGGAATTCAGAGAGGGGGAGAGAAAGATAGACACCTTCTTCACTGCTTGTGAAGCAACCTCCCTGCAGGTGGGGAGCCGGGGGCTTGAACTGGGATCCTTATGCCGGTCCTTGCGCTTTGTGCCACCTGCGTTTAACCTGCTGCACTACTGCCCGACTCCCTGTCCTACCTTTTAAAGAAGCTAATAGGGGCTGGTGAAGCAGCTCACTTGGATAGTGCATTGCTTTGCCATGTGCATGACCCAGGTTCAAGCCTGGCCCCCTACCTCATTGAAGGAAGCTTCAGTGCTATGGTCTGTCCATCTGTCTGCCTGTCTGTCTCTCTTCTTTCCTCTCTCCCTTCCCCTTTCTCTCCCTCCCTGCCTCTCTCTAACGACAAAAAATAAAATAAAGAAGCTCATTATAAAGGGCACAAGGGACTGGAATGGGAATGAAAATAAGGAGCCCCTCCCTGGGACGAGTCCTGAGGACCCCAGGTGGAGGGAGGGCTGAGGCTGTGGGCCTTGTTTGTTTGCTCTTCTGAGCGACCTCGGGTTCCTGGCACAGGGCTCTGCTCTGCTGGGAGCTGCTGGTTCTGCTGACTTGCATTTGAAAGTCAATCTTCAGTGGAGCAGTGGGTGCCCAGGAAGCATCCAAAGGCTCTTTCACACTGGGGCCAGAATGGGGACAGCAGGGACCCACAGACTCTCTTGGGGTTATCACTGGATTTTCCCTCTGTCACACAGGCCTGTCCTGCGGGCCCTTCATGTTTCCTTGCTCTGCTTAGAAGCTGGATAATGAGGGTCAGGCAGTAGTGCAGCGGGTTAAGCGTACATGGCACAAAGCACAAGGACCAGCATAAGGATCCTGGTTTGAGCCCCTGGCTCCCCACCTGCAGAGGAGTCGCTTTACAAGTGGTGAAGCAAGTCTGTAAGGTGTCTATCTTTCTCCCCCCCCTCTGTCTCCTCTCCTCTCTCTATTTCTCTCTGTCCTATCTAACAACAACAATAATAACCACAACAATGATAAAACAATAAAAGCAACAAAAGGGAAAAAATAGCCTCCAAGAGCAGTGGATTCGTGATGCAGGCACAGAGCCCCAGCAATAACCCTGGAGGCAAAAAAAAAAAAAAAAAGAAGTTGGACAAATTCAGATCTCAGAAGGAGGGAGGCGGGTGTAGGACTGTCTCCTGTCTCCTGTTCCCTGTCCAGAGGTTCTTGGCTGTTTCCTGTGACTTAACAGCATCAGAAACCCTTCAGAGAGGAAGAGGGGTGGGTCCATGGCTGATGGCAGAGGGCTCAGCTGGGGTCGACCAGAAGTTCCAAGCTGTTCACTCCCACCCCCCACTCCAAACAGGGAACTTGTGTCCTCTCTGGGAAACACACACTGAACCCCAAAGTCAGAGCCCCTTTCCCTTGACTGGGAGGAAGGAGTTTGGGGAAAGCTGAGGCAAAAGCTTAATCAGTGAGGGCTATCGCCTGTGCAGGACCTGGGTGTGGGTGGGTGGGGTGGTGGTGGTCCCCAGTTTCTGGGAGTAGGAGCACTTTATTCCTTCCCAGGCTTCCCTCTGGTCCACTCCCCTCAAGCTCTCTTTTGAAACCCTTGGTGTAGGGGGAGTGTTACTAACAACAGCCAGCAGTTCAAGGGTCATGCATGTCCTCACCTGTAGGTTGAGCTGGCTTCCAGCAAATCCTGGCTGTGTTTCCAGTGTAACTCATTCCTAGCTGTGGGCTAGGCTACCTCAGAGAGCACTGGGGGCGGTAGGGGGGGGGGGAGCAGGCAGGCACCAGGAGGTTGCAGCCAGCCAGAGCCAGTGTTGAACTTGCGCTGTGCCAAGTGAGAACTGCTCCACTGCAAGGCCTGAGCACTGCCAGGAGAGTCAGGCCTCCAGTGACACTGCCTGCTGTGCTGTGCAGGATGTGGGGGTGGTTTGGAGGCAGTTCAGAGCTGTGTACTTCAACTGCTATCTGACTGCAGACTCTTCTACTGCTTGTCTGCTTTCCCCTTTCCCCAGAAGTCAGAGATCCCCTTCCTTTGAGGTGAAGAGCTGGGAACTCATGCACCATATGTTGATAGTGGGTGAGAGATAGAGTCAGAGAGGAGAGACACATTAAGTGCAATATCACCATGCACAAGGACCTGGGTTCTGGCCCATGCTCCCTACTTGCAGGAGTAATGCTTCGTGAGTGGTGAAGCAGGTCTGTAGTTGTCTGTTTTTCTCTTCTCCTCTGTCTCCATCCCCTCTCAATTTCTTTCCGTTCTGACAAATAAAAAAGGAAAAAATGGCCACCAGGAGCAGTGGCAAAAAAAAAAAAAAAAAAGTTGGCCCAGAGCAGTAAAGCTCTGTGAGGACCACAGATACAAAACAAAACAAAATAAGACAAAACAAACAAACAAAAAAACCCATTATTTTTACATAGTATCTTGTTTATTTTCCCAGCTGTACATATGATGATTTCCTCCTTGCCCCCCAAATGTAAAGGAAAGAAGTTTTGAAGTTGTGTGTTTAAATGCAACCACTCTAGGGCAAGGGGAAACAACAGAGCTGTTTACATAGCCAACTCTCATACTTGCGGCTTCGAGGTCCCAGGTTCAATCCCCAGCAGCACCATAAGCCAGAACTGAACAGTGCTTTGGTTAAAATGAAATGAATAACCAAATACCTTAAAAATGATAAATAAATGCTGTCATTCCACATACCCATCTTTTTTTTCTTTCTTTCTTTCTTTTTTTTTTTTTTTTTTTGTTAAGAAATTTTTTGTGGTTTTATTGTATCCTGAGGCATTGAAACATCTGAACAAATCAATATCTGGGTGGTGAGGCAGCTGCTTTCTCCTTCACTTTTTTGGGTTACTAGAGCAACTTGTCAGTAGATTAAAAAAAAAAAGACAACCTTTTGCATTACTTAAGTCTTTCCAAGGTATGCGCTGGTACAACACAAACTTCTCCTGTCAGATGCAACTAGTCTAGCATCCAAACATCATGCACAACACCTCAGTGGCAGCAGTGCACTGCACCCACTCCCACCATGGCTCTGCTTATTTGTGTATGATATTTGGAGCATTTGGAGGAGTGTGAATATTATCAGGAACTGGAGGGAGGAGGAAACAGCATGAGTGCCTGCCTGATAAGCCAGCCGAAGTTGTGCAGGGCAAGCCTGAACGTATCATTGGTGCAAACCCAAGCATCGTTGATGTTCTTTAATAGGAACATCTGGTGGAACCCCATGATGGGATCTTCATCAGCCTTCAGCTAGCCGACAACCATGCTGATTATGCAGCTATCTGGCGTGGGTTGGTGATCCTGCACAGTGATGCTGTGTTGGATTTTCTGGAACAGAAGGCTCGACAACTTTTCCGCAATGGCAGCTTTTCCCTGAATTGCTGTCCTTCCCATGTAAGGCATGATGCGTCAATATAAATTGCGCCTAGTTGGGTCCTGTCATTATCAAATAACTGGTAGTAATGTTGAATGAAGCTGCATCCAATCTGCTCCCAAATTGGCTTGTCTCCCATTCTGGAGTGTCACCCAGCCTTGTTGAGACCCGAGGGGCAGGCTCTGTGGTGGTGACGGCGGCGGTGGCAACCCAGCGTGGTCTGCTGCGCCCATCTTTTCTGTCTCCAGAGAGAGAGAGAGAGTGAAGTCCTGGATCTCTGGGTCTTGCTCCCTGCCTGGGAGCTGTGCCCCTCAGAAGCAGGTATACCCACCCACGTGCCTCCCCTCTAGCCCTCATGAGCCTGGCCCAGGCCTGGGGTAACCTCCCTGCTGTTCTCACTCCTTCCTGGCTTCAGAGGGCCTCCTGGGACAGGTGTCCACAGGCTGCTGGTCACTGCTGATCTTAGAGACAATGGGCCCAGTGTCTTTCCATTCCTGGAATGGATATTTAAGAGAAAAGACCCTGCTGTGTAGGAAAGTAAGACTCTGGACCTTGCACATGTGCTATTCAGCTGCCCCCTTGGGCCTTTTTTTTTTTTTTTCATTAAAAAAATTAGAGACAGAGAAAGAGGAAGAAGCATCATAGCACTGCTTCAGCATCTGTGAGACTTTCCCAGGAACTGCAGAGCTCGAATGTGGTGCCAGGGTTTAAGCTGAAGGGGGTAGAGGCTTGTGTATGGCAGGGAAAACATACTCTACCAGGTGAGATATATTGGGTCCTGAATTCAGTCTTTAGTATCTGTGATGAGAGATGTGCAGGGTGCCTGCCCTTAGGTCCATTCTGCCTTTTGTGTCACTCTCCCCAACCCCCCATGTGTCTCTCTCTTTTTTTCCTCTGTGCAGTGTGGGGTAAGAATCTAGTCCTCATCCCACACAACACTGCTGAGTGGTCACCCTGTTATAATATCCCTCCCTCCCTCCCTCCTTCCTTTCTTTTCTTTCTTTCTTCCTCTCCTTTACTTTATTATTATTTTTAGCCAGATCACTGTTTTTAAAAATATTTTATTAATATTTAGTAATGATTAACAAGTTTGTAAGATAACAGGGGTAGAATTCCACACAGTTCCCACCACCAGAGTTCTGTGTCTCATCCCTCTATTGGAAACTTCCCTATTCTTTATGTGTCTCTGGAAGTTTGGACCAAAATTCTTTATGGGGTACAGAAGGTGGAAGGTCTGGCTTTTGTAATTGATTTTCCTCTGGACATGGACATTGATAGGTCTATCCATACGCCTAGCCTCTTTCCATCTTTCCCTAGTAGGTCAGGGCTCTGGAGAGGAGATTCTGGGACACACTGGTGAGGTCATCTGCCCAAGGAGGTCAGGATAGCATCATGGTAGCATTTGCAACTTAGTGGCTGAAAGGCAGTAAGGTATAAAATGAATTGTTCAGTAAACAGGAACCCAGAGGTAGAAATAGAATATGGGTCTTCATGTGGGAAGAAGCTATGAAATCTATTTTAGGTATGTTCTAAGGGGCTGATGACTTTAGTAATTTTTGCCTAAGCCTGATAACTAACATGCAGGTGGACTAAAAGTATGGTCTGGGAGATGGTGTCAGAGTTGGAAATAGTGCTAGAGAGCTGGAGAAGGGCAGAAAGTAGCTTTGTATAATCACTATGCTGTCTCCCCAGTTCCTCTTCCTTCCTTCCTTCCTTGGAGAGAGAGAGAGAGGCACCACAGCACTAATCCACCATCCATGGAGCTCCACAAAGTGCCATCTATGATATTCCCATGTGGCACCAGGATTTGAACCCAAGGCTCTGTGCATAGTGAACCATGTGTCCCCTTAGGTGCTCTGGTCTCCACTTTCTGCCACCTTCTTCATTGCCCTGTGGCCTCAGTCCATGGCCTCAGTGGTAAGAGTGGCCCTTCCTGTCCTGGTGGACCAGGTCTCTCGCCTTGCTGGTATGGGCTAAGCTGTACCAGCCTGACCTGCTATAGGAACAGGGAATGGCTTGGCCAAGATCAGGTCAACTCTCTGGGGCCTGTGTTCCATTTCCTGAGGAGGCCTGAGTACTGTCCTGCTTGACTGAGGGGCCAGGAGGGCAGTGGCCATCTTGACATTGGCCGGGAATGGACTGGGCACAGGCTGGCCCTTATCACCATCCCTCACTTTCTGCCACAGACTTGCACTTCCATAGGCTTCCTGGTCTTGTTAAGCTCTTGCTAGAGGCCTGGGTGTATGGCACTGGTTGTTTTGTCTGCAGATCCACCCGCTCTCAGATTACAGTTAATCTGTGCTTTCCAAGGCCTGTTGAGCCTGTATTTGAATTACCCAAATTACACGAAGCAAAATCATCTCCAGTTCCACCCATTTTTGTCTCAAAGGATACAATATCGTCTTGTGATATTTAATTTCAGAGTAGGATTCCACAGAGTGTACAGCCCATAACTTCATTAGCCAGTAATCTATTGATGGGCATTTAGGCTACTTCCACTCTTTGGCTATTGTGAGTAAAGGAGCTATGAACATAGGGTTGCATGTGTCCCTTTAAATTATTGTTTTCATGTCCTTTAGATAAGTGCTTAAGCATGATATTGCTGGATCATAACGTAAGTTCCGTTTTTATTTGTTTAATACTGTTTTCCACAGGGGCTGCACTGTTTTAATTTCTATTTCCTCAATAATTACTTGAGAGTTGAGTATTTGAGTTTCTTTACCTCTTCCCTCCTTATCCTGTTGTAAAGTTTGCTTCTTTATTTAATTTGTATTGCCTCCAGGGTTATTGCTGGAGTTTGTTGCCTGCACCTGAATCTACTGCTCCTGGTGGCCATTTTTTTTTTCTTTTTATTTGATACACAGAAATTGGGAGGGGAGGTGGGGATTGAGAGGGAGAGAGGGAGGGAAACACTTGCAGGTAGGGACTGGGGGCTTGAACCCTTGAGTACTGTGGTTTGTGTTCAACTGGGTGCACCACCACCCAGCCCCCATTTGACTTTTTAAACACAGTTCTTTATCTCTCTAGAACTGATTCATGCCAATCATTTTTAGAATTTGGGTGCAGAATATTTTGTTTTTGTATTTAATTTAGAGGGGCCAAGCAGTGGTGTACCTGGTAGAGCACACATATTCCCATGCACAAGGACCTGGGTTCAAACTCCTATTCCGCACCACTGGGAGGCAGGGCGGGGTGGGGCGGGGGAGCTTCATGAGTGGTGGAGCAGTGCTGCAGGTGTCTCTCCTTCTCTGCCTCTCACCACTATAAATAAAAGACAGTAAATTTTTTTATTAATGTTCTACATTCGACAGTAAATCTAATAGTTTGTATATGCATAACATTTCTCAGTTCTCCACATAACAGTATAACCCCCAGTAGGTCCTCAAAAAAACAATAAATTTTAGGAAGTTAAGATCAATAGATTAATGAAAAATAAAAACAAAAATGGATGTGGCCTGCCTTGCTTGGCTCAGGTATCCTTTGGGAAGCCAGCTGACACAGATTGACCACTGCTGAGAACCCTGATCATTTCCCTTCCGTTGTGTGCTCCCAAAGCCCCATCAAAGCCCCTCCCTGCGGCAGCATCTGATGCGCATCTGGAAGGTTGCCCCTGAGAAGGTGTGCCATCACTTCTGTAGGTTCATGCCAGGTGCTCAAGGACAAGGATGCACAGGATAATCCTACTGAGTGGGGTGGCTATGGCTGCACCCTCCTGGAAACCAGAGTCACAGTGAGGGGGTCAGGCTCTCTCCTCTCCCTCCTCAGCTCTGGGGGTGGGGTGGGAGATGGGCACCTTGGGCCCAACTCCAGCCCTGGAAGGACCTTCTGTGTCAGTTCTGTGCTCCTCCCCACGGCATGGACAGCTTAGTGTTTATTTCTCTGGCATTCAAGGACAAGGAGGGCGGGGGCCCAACCCAGCTCCCCTCCCCCAGCCTCTCCCCAGTGCCAGGACAATGGGAGTGGGGAGCAGTGTGCAGGTTCCCGGGGCTCTTGGGCAGCCTTCTGCTGGCACCCTGGCTCTGACTGCTATGGACTGTGTTGCTCTGGCCTCACCAGGTCACTCCTGGGTGTGTTTTAGGAAATGATTTAGGGAATGAGTGCCGGCAGGACTTAGCATGCAAGCACCCCCTTCAGCTGTGTGGCTGGTGCCCAACTTCGAGTGTCTGTCAGGGAGCACCCCAGACATCAACCTGTCCCTCAGCCCATATGCCTGTTTGGCTTGTCTTTTCTGAACACAAGAGTAGATCAGACACAAGCAAGATGTTGTAATTCTTTTTTTGTTTTCAATGCACTTGGCGAGAGAGAGAGAGAGAGAAGAGAGAGAGAGAGAGAGAGAGAGAGAGAAGAGAGAGAGCTAACAGTACTGAAGCTTCCTTCAGTGCAGTAGGGGTTTGGCTTGACCCGGTTTGTGTGTATGGCAAAGCAGCACACTATCCAGGTGAGCTATTCTATAGGCCCTTTAACTTTATTTTTTGGTAGAGTCAGAGAGATAATAATACATGTTGTTGTGCACGGGCCGTGGAGAAGAGAGAGGGGGGGTCCAGAGCGAAGAGGAAACACAAATCTTTATTTGCGATGGCACCTCAGAGTTGGGTGCTAGAGAGGCAGGTTGGGCCACGTGGAGGTAGCGAAAATGGCCGCCTCACGCAGTAACCTTTCCTGCGTCTGAACACTGGAGTGAAGCACTGGCAAGAGAGCGAGGTGCGGAAGAAGAAGGGCTTTTATAGGAGTAGCTTTCGCGAGAATGGGAAGGGGGAGGAGTAACCATAGCACTCCAGGATAGGATAATAACTCTTGTGAGAATGGGAGAGGGGAGGAGTAACCAAAGCACTCCAAATATCGCGGGGATATAGACAATGCCCTGAGGGCACAACATGGCTGAACAGGCACTCCGAGAATTTCCCAACTCTCGGGGGAACTAGCAGTAGCCTGAGGGGACTACATGGCAGATGTGACTGCATCGGCACAATTTCCCAGCAAATACAGACAGAGACAGAGACAGAGGGAGAGAGATGGCACAGCTCTGAAGCTTCCTCCTGTGCAGTGAGGGCTGGGCTTGAACCTGGGTTGTACACATGGCAAAGCAGTGCACTATCCAGCTGAACTATTCCCCAGGCCTTCTCACTTTTTCCTTCAGTGAATGGATTCCCATCAAGGTACTTTCTAATCAAAAAAGCACTGAAAAAGCACAACGAGATACGCTGGCTGTCTTGGTAAAAGACAATTTTTTTTTTTGGCCCTGAAGGAACACTTTGATATTCTTGAAAGTTACAGGGACTGGATGCTAACTCACTTGCTAGGGTGTAGGACTTGCCAAAGTGCACGACCCAGGTTCAAGCCCTGGTACCACATGGAAGGTACTATGGCAGCAGGGAAAGCTCTGGTGCTGTGCTGCCTCTCTTTCTCTTCTTTGTCTTCCTTCCCTATGCATACTGGAGCTAAAAGGGATGAAGAAGTCAGTCCAGTAACAGTGAAATCACACTTGCTTGAGACTCCAGTGGCCCCTCTCCCCCCATCATAAAAACCAACGAGTGAAAGAAATTGATAAGTGCTCCTAACTATGAAATGGAGCCTCAAGCAAAGTGAGGAGTCCTCACTAGATGAAAGCACTCACTGTGAGTCAGATCCAAAGGACCAAGTCAGACCACAGCTGGCATGTTGGAAGATGTATTTACTCTCAGGCAAATATGCAAAGAGCTGCTGCCAGTCACAGAGTTGCAGGACACTGCCCCAAGGCCACAGGTGCGGGCCCAGAGCTGCCTCTGCCTGTCAGTCTTCGTACTGGGAAGCAGGGTGTGTTCTTTGGACTTGCAGGGCAGTCCTGAGCTGGAAACACTCTCGTCCCTTGAGTTCCAGCAGCTTGACAAATCCTCAGGGGAAACAGGTTTCTCACACATAACATGCGGAGGGAGAAATTGGTGAGCTTCCTGGGGATTAAATGGGAAGATATGTGAAGTGATTCTGCCACACACCAGGGTCTGTTCGAAGTAGTCAGTAAATGCTGACTACTTCACTTTTTTTTCTTCACCAGGGTTTTAAAAAAAAGGATTATTTCTTTATTCGATAGACGCAGAGAGAAAATGAGAGGGAAGGGGCATATAAAGAGGGAGAGTTAAGCGCATGTGGTGCAAAGCACAAGGACCGGCATAAGGATCCTGGTTCAAGCCCCTGGCTCCCCACCTGCAGGGAAAGTCGCTTCACAGGGGTGAAGCAGGTGTCTATCTTTCTCTCCCCCTCTCTGTCTTCCCCTCCTCTCTCGATTTCTCTCTGTCCTATCCAATATCAACGACATCGTCAACAACAATAACAACAACAAAACAACAAGGGCAACAAAAGGGAAAATAAGTAATAAAAATATAAAAAAATAAAGAGGGAGAGAGAGAGAGAGAGAGAGAGAGAGAGAGAGATATCTGAAGTGTTTCTCTACTACTTTTGAAGCTTTCCCCCTGCAGGTGAGGACTGGGAACTTGAACCTGGGTCCTTGTGCACTGTGATGTGTGCACTTAACTGGATGCACCACCACCTGTTTGTGCCCTGCCATCAGAGTTATTGCTGGGATTCCATGCTTGGCTTTTTGCATAGCCATCATGCTATGTCTCCCAGCCTCAATTTATTTCTTTGTCATAGAGGGTGAGAGACAGAGACAGAGAGATGTCATCACAGCACTGTTACACTGCTTGTAAAGCTTACCCCCTCCTGCAGGTAGGGACCGGGGGCTTGACACCAGGTCCTTTCACATCGAGATGTGTGTGCTCTACCAGGTGAGCTACTGCCTGGTCCCTTTGATGTCCTTTTTAATTTAAATTTAATCTAGACAATTGTGGTTGCAGTTATGATGATGAAACCTTGGACAGATGTTTCCTACAAACATTAGGGAAGAGACAGCTCATGTCTGCTGCTTCCGGAAGGCGTGAACTCAGCAGCTTCCTCCCATGGAGTCAGCAGCATGAAGTGGCTTGCCAGGCCCCACCCCGACTCACCTCACGGTGAAAGATGAGGGTTCAGTGGCTCTGGGGAGTAGGCCCAGTGAGCACCGCCTACTCAGCTATTCCCTTAAATGCCAGCTGGGCAGTGGCTTCTGCTGGCATGTCGTGGCACCCAGAGCTGAGAAGGCAATCAAGAATGCTTTCCTCATGGCAGATCAGGGAGAATACTGCTGTCTCATTCAGAAGCCTGGCTGGGTTCCAGTACTTTCCTTCAGGCATTGCTGTAGCCCTTCACCCTTTTGAATTGGGCCATAACTTTCACTGTCTGAGGACTCACCCTGCAGGGTGGTCACTGGGCACTGAGGTGCCTGTGCTTCTCTTGCATTATCATGTGCCCACTGTCTTCCAGCCAGGAGCTTGGGGGCCACCTCCTGTTCCCCTCCTGACCACTAGTGTTGGATTCCCCATAGCCAACTTCTGATCCTGCCTCTTAGACGAATTCTGGGTCAGTGTTTGCCTTTGGATTTCTTTTGGTGTTTTGGATTCTAGGGTTGGGAAGACAGCAGAGTGGTTCTGCAAAGGACTCTCCTGCTTGAGGCTCTGAGGTCCCAGGCTTATTGCCCAGCACCACCATCAGCTAAAGCTGAGCAGTGCTCTGGTTTAAAAAAATCAAATGAATTTAGAGTCTTTCTAAATAATGATTCTGATCAGTACTCCCATTTAAGACCTTTCTATATTCTCTGCTTCTCTGCTCTCAGCTCTCAGGAACGTCTGTAGGGTTGTTTCTCACTCCAGAACCATTTATGTCATCTTGCTGTGGGACAACGCACACTCTGTTGTGGTAGTTTGTCTATTAGTTTGAGTCTCTGCTCAGGTTTGAGCTTCTTGAGGGCAGGACCCAGCCAGTCTGATGTCTACAGTGTTGTCATTCACTTCAGTTCTGGGTGCAAAGAAATTGTGGTAGTTGGTACCACCATTTAAAAAATAAAGTTGAATAAAGCTCTCTGGTTGAGCTATTATGTTACAATGCACAAGGATCTGGATCCAAGTCCCCAGCCCCTACCTGCAGAGGGAAAGTTTTGCAAGTGGTGAAGCAGTGTTGCAGGTGTCTCTCTCTCTCTATCTCCCCCTTAACTTTCGATTTTTCTCTGTATCTATCAGATAAATAAATTAAAAAATATATATTTTAAAGTTTATTCTGGGCCAGGAGGTGATTTATGCAGTGGAGTGTGTGCCCTGGATTCAAATCTTAGTATGATGTGTAGTATGGGGTCACTTCTTTCTCAGCACCATGGAGAGCTCTATAGATGGTATAGTAGTGCTATATTTTCTCTCTCTCTCTCTCTTTCTCTCTCTCTCTCCCTCCCTTTCTAACTCCCTCCCTGTCAACTCAGTCACTACCTCTCTAACAAATAAAGAATGAAAAAATTGGGCAGGCAGGGGGGCACCTCAGTGCTAGTATCACATGTGTGTGAGGCCTAGGATTCATTCCCTGGTGCCACATCATTAAAGAGACCGCCTACATTCTCTATATAAAATACACACCAATTTTGAGACTATTAAATAAGTAAACTTTTTTTTATCACTAGTGTTTCCCTGGTGCTTCATGCCTGCACAATTTTTTTGCTCCTATTTAATTTTTTATTAATAAAATGGAAAGATTGACAAGACCATAGGATAAGAGGGATTCAGTTCCAGACAGCTCCCACCACCAGAACTCTGTATCCCATCCCCTCCTTTGAAAGCTTTCCTATTCTTTATCCTTCTTGGAGTATGGACCCAGGCTCACTGTGGGGTATAGAAGGTGGAAGGTCTGCCTTCTGTAATTGCTTCCCTGTTAAACATGGGTGTTGATAGGTTGTTCCATACTCCCAGCCCATCTCTCTCTCTCTCTCTCTAGTGGGGCAGGCCTCTGGGGAGATGGGGCTCCAGGGCACATTGGTGGGGTCATCTGCCCAGGGTAGTCCAGTTGGCATCATGGCAGCATCTGGAACCTGGTGGCAGAATAATGAAGCTGGCTCCATCAGTTTTATAGGAGTTCTTGTTGGCGCATACACCCTCTTTCTTAACTTAAAAAAATCTGGTAGCTGGTAGAGTGCACTCATGGTCATGCTTGGATACCGAGGTTTGAGTCATAAGCCACCACATGGAAACACCTGCAGGGCGGTAACTTTATGAGTGATGGCACAGATAAGGGGTCTCTCTCCTCTCTTTCTTGGTCTCTCAGCCTCTCACCCTCTATCTAGAGAAAAGGAGAAAATGGCCACCAGGAGTGATGGAGCTGTGCAAGCACTGAGTCTCAGAAATAACCCTGGTGGCAAAAAGCAAAACAAAACAAAACAAAAAAAACAAATAAAAACCTGGGTGGCATGAATTTGCCCAGCCACTTGTCTCTTTAGGGTTGTTTCTCTTTTAAAAAAACACAACTTCCAGGACCTGCGGAAGGATCCCAGTGTGAGCCCCCAGCTCCCCACTTGCAGGGGAGTCACGTCACAAGCGGTGAAGCAGGTCTGTAGGTGTCTGTCTTTCTCTCCCCTTCTCCGTCTTCTCCTCCTCTCTCCATTTCTCTCTCTCCTATCTAACAAAAATAACCATAATAATAAAACAACAAGGGAAACAAAAGAGAATAAATAAATAAATAAATTTAAAAAACACACAACTTCCCCACCTGCAGGGGAGTTGCTTCACAGGCAGTGAAGCAGGTCTGCAGGTATCTCTTTCTCTCCCCCTCTGTCTTCCCCTCCTCTCTCCATTTCTCTCTGTCCTATCCAACAACGAGATCAATATCAACAACAATAACTACAACAATAAAAAACAAGGGCAACATAAGGGAATGAATAAATAAATATAAAAAAACAAACACAGCTGTTGTGGTACTAGCTGGGGGAAACTGGTGAGCTGAGTAGGCCAAAGATTGGGCTTCAGTACACAGGCACACAAACGACCAGTGTCACAAACCAATGCCTGTAGTAGTTATCTTTCTATTTTTTTCTCCATTAAAATAAAGTTTTTTTTTTAAAGTTATCAATTTCATGAGAGAGATACATACATGCAGAGGGACCAGAGCACTGCTCAGCTCTGGTTTATGGTGGTGCTGGGGACTGAACTTTGGACCTTAGATCCTCAGGTATGAAAGTCATTTTAACCATTATACTATCTCCCTGGCACTGTGGCTGTCTTTCTAAATGTGCCTTTTGAAAATGGGAAGTAAATCCAGGGATTCTGGCCTGAGCTCTCTGTGGTGCTTGCTGGGCTAGCTTCTCAAGCGGGAGGCAGACAACCAGGGACTCATGGCTGAGCTGGGAACGCAGTTCAATCTTTATTGAGCGGGAATGCAGTGCAATCTATCTAAACTATTCATTAGAAAATCCTGTCCTTTATATCTCCTGAGGCGGAAGTGTCAGGTCAGAAGAGGAAGTACATAGGATAGGGGGTGGGGAGAAGGAAAAAGAGCATGTGCTCTGAAGTATCATGTTTGCATCTAACCAGTGGGGGATTAAACCAATGCCCTGTAGGCAGGGCAGGTCTCAGGTAAAGCAGTGATTATGTAAATAGACCACAGCATTAAGCAATGCAAGCGAACCTAATGTGATGATCAAAACAGAAGGGGTCTTAGAAGCAGAATTAGAAGCAGACCAACAGTGGTAATGGTACATATAGGACCATGCTCACAGCCCTGCTCCTCTTGACTGGTGCTGCCTAGGACCCTCAGATCTTTTGTGTGGGACAGCTCATATTTAAGGCCCTCGGGGTAGCCAGGCTTGTTCCCTGGTGCCTGAAAAAGAGCCACTGCTTGGTGGCTTTCTGAATGTTTCCTAGGCCACAGGGTTATGTGTGAGCTGCCTGAAGGGGCTGCAGTAGATAAGGTGTTGGACTCATAAGCATGAGGTCCTGGGTTCAATTCCTAGTCTCGCATATGCCATAGTGATGCTCTGCTTCTCTCTGGTGCTACCTCTTTCTCTCCCATTAATAAGTAGATAAATCTTAGGAAAAAATATATTTTGCCTCCAGGGTTATTGCTGGGGCCCAGTGCCTATACTATAATCTGCTGCTCCTGGAGGCCATTTTTCCCATTTTGTTGCCCTTGTTGTTGTCATTACTGTTATTGTTGCCATTGCTGTTGTTGCTTTTGGATTAGACAGAGAGAAATTGAGAGATGAGGGGAAGATAGAGAGAGAAGATAGACACCCGCAGACCTACTTCACCGCTTGTGAAGTGACCCCGCTGCAAGTGGAAGCTGGGGGGCTCGAACCGGGATTCTTTTTTTTTGTGTGTGTGTGTTTGTGTGTCTCAAGTTTATTGTACAAACAAACAGCACAGAAGGACACCAGCCACACTGTCCTCACACTGCCCTCTGTGCATCTTTGGGGCCTGGGCGCCTTTGGCAGCTGGAGCTGGAGCTGGGGCTGGGGCTGGAGCTGGAGCTGGAGCTGGAGCTGGAGCTGGAGCTGGAGTAGCCGGAATGGCTGGAGCTGCGGTTGGAGCCTGGGCCTTGCCTTGGCCTTGGCCTGAGCCTGAGCCTGCGCCTGAGCCTGAGCCTGAGCCTGAGCCTGAGCCTGAGCCTTGTCTTTTCACCTGAAACCCCTGGCCATGTAGGCGCAAACATGTTTCTCAAGCCTGGGGCGGGCGATGAAGGCCAGTTGCTTGAGCTTGCGGCTGCTGCCCTTTGGGATGTTGGTCTTGGCCTGCTTGGGCTTTGCCAGGGCCTTCACAACCTCGACCTATGTGCTCATGGCTTTGGTATTAGTGGCCTGCATCTTCTTCAGACCCTTCTTATTGTATTTCTTGGCAAATTGCATGTTCCTCAGGAACTTGGGGTCCACCCCTTCAGAGATTCGTATCTTTGCAATCAAGGTTTCTTGATGCCATTTCTGTGCCATTTCTGGGACTGGTTGTGCATGGTGTGGTTCTTGGACTTGGCCATGTCTGCACTGAAGGCTACAGCCTGCTCCAAGCTCTGGAACCGGAAGTCAAACCGGGTTTCTTATACCAGTAAAGCATACGACAGCAGCACTTAAAACTTTTATTTTATTTTACCTTTTTTTGCCACCAGGGTTATTGCTGAGACTTGATGCCTATGATTCCACTGCTCCAGGTGGTCATTTTTTCTTTTTGTTATAGAGAAATTAAGAAGGGAAGTGAAACAGAGAGAAGGAGAGGTACCTGCAGCACTGCTTCACCACATGTGAAGCTTCCCACTGCAGGTGGGGACTGGGACCTTGAATCTGGCTTCTTGTGCATGGCGATATGTGCTTTTTACTGGATGAGCAATGTTCTGGCCTTTGTGTTTATAAATTCTTTCACTTTGGGATGCAAATGGTATGACTAATTTTTTTCATGGAGAGAGTATCACGGTACAGATTGATATTGGCTTGGTGGTACTATTCCCTTTGAAAACACGATACTATTTTCTCAGAGTGAACGAGAGAGTCTAAAACTATAGCAATGAAAGTTCCTACAATGCAGTGGGGGCTCAAAGCTGGGTCACACACATGGCAAAGCAGTGCACTATTCAGGTGAGGAAATTCACTGGCCCAGTTGAACCCAATTCTAAACTAATGATTTGAATGTTTCAAGATTTATTTATTTATTTATTTATGTATGTGAGAGAGAGTAGCAGAGAATCCCTCTGGCATATAGGTTTCAGGTTCGAGTCTCCAACCACCTGTAGTGGGGAAGCTTCACAGGTGGTGGAGCCAGGCTGAGATGTCTTTCTCTGTTTTTCTCTCTCCTTTACCTCTTGCTTTTTCTGTTCCTATCTGTGACTGAAAGGAAAAGGGAAGAAGAGAGAGTGCATATGTGTGCGCCTGGAGCTATGCCAAACCCTTTGAGGTCCCAGTGTAACAAGAAAGCAAAACAGAAACACAATGGTGTGTGTCCTTGTAACTGTGTCTTGGACTGTGTGTGTTTGTGTGAGGTGTGGATTTGGCTGTGAGTGAGGGTCTAGTCCTCCGTCCCCCTGGAGTATCCAGCTCGTGAGTTGTTGTGATTGAGCAGGCTTTCTGTCACTGTCACCATTGCCCCCAAATAAGACACTAAAACTTATAAGTGATTGACTTAAAAAAAATCAGTGAGCATTTGATCCCTGGCACCACAAGCCAGAGCTGAGCAGTTCTCTGGTTTAAAAGAAATCAGCAAGGGTGAAAAGTTAGGGGTACTTGACTAGTCGGGGGGTACATTAAGACTGGCGGGGCGAGAGGGAAGTATGTGTGAGGTCTGGTGTGTCTGGTCTGTGGGATAATTTGGCCTGGCTCTGCCAAGGTGACTGCAGGTGGCTTGAAATTCAAGAATTCTTCTCTCTTCAGGATGGTTCCCCATGCAGGCACTATCTTCCCATGTGCTGGCAGTGGATTTGAACCCCAACCTGACAGCACGGTGACACGAAGCCCCAGTGAATAGTGATCAGACTCCTCTTTTCCACTAGGGTATTCAGCTCCTCTATAAAGAGCAAAGATGTAAACTTAAGGCTTGGCATGGATGGGTCATTGCAGCTCTGCCCCCCCTTTCCACCTTTGAACACAGATTCCTATGAAAAAAAGCAGCAATGGAGGCAGGAGAGACAGCATAATAGTTCTACAAAAGACTCTCATGCCTGAGGCTCCTAGGCCCCAGGTTCAATCCCCAGTACCACCCTAAATCAGAACTAAGCAGTGCTTTCTCTGTTCTGTCACTCTCTGTATCTTTCTCTGTACCACTCATTAAAGAACAAATAATTAAAACATTAAGAAACAAAAACAGCAGGAGTCGGGCGGTAGCGCAGTGGGTTAAGCGCACATGGCGCAAAGTGAAAGGACTGGCATAAGGATCCCGTTTCGAGCCCCCGGCTCCCCACCTGCAGGGGAGTTGCTTCACAGGCAGTGAAGCAGGTCTGCAGGTGTCTGTCTTTCTCTCCTGCTCTCTGTCTTCCCCTCTTCTCTACATTTCTCTCTGTCCTATCCAACAATGACGACATCAGTAACAACAATAACTACAACAATAAAACAACAAGGGCAACAAAAGGGAATAAATAAATACTTTAAAATAAAAAAATGAAAGAAACAAAAACAGCAGCAGTGGCAGCAAAGCTTCCATAGACACACCGACCCTGAGCCCCTTCCATCAGCTCTGAGGTTTGGGTTTCTGTGTGCTCAAGTTCAAGTTTCCCTGCCTCCCGGATAATCAGCCGATCTGCAGAAAGGCTAGAGTTCCAGGAGTCAGCCGGCCGGCAGGTGCACAAGGAGGCCATTCAGGGGGATGCCTGTGTTCCCTCCAACACCACCTGCAGCCTTTTCTGGGCCTCTGGCTTGGTGCCTGGCTCCACTTAAACTCAACCCTGCTTGCTCACCTGCAGACAGAGCTGGGCCAGGGACACTCCGTGCACTGATGGGGCCGGCAGGTCCTCTAACTCACTCCCGTCCTGATAAGGCAGCTCGTACAAAGGGCTTCACAGTTCTTAAGTGACTCTCTCTCAGAGCAGTGCAGACATGGCTCTTTGTTTTCAATCAACCTTCCAAAACCCTGTGTATATTCACTATTATTAATTTTTTATAAAAATAAAAGCTGGTTCAAGTCCAGCCCCCACTGTGTTAGAAGTAGCTTCAGTGCTGTGGTTTCTCTCTCTGCCTCTCTCTCTAAAACAAACAAATAAAGGGGCCAGTTGGTGTTGCACCAACATCACATACTCAGGGACCCAGGTTCAAGTCCCCGGCCCCACCTACTGGCAGAAGGAAGCTTCACAGACAGTGGAGCAGGCTGCAGGTGTCTCTCTCTCTCTCTCTCTCTCTCTCTCTCTCTCTCTCTCTCCCTTGCTTTGCTCCCTCCCTCCATGAGTGATCTCTGGAGTGACCTGCCTGATGGCACAAGGAGGGGGGCTTTGCTGGCCTTTTCAGCAGTTTCTCCATCACCACTGAGCTGAGGTGGCTCAGCGTCCTCCCCCTGACACCCTCTCCTTCGATCTTCCACCCACCCTGACTCACTCCCTGGGTGAGGGTACACCCCTGAGCCCTGGGGAGGTGGCTCACTCTGACTGTGCTAGTGGCTCTCTTTTCAGCCTGGTTATCAGCAGCATTCAGTCCTCATCTCCTTTCCTTTCCTGTGCCCTCACCTCCCCAGTCTCAGTCCTTTTAGAGTTTTCGACACAAAGCTCTCTTTCAAAAGGGTTTATAGTAAGAAGTGGGTTTCCCAGAAACCTTTGGAGTATTCATGGATGGAGCATGTTTATGCATTTTGGAGGATAAGATTTCCCTTTGGGGTCCAGTGGTGTCCCCCCCAGTTGAGCACATGTTACCATGTTTGAGGACCTTTGTTCAAGCCCCCAGCCCTCACCTGCAGTGGGGAAGCTTTACAGATAGTGGAGCAGGACTGCAGGTCTCTCTCCTCTTCCTCTATTTTTCTATTGCAGGGGAAAAAAAAAAGAAAAAAGGGAAGGCCATCAGGGTTGGTGGAATTGTGCAGGTAGTGCACAACTCCACCAGTGATAACCCTGGTGGAACAGAAAAGAGAAAAGAAAAGAGAAACGAAGGGTCAAGTGGGGGAACACCCAGCTGAGTGCACACATGTGACCATACACAAGGATCCATGTTCAAGCCCTTGGTCCCCACCTGTAGGGAGGAAGCTTCACGAGCAGTGAAACAGTGCAGCGGGTGTCTGTCTCCCCCTACTTTCTCTCCCCATTCCCTCTCAATTTCTCTCTGGTCTGTGAAATAAGAGAGTAAAAATAAAAGAAAGAAAAATAACGGGAGAGGTGAGAGACATTGGGCAGCTGTCTGCCAGGCCAGGTATGGGGATGGAAGCAGTAAAGTGTAGGCATGTGTTTTTCAGGAGTGCGTCCCTGAGAACCTGGAGCTGAAGCAGAAGCTGTTTGCCCAGCTGGATGGGTTGGTGGATGACAGCGTGGTGCTCAGCAGCTCCAGCTCCTGCCTGCTGCCCTCTAAGCTGTTCACTGGGCTGGCCCACGTGCAGCAGTGTCTCGTGGCGCACCCGGTAAGTGTCCCCTGAATCCCACCCCCTCCACGGAGCTCCCCCTGCTGGTTGGCAGCAAGGCTCTGCAGCCACCAAGCTGTCATTTCCACCTGCCCTTTTGCTGTGTCACCTCCATTGCCCATGCAAACTTGTGACCCACTGGCATCTAGTCTGTTTTCAGAATTGCACCAAACCAGTTTTTATTGTACTGACTAAATTTGGCTACCAGCATTGGCACTGGGGCTAGGGGCCTCACAGCTCCTCTGCCCTTAGTGGGTCATTTATTTTTCCTTGAGACAGAGAGATAGAGAGGGAAAGAGCAAGAGAGACACCTACAGAATTTCTCCACAACTTGGAAACTCTCAAACCCGGACTACCAAGTGAGCCACCTGTCTGCACCCATTTGATTTTTTTAATCTTAATTTATTTATTGGGTAGAGACAGCCAGAAATTGAGAGGGAAGGGGGTGATAGAGAGGGAGAGAAACAGAGAGACACCTGCAACACTGCTTCACCACTCATGAAACTTTCCCCCTGTAGGAGAGGACCGGGGCTCAAACCTGGATCCTTGCACACTGTGATATGTGCACTCAACTTGGTGCGCCACCACCTGGCCCTTCCCATTTGATTTTTTAAAAAATTTTATTTATTTAATGATAGACAGACACACAGAGACTAGAGTAGCACTTCTATATATGGGCTGCTGGACATCAAACTGAAACCTCACACATACACATCCTGTGCTCTGCCCACTGAACCACCTCCATATCAGACATTCTAGAACAACTATTTATTTATTTATGTATGTATTTAGTATTTCCACCAGAGCACTGCTCACCTCTAGCTGACTGTGGTGTGGGAGACTGAACCTGGGATTGGAGAGCCTCAGGCATGAGAGTCTATTTGTGTAACCATTATGCCATCTCTCCCACCCCACCCATTTTTTAAAGGGTTTCTTTGTCAATAAGAGAGACCATCCACTCTGGCAATGCAATGCCAGGGATCAATCTTGGGACTTTATGCTTAAGAGTCTAATGCCTTATCCACGTCTACCTCCCAGGACCATCCAAAAATCTTTCACCTCAGAGTTCCTTGGCTCATGTATGTGCAACTGGTGCACAGAAATCTAGAATGACCAATACTCGTAGCCTTTCCCACTCATGCCCTCCTGACTAACTAAGGAGAGAGACTACTCAGTGAATGATTCCACCACCAAGTAGCACTGCATTCAGAAGAATGTCTACACAATGGCCTAGGAGGTGGTACAATGGAGAAAACCTTGGAGCCTCTAGCAAGAGGTCCTGAGCATGATCCACACCATCACATGTTCATGTGATGCTCTGGTTCTCTCTTTCTCCTTTCTTTTTTTCTCATAAAGAAATAAGTATTTCTTAGTTTTAACTGAAATGTTAAAATGTATATATGGAGTAGGACTTTGTAGATGAGTTGAATGGACCGTGTTTGCTGAGCACAGTTCAGAGGTGGGTGGGTTTGTTAAAATGCAGATTCCAGGTGCCCTCACAAGATTCTGGCTCAATAGGTTTGACATTACAGCTCTTTTTTCCCACACCCTTCCCTTCCACCCACCAGGGTGATTACTGTTATTAGCATTAATCATTTTGACAATTAACTCATTGGGGCTTCACTGCTCTAGGATGACTTTTTCAGATAGAAAGAGACGGAGGTAAAGAGTGAAACCATAGCACAAGGCTTTCTTCAATACGTCACACACATGGTAAAACAGTGCGCTATCCAGGTGAGCTGTTTTGCTAGCCCTCACATCATGGTAATAAATGGAGCAGACTCACTGGGAGAGTAGTGTGAGGTGTGTTAGATAGTGTGTTCTAAGTTGGCATGCTAACTAGTCTATTCTCTGTCTATATGTAGAATATATCTCTATCTCTGTCTCTATCTCACCTCTATATCTATCAAGATTCGAGTCCAGGTGTGAGGACCAAGTCAGAGAGCAGACTGCAGGAGCCCTTGGAGGGCCCTGTGGTGCTGATGTAACTGTGACTTGGGGCACCCAGGGTGGGGTGCTGACTCAACTCAGGGTACAGGGAATGGCAGGCTAGCCTGCTGGAGCTGAGCCACAGGGAGCACACACCCAGGTTCAGAGAGAGTCCTGAAGTAGCCCTGAGGCAGGGGACTTAGCATGAGAGTGAGTCTTTAGTCCCCAGGCCAGGGTGAGCCTGCACTGTATCTGAGGCCAACCGTCTTTGTCCAGCACTGACTGGAGCTGATAGCTTTGCTGAAATCCACTTTGGGGAGTAGCAGGAGGTGTTGGAGGGTGGGCAAGCATGGACTCTGGAGAATTAAGAGTTTCTCTGAAAGCCTGGGCCTGCCGGGGCTCTGGGCAGAGACATCCTCCTGGAGAGTCATGTGGGCTCTTCACGGAAATGGACAGGGTTGTAGGGTGGGAGGGCAGAGTTCCCAGTGGGTGAGTCCTGGAGTTGAAAGCAGGGGCCGTTCTGAGCATGAGCCATTTAAAGGGGAGGTGAGCTGTCCTTTGTTGAGGAGAGGGAGGGCTGGCTCAGTGTCCATAGCCTTGCTCTGGTTTTCCTCAGACTCAAGTCTGATGGGAAGTGAGGAGAACAATGATACAGTCTGGTAACTCCTAGGACACAGGAGAGGGGTCAGGTGGTGACTTACCTGGTAGAGCCTAATAGGAGTCTTAGAAATATGACTATCTACTAAATGGGTATTGTTGCCTGACTGCTTGCAGTTTCTAGCCAGTTATTTTTCTGCCTAGGTGGGGAAAAAAAAACCCAAAAACCAAAAAACCAACTGTCATTGTTCAGAAGAGATCTTCAAGTTTTTTGATAAGCCTTTCATTATGTGGCACTGGGTATTGAACCCAGGGCTGAGCACCTGAACAGTGCTACCAAATGGCCTGTATGGATTTTGTTTTTCCACTCTATTTCCTTGAAAGAGACAGACATACAAAGAGAGAGAGAAAGAGAGAGAGATAGAGAGATACCACAGCCCTGCTCCACTATCCATGGGGCCTCCCTTGGTGCTGTCCATGTTGCTGAGAGAAGAGAGAGAGATACTACAACACTCTTCTCCCATCAAGTCCACTGGTGCCATCTGTGGTGCTCCGGTGTGGACCCAGGGCCTATAAAGCACAGGAAGATGTGTGCTCTACTGGTTGAACTGTCTCATTCTTTTGACCATGTCCTCTCCATTATAAACTACCCAATGGGTGTGACCACACCTAACTCTCTCTATAGCCACACCCAGCTCTGTGACTTCACTGGAAAATGCCTGTTAAACAATGGCATTCCTTTCCCTCCTGCCCTGTCAGTCCTGCCCCCTTGATTTGCTGACTCAAAGATATAGAGTACAGGGCCATCCAGTCCAGACCTGGTCTTAAAACTTAACTTCTCATTACTTTTATGCATTTGTATGCTAATGAAGTTCTGAGGCATGAACTCAGGGTCTCATACATGTTACGTTCAGTATCTACTAGGCAGTCTCCCTGGCCCAGTATCTCCATAGTTTTTATTTAAGGGTGGGGCTGGCCAGCAGGTGGCTCACCCAGTAGTGTGCACACATTACTGTGTGTGAATACTGGGTTTGAGACTCAGCCTACCACATGGAAATGTCTGCAGAGGGGATGCTTCTTGAGAAGTGGAACAGTGCTGTGGTCTCTCTCCTTCTCCTTCCCTCTCTCTGTCTCCCTCTCTGTTTCTCTCTGCCTTTTACCCTCTATCTAGAGGAAAGAAAAGGAAAGAAAAGTCACTGGGAGTGGTGGAGTCATGTAGGTATTGAGCCCCAGCAATAGCTCTGGTGGGAAGTAAAATAAAATAAGAGAAAGGAAGAGGGAAGAGAGACCACAGACAAGAGACACCACAGCCCTGCTCTACCATCCATAGAGCTCCCCCCCTGGTGCTGGCCATGGTGCTGAGAGAGGAAAGATACCACAGCACTGCTCCACCATCCATGGAGTCCCATCCATACCCCAGTACAGTCCATGGTGCTGACATGTGGTATCGGGCTCCAACCCAGGTTCTTTTTTTTTTTTAATTTTTTAATTTTATTTATTCCCTTTTGTTGCCCTTGTTGTTTTATTGTTGTAGTTATTATTGTTGTTGTCATCGTTGTTGGATAGGACAGAGAGAAATGGAGAGAGGAGGGGAAGACAGAGAGGAGGAGAGAAAGACAGACACCTGCAGACCTGCTTCACCGCCTGTGAAGTGACTCCCCTGCAGGTGGGGAGCCGGGGCTCGAACAGGGATCCTTATGCTGGTCCTTGTGTTTTGCGCCACCTGCGCTTAACTCGCTGTGCTACAGCCCGACTTCCTCCAACCCAGGTTCTAATAGGTGGCCAGGCACATGCTCCACTGAGGAGCCACCTCCTGTACCTACAATATTTTAAGTCAAAAGCAATGCAACTTAGATAAGTTAATCTAAGGTGTAGGATGACTCTGAAGAACCCAGCCAGAGCTCCAGGCTGTGGCAGAGGCAGAGGCTAGGCTGCCTCTCCTTCTGTCTCTTGTGCTCATACAGTTCTCAATGCCAAGAAAACACTCAATCTAGTACCCTCACTTTCCAGTGAAATGTAAGTCACCTGCACCAGGTATGCCCCTTGTTCTTTCTTATTTTATTAACGAATTGACTAATGAGAGACGGAGAGAGCGAGAAACAGAATGTCACTCTGACACATGCCATGCTCATTAAACTTGAGACCCCATTCTTGAGAGTCCAGCTTCTTTCCCTTTTCTGAGGATGTCAGTTTAACTGGACGCTTTGTGGACAAGGGAGGTAGTTCAATGGTAGCGCACACACTTTGAGTGTGTGAGTTCCTGAGTTCAACCCCTGGCTCTGTATAACTGGAAGAAAGACAGAAACATGGAGAATGTCATAAACACCCCCCCTCAACACATGAGAGTAAAATGGATTTTTTTTTTGTTTTTTTAATGACTACTTAGTCAATGTGAGCTTTTATTAGTTTTTGTTTCTTTTTGCTCCTATTTCTTCATTTTTGTCATCAGTGGGGCCAACTCCCTCCACCCTGATAATTAGAAAGAGAGAGGCAGAGATATGAGACAGAGAGACACCACAGCACTAAAGCTTCCTTCAGTACTGAGGGGCTGGGCTCAAATTTGGGTCAACTGAAAGACAAGGCAGGTGCACTGCTTAAGTGAACATTTTTATTTTTGCCACCAGGGTTACAGCTAGGGCTCAGTGCCTGCATGACTCCAATATTCCCAGTGGCCACTTTTTTCTCCCCTTTCTTCAAGATAAAGGGTAAGAGACGGGCAAAGGTCAGGGCAGGGGAGAGAAGGAAGGACACTGCAGCACCACTCCACACCTCATGAGCTTCCCCTCTGCACGAAAGAGGTGTGGACAGTGACCTCTCCCACTTCCTGTCACTAGGTCCTGAAAGGACCCTTCTCCAGGTGAAAGCCCTGCCCTCTCCCCCGCCCCTGTGAGGTGGGACTGCACAATGTGGGGGTGGGGGCTCCCTTTCCTCCAGACCTGCTTTACCAGTGTTCACAATTTTCTGCTCCTCAGGTGAACCCGCCCTACTATGTGCCCTTGGTGGAGCTGGTCCCACACCCCGAGACAGCCCCTGCCACGGTGGACCGGACCCACGCACTGATGAGGCAGATTGGACAGTCTCCTGTCAGGATGCTGAGGGAGGTGGATGGCTTCGCTTTGAACCGCCTGCAGTATGCGGTCATTGCCGAGGCCTGGCGCCTGGTGCAGGTGTGTGGGGGCTTGGGGTGGGGGGCATCTCCCCAGCCCCAGAGGCTCAGGAGGGAGTGACTAATGTCACATGGGCCTATATTTGCTCCCAAAAGGTCTTGTTATCAGGCCCTGGTGAAGGCCTGCCTGGCATCCTCTGTCACGCCCTCCCCTGCCTCTCACCTTCATCTCTGTGGGAGAGGAGGACACTGGTCTCCCAGAGCCTTGAGGATCCCCCCTTCCCTGCCAGAATGTTCCAGGAGAGAAGAAGTCCTGTTCGGAATGAAATTGTGTCCTCTAAAGGGACCCAACTCCTTTCTTTTTTCTTCATTTAAAAATATGATATTTTGTTTTATTTTCACCAGAAAGAGATATGGAGAGTGACCAGAGCATTGCTCAACTCTGGCTCATGGAGGTGCTCGGGATAGAACCTGGGACCTCAGAGCCTCAAGCAGCAGTATCTTTTTTTGCAGAATTGTTATGCTGTTTCCCCCAGCCTTCCTTTTCATCATTTTCATAAAGGAATAGTGATTTACAAGACAGTTGTTGCCACAAGGGTAAAATTTCTCATCCCTTCATGAGAGGTGTGTGCAGAAGACTTCCACCACCAACCCAAGTCCTTCTCCACCATCATGCCCTGGGTGCTCAATGCTTGCTCACTATAACCCCCTCACCCCAAGAGTCCTTGGCCTTGATTCAACAGACTCCACCCAGTCTGTACTTCACCCAGTGTTTTCCCTTTCTGTCCTTGTTTCTTAAGTTCCTTGTATGAGTGAGATCATCCCATATTCATCCTTCTTCTAGCTCATCTTATTCAACATGATTCTTCCAAGCTCCATCCAAGATGAAGTGAAGGAAATGACTTTATCAGGTGTTACAGCTGCATATTATTCATTGTATAAACATGCCATCACTCTCTTAGCTACTGATCTGTTGCTTCCAAGCTTGGGCTGTGAGAAATTATGCTGCTTTGGACATAGGTGAACAGATTTCTCTTTGGATAGGTGTATTTGCTTCCTTTGGGTAAATTCCTAGGAGAGGAATTGCTGGTTCATAGCATAGGTCCATTTTCTAGCATTTTGAGAAATCTCCAGATTGTTTTCCACAGGGGTGGGACCAATTTACATTCCCACCAGCAGTGCAGGAGTGTTCCCCCCCCCCACCCCTCCACAACTTTGGCAACACTTGTTTCTGTCATTTTCCATTTTCTTCCTGTTTCAAGAGCTTGAGGAAGAAGTGGTGAATGAGTTAACCCTGAAATGTATTACTATTGTACTTGTTTTACATGTAAATTCGAAATCACTTCTTATTAAAAGACTAGATTTTTAAAAATTTATTTAAGAAGCTTTGTAACATTATGTAAATTTCAGGTACATATTGTTGAAAACCAGCATGGACATCTCTTGCAATCACTAAACCATTGACCTTATTGTAGTCTGCAGCTGTATTTCTGTTTTCTCTAGTCCATCTTTTTATTTGCTTGAAATACAATAGCTTATAATGTTTTTCTTGCTCCCCTGGATCCATCTTGCTAAGATTAATGCCACCTAGTCACCACTCATGCTCTGCAAATGTCAGGATTTCATCTGTTTCACAGCTGTCTAGTATTCTGTTGTGTGTGGATAACATCTCTATCCAGTTGTCAGCTGAAGATCACTTAGGCTGTTGCCAGTTTGGGGCTGTTGTGAATAATTTTGGAATCACCAAGGCATCATATGCACCTCTTTGAGTAAGTGGCTTTATATTTTGGGAGTACATGCCCAGAAGTGGGATTTCTGGATGCTATGGAATGTCCGTTTTAATTTCTAGACAAGTCTCTATACCACTTTTCATAATGGTGGCATTCGTTTCCCTTCCTCCCAACAGGATGTGAGGGTCCCCTCCCTTTCTGCCATCCTCCCAGAACTGATGTTTCCTGTCTTGGAATGACAGACTTTCTCACAGGTCTTTCTAAGGCACTGTCTCAGGGTTGGCTGGGTTTGCATTTCCTCGTGAGAATAGAGTGTGGACCTCCTTCATGCACACCGAGGGGTGTCCATTTAAGTCTTCTGCCCACTTTCCTGTCATATGACCTGTGGATTATCATAAAACTATTCATAAATACTTTAACATTTATTATTGGATAAAGACAGAGAGAAATTGAGAATGGAAGGGGAGATAGAGAGGGACAGAGACAGAGAGACACCTACAGCCTTGCTTTACCACTCATGAAGCTTTCCCCCTGCAGATGAAGACCAGGGGCTTAAACCTGGGTCCTTGTGCACTGTAATGTGAGTGCTTAACAAAGTGTGCTACTGCCTGGCCCCTGCTTTTTTTCCTTTTAAATTTTTATTTATTTAAATTTTTTTTTTTTTGCCTCCAGGGTTATTGCTGGGGCCCGGTGCCTGCACCATGAATCCACTGCTCTTGGAGGCCAGTTTTTTCCTTTTGTTGCCCTTTTTAAAATTGTTATTATGGTTATTATTATTGCTGTCATCAATGTCATTGTTGTTGGATAGGACAGAGAGCAATGGAGAGAGGAGGGGAAGACAGAGGGGGAGAGAAGGATAGACACCTGCAGACCTGCTTCACTGCTTGTGAAGCGACCTCCCTGCAGGTGAGGATCCAGGGGCTTGAACCAGGATCCTTCTGCTGGTCCTTGCGCTTTGCGCCATGTGTGCTTAACCTGCCGTGCTACTGCCCAACCCCTGTCGCTGTCGGCCCGCAACAACGACACGGACACCAGAGACTTCTTCCTCAATTCCCTTTATTTCCTTCTTATGGCCACCTTAAGTACCTTTCACTGTTACATAGTCAACCAATGGGCATTAAGCAAGCATACAGCATTCATAGATCATGCAGCCTTCTACCAATCATAAAACAGTTCACATGTACAGCACGCAGTCTGTGAAGTTGGATCGTCCAACTTCCGCAAAGTTGTTTACCACTTTACTGGTTTAGCCACCACGTGGCCGGCGCCATCTTAGGGGCGTGATGTGCAGTGTCATTATGGCTCCCGACAGCTCCCCCGTTTATATATAATAAAATGAGCAGGGGACCATGCCTGTCTTAGGTTGTCCCAGACTGTTCGTACCCTTACCCGTCTTCAGCGGCCGGGCAGCTTGGCACGCCGCCTGTCTTAGGTTGGTATAGGAACCCCAGGGAACTTACCCGTCTTTGGCTACTGGTCCAGCATGCTTAGCCAGATTTGAGGGGTCTCTCCACCTTGGATAGCCAACATGGCCTGGACCATAATTTATCGTTCGACTCGAGCCTGTGCTCTGAGATGACACAGACAGTAAAGGCCCAGGATGTTGGCATCCACAAGCGCTGTCTCAAGGACCCCTACTCCAACTGATTCTTTTAGGTGGGAGACTGCCGAGAGCACATAAGCGGCAAACTCTTTTGCCATGGCAATCTGCACTTTGGTGGTATTAATGGAGAAAATTTGGCATCTCATGGTCTTGGTCAGCATGTCAAACTCAGCAGACCAGGTGCCATTGAGCATCAGGGATAATCGCCTGGAGTGATTAGCTGCCAGACTGTTATTGACCCATGCCGTACTGGTGACACACACTCCAGGCATGCTCCGCACACAATGAGCAGCCAGCATACCCTCTATTTGCTCAACTGACTCTTGGAGAAGGTCTATCCTTTGGTTCACAATTATGATACCTGCTCTGAGGTGTTGAACAACAGCTAGATTGGTTTGTAAGGCCTCGGCCGTGGATGCGGTGAGATTATTTAGAGCTTCTGCAGTAGGTATGCTGGTAGCTAGGGAAATGCCTGCCGCTGTGGCGGCGGTGGCAGACACGGCAATGGCAGCAACAATTGCCGCTGTAATGCCAAAATCTCGCCTGGGGCGGAGCAAAATCTCTATCTCTCCTTCCTCTATCTTAGTGGGTACAGGGAGATAAGTGGGTACCCTGGCCACTACAGCTGTGCCCATACCGTTCCAACATTGTGTCAGGTTACATCTCCCTGACTTACAAGGCAGCCGAGTGGTATTAACCGAAGCATGAACAATGAACATGAACGGGAGCTGTACACATACAGGTGTAGGGGGGAAGTTCAATGTAGCATTGCATTCAGAAGGAGAAACATTAGTTTCAAACGTCTCTCCGGGAGTATAAGAATAGGTGCAGTTTTTCCACATAGCCCCCCACACAAAGGAGAAAGGGGAAATGTCCGAGCAACCCCTGCCCGAGGTGCAGAACAGCCACACTTGCCAAGGGTTGACTGGGGCACCCTGCGTGGGGTTGCCAAAGGAGTGCTTATATCCTCCAAAAGAGCTGTTGCTAAAGGTCGGGAATCTGCAAGGTGGAGTTGCACACCCCACGAGGGCAGACCCGCGGGACAGTGGCAGAAGTCATTGTGACTGCCCAGGGGCGCCCGGAGCTATTGGAGAAATGTCCCAGGGTCTGATTCAAAAGCGTCACGCAGGGTCCGACAGAGTCTGCCGAGACCCCGAGGGCTTGAAAGCAGACAGTCCCTTGGAGTAGAAAGTCCGTGGTATTGAAGTATCCTGTGGCCGGGTCGAAAGGCACTGTAGGAAGTCCTGTGGAGGCATTTGTGGACAGGAAGGCTGGCAGGATTTTGGACTCATTGGTCACTGGCAGGGGGAATGGCCACACGCGGGCCGGACTCCACAGGTCATCACCATCATGATAAGCAGGGCACGCAGGGGAGTCATCTTTATGCGTCACAGCACGGGTCAGCCTTTCCGGGATCCACACAGGCGTCTGCTGATTCTGTGGAAAAACACAGACAGAGCCTCGCACCCATCTGAGAACTGGGTCCGGGCCGGCCCAGTGGCCGGTTAAAGGATCTTTCCACATGACCATTTCTTTAGGGCCAGAGTCGGCGGTGGAGTGCCGATCTGCTGCTGACTTCCCGTGCTCATCCAGGGATAGAAAATTAAGAGTAGGGAGTCGGGCTGTAGCGCAGTGGGTTAAGCGCAGGTGGCACAAAGCACAAGGACCAGCATAAGGATCCCGGTTCGAACCCCGGCTCCCCACCTGCAGGGGAGTCGCTTCACAGGCGGTGAAGCAGGTCTGCAGGTGTCTATCTTTCTCTCCTTCTCTCTGTCTTCCCTTCCTCTCTCCATTTCTCTCTGTCCTATCCAACAACGACAACAACAATAATAACTACAATAAAAAAACAAGGGCAACAAAAGGGAATAAATAAATAAAATAAATATTTAAAAAAATTAAGAGTAAAGAGAGCAATATGCAGCTTCTCTTTGGGGGAGCGAAACGTCTCCCCTATACCCCCCTTTTGTTTATATAAGCAATTTTTTAAGGTGAGATGAGCACATTCAATGACTCCTTGTCCTCTATCTTTCTGAAAACTTCTCCAAGGTGCTCCCATTGCGGGACGGTAAGAAGTCCCTCTTCCAGGAACCATGGAGCGACCTCTTCTACTGTGGACATGAAAGTCCTAATGGTCCCCATCTTAACAGGTGTCCCATTACTCTTCAGTAATTTCTTAATAGTTCCCTCCATGCGCTGGCTTGACTGAAAGCCTCCCATGGCGACTCCCTGCTTCAAAGCAGCTTAACCTGTGATCACAATCCTGCACTTCTCGCAGGTCCCTAGTCTGTTTGACTAGCTTTCGGTTTACTCATGGACCGTTTTGAGATTTCCAGGTTTCGGCACCACTTGTCGCTGTCGGCCCGCAACAACGACACGGACACCAGAGACTTCTTCCTCAATTCCCTTTATTTCCTTCTTATGGCCACCTTAAGTACCTTTCACTGTTACATAGTCAGCCAATGGGCATTAAGCAAGCATACAGCAGTCATAGATCATGCAGCCTTCTACCAGTCATAAAACAGTTCACGTGTACAGCACGCAGTCTGTGAAGTTGGATCGTCCAACTTCCGCAAAGTTGTTTACCACTTTACTGGTTTAGCCACCACGTGGCCGGCGCCATCTTAGGGGCGTGATGTGCAGTGTCATTATGGCTCCCAACAGACCCCCTCTTTTTTAATTTTTTATTGCCAGTAGGGTTATCTCAGGGCTTGATACTGGCATTAAAAATCCACCACTCCCAGTGAGCATTTTCCCCTTTTTAAAAAAATTTTATGTGATAGAAATTGAGGGGGTGGCAGGCAGTAGTACATATGGTTAAACAAACACATTATCGTGTGAAAGGACCCAGGTTCAAGCTTCTGGTCCCCACTTAACCAGAGGATGGGGAACTTAGTGAGTGGTGAAGCAGATCTGCAGGTTTCTCTTTCTCCACCCCCTGCCTCTCTCCCTCTCCCTCTCTCTTTCTCTGCCTTTCCACCATCTCTCAAATTCTCTCTGTCCTATCAAATGAAGCTGAAAGAAAAAAAAAAAAAAGGCTGCTGAGGCAGTGGATTTGTTGTGCCCACACCAAGCCCCAGCAATAACTCTGGTGGCAATTTTTTTAAAAAGGAAAAAAATGCAGAGGGAAAGGGTAGATACAGAGTGAGAAAAAAGAGAGAGACACCTGCAGACCTGTTTAACTTCTTGTGAAACTTCCCTCCTACAGGTGGGGAGTAAGGCCTTGAACCTGGGTCTTTGTGCATGGTAACATGTGCTCAACCAGGTGTGCCACTGCCTGGCCTTTCATTGAGCTTTATGAGTTGTTTGAGCCTTTTTTTTTTTTTTTTGCCTCCAGTGTTATTGCTGGGCTTAGTGCCTGCATTACAAATCCACTGCTCCTGGAGGCCATTTTCCCCATTTTTGTTGTGCTTGTCATTATTACTGTTATTGCTGTTGTTGTTGTTGGATAGGCAGAGAGAAATTGAGAGAAGAGGTGAAGAGGGGGAGAGAAAGATGACACCTGCAGACTTGCTTCATTTGTGAAGTGACCCCCCCCCTCGCCCTGCAGGTGGGGAGCTGGAGGCTTGAACCAGGATCCTTACGCTGGTCTTTGTGCTTCACACCATGTGAGCTTGACCTGCTGCATTACCACCTGGACCCCTGTTTGTACCTTTTTAAATCCTTAACCCTTGTGCCTTCTCCCACCCAGTAGGATTTTCCTGTGGTTTGGATCACATTGTCTTTCTTGGTGTGGAAGCTTTGCCCTTTGATGGAGCTCTACTTGTTTGTTTTTGCTCCTACATCCTGCACCTCTGAGATCAATGCCCCAAACTCCTCTCTAAGGTATAGGCGTGTGGCCTGTACACAGTCTTCTATGCATCTCATGCTCTCCGCTATCAGATCTCCATGGGACGCCTGTAGTGGATGGTGTGAGGCAGTGGTCTGGAGTCATTTTTAGGTGGATGTCTGTCCAGTTTTCCATCTCCATTCCCTGCAAAGACTGCCTCCATGTACCCCAATCTAGCTGGCCTGGGATGTCCCAGGAGTGAACAGACAGATCCTGGCCTTGCCTCCTTGGCTCAGGCACTACAACTGTTCTGGAAGCTGTTCGGGCCATGGCTGTGGTGGATGTGCCCTCCTCCTCTGGAGCTGGCTAGGTCACACCCAGACAGGTGCCATATCTATCTATCTATCTATCTATCTATCTATCTATCTATCTATCTATCTATCTATCTATCTATCATCTATCCATCATCTATCTATTTATATCTGAAAAAGTCAACCCCAAGCAATTAAGCCCTGGTGATGACAAACACACACACACACACACACACACACACACACACACACACACACACACACAATTTTTTTAAAAAAAGAAATTAAAGAAAGAGCAAAGAAATAAGGTTACATAATGTTCAGAACCCAAAGGAACTGCCTTTAATGAGTTTTGAGGACAATTCAAACCCAAAAAGATAAAATAGTTTGAGGTGAAATTCATGAAGGAGGCAAAGAACTTTGACAATGAAAATTATAGGACATTGCTAAAATAGAGATAACACACAGAAAGGGAAGAGCATTCCTTACTCCTGGATCAGAAGAATAAATATTGTTAAAAAATGGCCATTCTACCAAAAGCAATCTACAGATTCAATGTAGTCCCTATCAAGATCCCAATGACATTTTCAAGGAAATTGGACAACTGGTCCAAAAATTTATGTGGAGTCATAAAAAAAAAAAAACTATGAATAGCCAACGCACATCTAAGAATAAAAAGAAAAATATTGAGGTATCACACCCCCCAACTTCCCTTTATACTACAAAGCAATAGTGATTAAAACAGCATGGTACTGGAAAAAAAATGGACAAATAGAAAAAAGTCAAGAGCCCCGGGGGTCAGGCAGTAGTGGAGCAGGTTAAGCGCAGGTGGTGCAAAGCACAAGGACCTGCATAAGGATCCCAGTTCGAGGCCCTGGCTCCCCACCTGCAGGGGCGTCCTTTCACAGGTGGTGAACCAGATCTGTAGGTGTCTATCTTTCTCTCTCCCACTCTGTCTTCCCCTCCTCTCTCCCTTTCTCTCTGTTCTATCCAACAACAATAATAACTACAACAATAAAACAACAAGGCCAACAAAAGGGAATAAATAAATTTAAAATAAAAAAGTTTCAAAAAAATAGAAAGAAAGAAAAAAAGAAAAGAAAGAAAGAAAGATGAGCTGGGTGGGTGGGAAATGCATGTGTACTTGTCCACTACTGTTGACACATTCAAAAAAACAGTGGCATATCTCTAAGTTGACAAGCATATCATTAAAAAAAAAAAGGTGAAAAAGACTGACTCTACACATCAGTGTGAGCCTGCCCTCAGCTGCCTCTCGTGGTCTGGGGTGAACTGGAGCACCCTGAGCTCAAGAGCACATCGGCTGGCTCCAAGCTCATGAATCAGAGGCCACTCACAGGGGCAAGGCAGTGGGGTGTAAGCATGCTCAGCCCTGCCCAGCTCGGGGTGAGGTTTTAGAGACTTCTAGATCTTTCTAACTGTGGGTCTGGGGGTCAGGCTCAGGCATACAGGCACACCCCCTCCATCAAATGTTCAGAGCCCCAGAGCTCAGAGCCAGGGCATGTCCTGGAGTCCTGGGGGTTGGGTTACCAAAGAAGGTGCTGCCTTTAAGCAGTGAAGGTGGGCTCGAACCAGGATCCTTCCGCTGGTTCTTGTGCTTCACGCCACGTGTGCTTAACTCGCTGCACTACCGTCCAAATCCCTTTTCCTTTCTCTTTCTCCCTTCCTTCCTTCCTTCCTTCCTTCCTTCCTTCCTTCCTTTCTTTCTTTCTCTCTCTCCCTTTCTTTCTTTCTTTCTTTCTTTCTTTCTTTCTTTCTTTCTTTCTTTCTTCCTTTCTTCTTGTCTTTCTTTCTTTCTCATTCTTTCTTTTTACAACAGAGAAATCAAGAAGGGGGAGATAGAGATGAGAGACAGACAGAGAGAGAGAAAATGAGAGAGAGGAGAGACACTTGCAGACCTGGTTCACCACTTGTGAAACATCCCCCTGCAGGTGGAGACAAAGGACTTGAACCTAGGTCCTTGTACCTGGTAATGTTATAGGGGTGTGCTACCTCCCAGCCCCCTCCCCAATTTTTCAGCAAGTGTAAAGGAAGTGAAATGGGACTTGAAGTCTATATTCTGCTCTTTTCATAAACATTTATTTTATTGATAGGGCAGAAAGAAATTGAAAGTGGAAGGGAAGACAGGGTGGATGAGAAGGAGTGAGAGAGAAAGAGAGAGAGGGGAGGGAAGGACCTGCATCACTGTTTTACTGCTCATTAAGTTTCCCCCTGAAGGTAGGGAGTAAGGATTTGAACTTGGGTCCTTGCACATGATAATGTGTGTGCTCTATAAGATGTTCCATCACCAGATGCCTTAAAAAAAAGATGTATTAATGGAGGAATAGAGAAGCAGAGCATCACTCTGACAGTGCGGTGCCAGGGGCTGACCTCATCCTAGAGAGTCTAATGCTTGATCCACTATTGTGACCCTCCTCCTCTGCAAGCTCTGCAAGCTCTGGCTTGTGGTGGGGTTGGGGGTTGAACCTGGGCCCTTGGCATGTCAGACAGGGAATTCTATTGTGGGACCACCGTGCTCTCTCCCAAGTGCTCATGAGCATGGCAAAGGAGTTGAGCAACCTATTAGTTCTGTCACCAAGCAAGTTAGTGTCAGGAATCTGTACTGGGTGCTGGAAAGTGCTTACTGGGCTGTGTCATGTCCTGGGGTTGTGAGCACTCAGCCAGGCCCAGGGCTGCAGGCGTCTGTTTGGGGAGGTGTGTGTGGCCCCTGGGTCTGAGCAGGGTTTTGAGCTTCTACAACTTTACCAGTGCATTTTATTTTATTTTATTTTATTTTATTTTATTTTGCTGCCAGGGTATTGCTGAGGTTTAGTGCCTGCACAACAAATCCACAGCTCCTAGAGGCCTTTTTTTTCTTTTTTCCCCTTTCCTTTCTTTTCTTTCTTTTTTATTATTTGATGGGACAAAGATGAAACTGAGATGAAAAGGGAATAGAGAGAGTCAGAGAGACACCTGCACCACTTGTGAAGTTTCCCTTTGCAGTTGGGGAGTGGGGGCTCAAACCCTGGTCCTTACGCATGGTAGCATGTGTGCCACCACCTGGCCCCCATCCATAAAGTTTTAAACTGTGCCTGCCACTGATGTCACCTGCCAGTCACTCGGTGGTCAGGCTTCAGGGCTCCAGGCAGGCAGCTTCCAGACAAGAGAAAGCATGTTCAAAGCTTGGCTTCAGGCATGGCAGGCGAGGCTGTTTCAGAAGCTTCTTTCTAGGTGGCAGCTGTTGGAAACGCTAGGAGCTGCCTCGGGCAGGTCTGGATCTTGGCCAACGGGGAATGAAGCTGAAGTCTGAGGGAAACAGGAGCACAGAAGCTGATGAGGTCTGTGAGCGGGAAGGGAAACAGGAGCACAGAAGCTGATGAGGTCTGTGAGCGGGAAGGGAAACAGGAGCACAGAAGCTGATGAGGTCTGTGAGCGGGAAGAGTCTTGTTTCTACCTGGTCATAGGAAAGGGTGTGTGTGGCTCTGAGAACCAGCTCCTGCCAGACTGCCACACCCTCCTCTTCGATCTCTCCTTTAAAGCTCAGTTTCACATTTAAACTTCAAAGGGGGAGGGGGCCACAGGCAGTGGTGCACCTGGTAGAGTGCACATGTTACCATGTGTAAGGACCTGAGTTTGAGCCCTTGATCCACAGCAGGGGGGAAGTTTCATGAGCAGTGAGGCAGATCTACAGTTCTCGCTCTCCCTCTATTCTTCTCTATTTCCCCCTCCCCTCTCAATTTCTCCGCATCTCTATCAAGTTAAATAAATAAAAGTAAACTTTGAAGTGTTGATTACAGATATGTGAAGTGGCCAGTGGGAGAGAGCTTAGGGGATGAAACAGGACTTCTGTGATTGAGGCTTCAAGTTCAGACCCTAGTACATCATGTGCCAGAATAGTAGTGCTCTACCTTCTCTCCTCTTTAAAAAAAAGTTTTAGGGGAGATAGCTACAGTGATTATGCAAAAGAAGTCTCCTTCTTGATGAACCAAAATCTCTCAGGTTCAATCCCTAGCACCATCATCAGCCAGAGCAGTGTTCTGGAGAAAAAAAACAAAACAAAACCCATATGGTTTGTGTTTCTTACTAGTAATTTAACAGTGGTTTGCAAAAGTATACATATTCAAGTGTGTGTGTGTGTGTGTGTGTGTGTGTGTGTGTGTGTGTGTGTGTGTGTGTAACTCACCACAGCCACCACCAGAGGTCCTGTGTTCCCCTCCCTCAAAATTTTTACAAAGGCTAAGGCAGCTTGGTCACTGTTTTTCTTCCTTTTTTTTTTTTGTTGTTATTTTTAAAATTTAATAATGATTGACAAGATTGTAGGATAAAAGGGGTATAATTCCATACAGTTCTCACCACCAGAGCCCTGCATCCTATCCCCTCCATTGGAAGCTTTCCTATTTTTTATCTCTCTGAGAGTAGGGACCCAGGATCATTATGGGGTACAGAAGGTGGAAGGTCTGGCTTCTGTAATTGCTTCTCTGTTGGACATGGGCATTGACAGGTTGATCCATACCCCCAGCCTGTTTCTGTCTTTCCCTAGTGGGGCGAGGCTCTGGGGAGGTCGGGTTCCAGGACACATTGGTGAGGTCATCTGCTCAGGGAAGTCAGGTTGGCGTCATGGTAACAACTGCAACTTGGTGGCTGAAAAGCATTAAGATAAAAAGCAGAACAAAGGGAGCTGGGTGGTAGCGCAGCGGGTTAAGTGCACATGGCGCAAAGCACAAGGACTGGCCTAAGGATCCTGGTTTGAGCCCCCAGCTCCCCACCTGCAGGGAAGTTGCTTCACAGTTGGTGAAGCAGGTCTGCAGGTGTCTATCTTTCTCTCCCCCTTTCTGTCTTTCTCTCCTCTCCCCATTTCTCTCTGTCCTATCCAACAACAATGACATCAATAACAACAACAATAATAACTACAACAATAAAATAACAGGGCAACAAGAGGAAATAAATAAATATTTTTTAAAAACCTTTTTAAAAAAAGCAGAACTAATTGTTTAAAAATCAGGAAACTTGGAGCTCCGCTTCCCCAGAGCCCTTCCCCACTAGGGAAAGAGAGAGACAGGCTGGGAGTATGGATTGACCAGTCAACGCCCATGTTCAGCGGGGAAGCAACTACAGAAGCCAGACCTTCAACCTTCTGCATCCCAAAATGACCTTGGGTCCATACTCCCAGAGGGTTAAAGAATAGGAAAGCTATTAGGGGAGGGGATGGGATACAGAGTTCTGGTGGTGGGAATTGTGTGAAGTTGTACCCCTCTTATCCTATCGTTTAGTCAATGTTTCCTTTTTATAAATAAAAAAATTTAAAAATAAAACAAACAAACAAATAAATAAATAAATAAAAACCAGGAACCTAAAGGTAAGAATATAGCCGATAAGATTTGGGGTCTTCATTTTGAAAAAATCTAGGAAGTCTATTTTAGGTATATTCCAAAGGGTCCATGACTTTACTAATTTTTGCCTGAGCCAGACAGCTAATATGTAGGTGGGCTAAATGTATTGTCTGGGGAGATGGTGTCAGAGTTGGATAAAGGACTAGAAAGCTGGATCAGGGCAGAGAGAAGCTCCCAAATATGGGGAAAGTTATATAAATACTGTAGACCCCATCGATCTGAGCTGGGGCCCGTGTCTATTCATATTCAGTACAGGAACTTGTGTAATCTCTAAATCCCTGTAGATCTGAGCTTGTATTCCATGATCATAGGTAGGAACGTTCTAGGCTGCACTTATTTCAGGACCAGTCTTCCTTATGTGATAGAGTATGTTGACCCAGCCTCCCTTCAGAGAGTGGGGCAATCCCTATCATTACTTTCTACATTGAGGGCAAGGTTCTGTAGAAGCCCACAAGAGGGTTGCAAATTCCTTAGCAAGTTATAGATTCTACATATGAGTGAAGCCATTCAGTGGTTGTATTTTGCCTCTTTACTTATTTCACTGAGTATCATCAACTCCAGTTCCATCCATTTTGTCCCAAAGGATGCAACATCAGCTTTTTTGATTGCAGCATGATATTCCATGGAGTATGTGTCTCAGAACTTCTTAATACAGTCATCTGTGGGTGTGTATTCAGGCTGCTTCTACTCCTTGGTGTTGTGACTTGTTCATGTCTCATTTTAAAGACTCTTCCAAGGGTAAAATATCACCTTATCTCCCCTAGGTCAATCCACTTTTGTTCTTCTGGTGTTCTTGTCTCATCTCCATAACAAATTTCATCTTGAGGTTTTTCTTCATTTTTAAAAAATTATTTATTTATTCCCTTTTGTTGCCCTTGTTGTTTTATTATTGAAGTAATTGTTGTTGTTATTGATGTCATTGTTGTTGGATAGGACAGAGAGAAATGGAGAGAGGAGGGGAAGACAGAGAGGGGGAGAGAAAGATAGACACCTGCAGACTTGCTTCACCGCTTGTGAAACAACTCCCCTGCAGGTGGGGAGCCGGGGGCTCAAACAGGGAACCTTACGCCGGTCCTTGAGCTTTGTGCCACCTGCTCTTAACCCGCTGCGCTACTGCCCGACTCCCTTTTCTTCGCTTTTAATGATATCATGAGATTTCATCTGGTTGATCTTATTTTGTTTAGTTATATGTTTACTTATTTATTTGCCGTCAGGGTTATCGCCGTGACTCTGTGCCTTCCACTGTTACCATCAGCACTTTAAAAAATTCTTTTTAGGTAGAGACTTAGAGACAGGAGAGACAATGCAGCACTGCTCTACCACTTGTGACACGTATCCCCTGTAGGTGCACCGAGGGAGTGACTAGTGACAAAGTACATGATCACGTGTGCATCTTAACATATACACTCCAACGGATAATCCACCTCACAGCCCCAATCTTCTTTTTAAAAAGTATTTATTTAGTTCACTGCCCTGAAGGAAGTTTCGGTGCTATGCTAGCAGTCTTTTCCTCTGTCTCTCTATCTCTGTCTCTCTCCATCTCTCTGAAAAAGTTTGCCTGGAGTAGTGACAACCAAAAACAAAAAGAAAGCAAAAACATAAATATATTGGACTGTGGGAAAAGTCATGATGTCTTTTTTCTTTTTACAAAATTTATCTTTATTTATTTATTGGGTAGAGACAACCAGAAATCAAGAGGGAAGGGAGTGATAGAGAGACAGAGAGACAGAGAGATACCTGCAGCACTGCTTCACCACTTGCAAAGCTTTCCCTTTAAGGGTGGGGAGCGGGGGCTTGAACCTGGGTTCTTGTGCATGGCATCATGTATGCTCAACCAGGTGTGCTACCCCCGACCCCTCATGATATATTTTTGTGATGCAAGAATGCATAGTGACTTTTCCAACAACAGTAATATATATTTGCTTACTTTTATAAACTTAGAACGAGAGGTGAGAGCACTGCTCAGCTCTGGCATGTGGATGGCAGTGCTAGGAACTGAAACTTCCTTCAATGTGGTGGGAGCTGGGCTTGAATTTGGGTTGCACATGTGGCAGAACAGTGCACCCTCCAGGAGTGCTATCCCTGTGCCCACATAGTGCTCCTGATGCCTAGTCTGGGCAGGCTTCTCATGGAAGAATGCCTGGGTGGGTGAGGTGGATGGAGGAATAATAGGTTTTTAAAAAAATATGTATTTATTCATTTTCCCTTTTGTTGCCCTTGTTGTTTTTATTGTTGTAGTTATTATTGTTCATATCTATGTCGTCGTTGTTGGATAGGATAGAGAGAAATGTAGAAAGGAGGGGAAGACAGAGAGGGGGAGAGAAAGACACCTGCAGATCTGCTTCACCGCCTGTGAAGCGACTCCCCTGCAGGTGGGGAGCCAGGGGCTTGAACCAGGATCCTTATGCCAGTTCCTGTGCTTCACATCATGTGTGCTTAACCCACTGTGCTACCGCCTGACCCCCGGAATTCCAGTTTTAAGGCCTGCTGAAAGGTTCCAGGTTCCCTTCCCAGAGCCATTTCCCTTCTGTCTGCCCTGCTGTGTGCGGGCCTGTCCTGCAGCCTGGCCAGTCTGGTCCCGCTGCCTCCCCTGGGCCTGGGTTGCATTGCTGAGCATGAGTCAGCATCCTGGTGCAGGAAGTCTGTGGAGCTACCCCCAGTGCTCCCAGTATTAGCAGGCGGCATCTTGTAGGAATGCAGGTCCAGCTGCTCCCTGGAGGTGGTGTGGACGTGCTGGGGCGCATGGCAGGCCAGGGCATTGTCCTCCTGATGTGGAGGTTAAAGCTTGCTACAGATCCAGCAAACAGATTGGGGGGATGAGCTCAAGTGTTCTCTAGTGTTTCAGAAGAAAAGCCCTAGCTAAACCCAGTGGTTCTTTTTCTCAAAAGTATTTTCCCAGGGGTTGGGCGGTAGCGAAGCAGGTTAGGCGCATATGGTGCAAAGCGCAAGGACCAGCGTAAGGATCCCAGTTCGAGCCCCTGGCTCCCCACCTGCAGGGGGGTCACTTCACAAGTCGTGAAGCAGGTCTGCAGGTGTCTATCTTTCTCTTCCCCTCTCTGTCTTCTTCTCTCTCCATTTCTCTCTGTCCTATCCAACAACAATGACATAAATAACAATAATAACAACCGGAAGAGCAACAAGGGCAACAAAAATGGGGGAAAAAACAGCCTCCAGGACCAGTGGATTCGCAGTGCCGGCACCGAGCCCCAGCAATAACCCTGTAGGCAAAATAAATAAATAAGTATTTCCTTCCTTCCTTCCTTCCTTCCTTCCTTCCTTCCTTCCTTCCTTCCTTCTATCCGTCCTTTATTTTTTTTCTTTTTGGCAGAGACAGAGAGAAGTGGAAAGGGTCAGAGGTTGAGAGACAGAGAGATACCTTAAGCACTGCTCCACCATTCATGGAACTTTACTCCTGCATGTGGGGACCACAGGCTTGAACCTGTATCCTTGACTTTGGTAATATTTGTGCTCAATCAGGTTTGCCACCGCCCAGCTTCATGTCTAGTGGTTCCTAACTTAGATTTCAGAGCCTATAGATATACTCTCTTCTGAGCCAGTTGCAAGAACCAAGGGCTTGGCTCTTTCTAATGGAGAGAGAGAGGGAGAGGGAGAGGGACGGAGGGAGGGAGGGAGATAGCGTGCAAATTGGGGCCAGTGGTGATGCACCCAGTGGAGTGCACATACCACCAAGGACCCAGGTTCAAGTCCTAGGTCCCTACCTGCAGTGGGGAAGCATCATGAACGGTGGAACAGTGCTGCAGGTGTAGCTCTTGCTCTCCCCCCTCTCTCTCATCCTCTTAAAAATAAAAACCCCACTAGGAGTGGTGGAGTTGTGCAGGCACAGAGCCATAGTGATAACACTGGTGTCAAGAAAAAGAGCATCTGGCTGCCTCACTTGATCCTGGAATGATTTCTCCCCAGCGACTATGGCTGTTCTTGCCCCAAGGGGAGTCCTGGGGGGGGTCCCTCCTGTGGAGCTTCTGCCTGAGGCTCTGGGAAGGCAGTCCTCCTTCCTCACCTGATACCCACTAATGTGCCTCCATGGCTGGGAACTGAGACGGTGTGAGGTGACAGCCTGGTGACTTGCTGTTGGGGGCTCTGTTCCCAGGGCTGAGGCTGAAGGCAGTTTAGAAGCAGCCTCCCGCAGGAGAAAAAAGTGCCAAGTCAATATGGGAGGTGGGGTGTGGAGGACAAGTGAACCAGAACGGAAGCAGGTGGGCAGCTGGGAAGCAGTGAGCAGGAGCCATGCTGGAAAAGGCTTGGTGGGCAGAGCACAGGATCTGTGTGGCTGAGGCACTGGCTGCCATCTCAGCCACTGAAAATGCTGGGGTGGGACTCAGGTTCTCTCTCTCTCTCTGAATAAATAAGCAAATAAATCTGAAGCAAAAATTCAAAAAGAGCCAGAGCCATCATAGTAGCTCACCTGGACAGCTCAGCCAAGTGCAACCCAGATTCCAGTCCAGCCACTAGCATATTCTTGCTCTGGTTTAAAAATAGGGAGGGAGGGTAAAAGGAAGGGAGGGAGGGAAGGAGGAAGGGAGGGAGGGAGGGAGAGAGAGAGAGAGAGAGAGAGAGAAAGAGAAAGAGACCATGAAACCCTCACCCCCCATCCCTATGCTCCCAGGAACCTGGTGAGGAGAGTGGGGAGGGCCAGCTGCCCTGGGCTTCCAAGCTCTGGTTTCTAGAAGGTTCTGGGCACTTTCAGCCCAAATCTGCCCATCCCCCCTTTGTTGTCAGAGGTAAAAGGAAGGAGCTGAGGGCAGCACTGAGGGCAGGGCCATGCTCATCCCTCCTCACTGTGTCCCTATGACCTTGAGGTAGCATTAGGATGGTGCCAGGGGGTCAGGGCAGTACCCTTCTGTTACAGGATGCACACCCCAAAGAATGGGCTCCTTTTCCAGGAGGGCCAAGGAAAGGCAGAGGCCAGCTCTGTGCACACAGCGTCAACACAGGTGGACAGGTGGCAAATCCTCAGAGTAAAGAAAGGGTTGTACTCCTGGGGAGGGGGGGAGGAGCAGGGAATAAAGTGGGGGGGAGAAAGGCGGAAGGGGGGGGAGGAGAATAGGAAGATCGACCAGTGGGAGGGGTGTGTGTGTGTCCCTGTCTCACACAGGCCCAAACTAGATGCAAAGTGCTTCTTTTTTTGGGGGGTGGGAGTGGGAGGAAGGGGCTTCCTAGCAGTACTTCAGTGAGCCCAGTGACCTTGAGGGGGACTGTGTGCTGGTTCCTGACTCCTTCCCACCCCCAGCCTCCCACACCCCAACCCCCCACCACTGGGAGTGACTACCCCCCACCCTTGCTTCAGGTGACATGGGGGTAAGGACCCCATTCATTCTTTCTCTTGGGTTCTGCGAGGAGTGGGAGTACCAGCAGGGGGAGCTGTAGCCTCTGCTTCTGAACAGGAGACCTCAGGGCCCAGGGCAGCCCTGTGGCCCCAGGGGTGAGGTCGGGGGCAGGGCTGTGACTCCAGGAACCTGGGCTGCTTAGGCCACCTAGACAACGAGGCTCCCTGTTGAGCCCTCCTGTCCTCCCAGATGCTCTGTGTGTGAGACACCCCCTGGGGATGGTGCCCTCAGAGGGAAGCCCTCACTCATATGTGAGGGGCTGACATCCTAGTACTGCTGACCAGGGCACCTTGAAACCAAATGCTGGGCGACTGCCCTCTGGCTCTGCAGTTTCCAGAAGCTTCTTAGGCCCTACCTTTGCAAACAGGTGCCCGCCCAGCTTTGAGCTGTGTCAGCCAGGAATAGCAGGTTCCACAGAGTCATTAACCACTGGGCAAGGCTAGGCTTTCAGGAGGGGGGCCCTGACTGCTCCCAGGCCAGAACAAGGATATGCAGAGGCCCTTGGCTCCCCAAGCTCCACAGCCGCATCACAGGCAGGTCCACAGCTGGTCCCTGGGGGTGGTAGAAGGGAGCTGGCTTCCAGCTTGGGGCAGGGGGTGGGGGATGTCACTTCACAGAACCTTCTCCTGGGAATTCCTTATCATATGTTATTTCTGCTTGCCAGAGCCCTGTAAGTCCTATTACTTTAGAGAGAATTTGAGGATCCCAATCTCAAGGAATTAGGGGCCAGGTGGTGGTGTACCTAGTTGAGCACATATGTTACAATGCACAAGGATCCAAGTTTGAGCTCCTGATCCCCACTTGTAGGGGGAAAGCTTTGCAAGTGGTGAAGCAGGTGTCTTTCTATTTCTTTTCCTTTCTATCACCCCCTTGCCTCTCAATTTCTGGCTTTCTCTATATAATAAATATCTTAAAAAATAAAGAAATGAATGCCTCAATCTCTATTTTGAAAAGTTGATTACTATTTTAAAAAGAGAAGAAGACATTAGGTTATGGTGATAGCCATGGAAAGTTCTTTCTTTTAAAATTTTTATTTATAAAGTAGAAAGATTGACAAAACCATAGGATAAAGGGGGTACAGCTCCAGATAATTCCTACCACCAGAACTCTGAATCCCATCTCCTTCCCTGATAGCTTTCTTATTCTTTAACCCTTTGGGAGTATGGAGCCAGTGGGACGCAGAAGGTGGCAGGTCTGGTTTCTGTAATTGCTCCCTGCTGAACATGGGCATTGGCAGGTCGATCCATACTCCCAGCCTGTCTCTCTCTTTCCCTAGTCAGGCAGGGCTCTGGGGAGGCAGGGCTCCAGGACACATTGGTGGGGTTGTCTGTCCAGGTAGCATCTGGTACCTGGTGGCTGAAAAAGAGTTAAGATATAAAACAGAACAAATTGTTGACTAATCATGAACCTAAAGGTGAGAATATTGCAGATGAAGATTGGTGGTCTCCACTTTGGAAAAAGCTAGTAGGTCTATTTTACGTATATTCCAAGGGGCTAGTAGGTCTATTTTACGTATATTCCAAGTAGGGCCTATGAGTTTACTAGTTCTTCACAGGGCTATTTGCTCTCCCAGTGACTTTACTATTTTTTGCTTGAGCCTGACGGCTAACATGCAGATGGACCCAAGGTGTTGTCTGGGAGGATGGTCATAACTGGAAAAAGGACTAGAAAGCTGGATCAGGGAAGAGAGTAGCTCCCAAATATGGGGAAAGTATATAAATATTCTTAACTGTAAACCCCAATGGATTTAATCTAGGCCCTTATTCAGCACAGGAGCTTATGTAACCTCTGCATCCCTGTAGGTTTGAGCTCTTATTCTGTGGTCATGGCTAGGAACATTTCAGACTGCACTATTTCAGGACCCATTTTCCTCGAGTGGTAGAGTATGTTGCCCAACTTCCCTTTGGAAAATGGAACATTTCCTACCATTGTTGATCAACATTGAGGGCAAGGTCCTATAGGGGCCCACAAAGGGGTCCACTATGTTTTTGCTGATGAAGATGACCAATGACAGTGGGGACAGGGATCTGTTAGAGGTCTAGGTCCATCATGTCTTTGTGGAAATCCCAGGACTCCCTGACTGGGGCCCCGGGTGATGGGGTGGCCTGGTAGTAAGCAAAAGCCATCATTAAAGTATGCCAGTCTCTTGCCCATATCTGGCTTTTGTAGTCCTTACTTTGTCTGACAAGGTTAGCTTTGGAGTGATTGAGGGATGTGTAATAGTTAGGTGACAGTATCTAGGTCTAAGTAGAAACTATTTAATTAGGTACTTTAAGGTGTCTTTTTTAGGTCTTTCTACTTGCTTGTTTCACTTATTGAATCACTGCTAACTATTGTACACTTTTTGTTTTAAGATATATATTTTCCCCTAACTTATGGATACATGTGTACATATGACCTATCTCATGGGTCCTGGTCTATATCTAGGTTCTGAGGCTTTGTTAGGAAGTGCACCAGCTGAAATGGAATTAAGGAGTCTGATGAGCTAGGAAAGGTCTCACCAGAGTAATAAAGATGGAGGGTTAACATCCTGTTGCTTTATGTCTCTGGGCACAGTCCAAAGTAAAGTTACTGAGGTGGTACTGGTAGCATTGCTTAGGCTGGCATCAGCAGATGCAGTATCAGTTGGTATGAACTGAGAGAAGCACGCAGGAAAGTGAGCCCCACTTGAGAGGTTCTAGGACTGGGAGAAATATGAGTTTTATAGAGAATGGAGTAGGCTGCTGCTGTCTTAGGGTTTAAGAAGGCAAAAAAAAATAGATAGTTATTGCTATAACCAAATTAATTGGAAATTGGGTTAACTTTGAAAATCCCATTGTTAGGATTTGCTGTATCATACAAGGCCTAACTATTATTTATGTGCTTTAATGCTATTTACATATAGTTCTATCTTATAAAGTAACACCACCCATTGCTTCTGGTCTCCCTGGTATAAGATTTTAGGTGATTTACTATTTCAAAGAATAGTCATTATTAGAAATGTATTAAAAATTGGAGGCCACTGTTAAAATTCAATCTGATTACCAATTTGAAGTCTTAAGTGCTTAGATTGAAGGAACATATATTCAGAACTTTAAATCACTTTTCACAAATGATTTAACAATGTCTTACAACATTATAAGACTTCAGAGGTATAATGCTACACTCGTAGATCCCCAGTGTGAGTCACCACACCCTCCACCATAGTTCTCCAACCTCCTGTCCCAACCCATTCCCTTAACCATCATAGTTCTCATAATATCCAAGAGACAGTTTGGTCAGTGTTGTTTTTACATCTTCATGGGTTTCAGTTCTCTCAATTCCATATGGTCAAAACCATCTGGTAGTTGTCTTCACAAACTCTTATTTCATTTATCACAGTCGCCTCCAGTTCTACCCATTTGCTTTCAGCTTATCTTTCGGATTGCAGAGTAGTGTTCCATTGAGTATATAGGCCATGACTTCTTTATCCAGTCATCTGTCAAGAGTGCTCAATGCCTCCCCCTTTGCTTCATTAAGGAAGGTGTTGTATCTCCAGAGGACCTTGACCTTGTTATGTCAGATGGCTTGGGCATGCGCTATGCTTTCATTGGACCCTTGGAAACCATGCACCTCAATGCAGAAGGTAAGAGCCACTACCCCAGCCCTGGTGCCCTGTACTGGGTGCTGTTTTCCTTGGTTTGGTGGATAGCAAGAGTAGTCCTCCTAAATATTGTATCAGAGGAGTTTTTCTGTCCTGGGGACAGTGGAGGCCAGTGAAATAGCTCACCCAGATAGTGTGTTGCATTACCCAGCACATGACCTGGGTTCACATCAGGCCCCCACCATATTGAAGGGAGCTTTGATGTCACTCAGAAGCCAGGGCTGGTCATCTCATCACTCGAGAAGTGGACCCACATGGGACTCACCAGCAGGGCTCATGCAGTGAGGGGTATTGCACTGGGAGATAGTGGGGGAGGTGCAGTGAGGGGTGAATAGTTAGCTGATTGTCATATGGCGTGAGAGAAGATCAAGCTGGTGGCTCTGGAGGTGGTGCAGTGACAACACTCAGGACTTGCAGACATGAGGTGCCAAATTGATTTCCAGCACCTCAAATACCCAGAGTGATGCTCTTGTCTCCCTCATTAACAAATATATATATTTCCAAGAAAAGAAGAAGAAGAAGAAGGAAGAAGGTAAGGCTGGATTTTCTTAAGAAGATGATAGAAATATTTACAGAGTCCAGAGAAGAAAAATAGGACTAGGGAGACCAGATGATGGTGCACATGTTACCATTTGCAAGGACCTAGGCTTAAGCCCCCATCTCCTATCTGCAGGAGAGATGCTTCGTGAATGATGGAACAGTGCTGCAGGTGTTCGTTCCTCTGTCTTTTTCCCTATCCCCTCTGTCCCTCTCAATCTCTCTGTCCTATTAAATGATTAAAAAAGAAAGAGAGAGAGAAAGAAAGAAAGAAAGATATTGCTGAGATGGGGGTGGGGGCAGGCAGTGGTGCATCTGGTTAAGTGCACATAGTACAAAACCCAAGGGCCTGTGCAAGGACCCAGGTTCGAGTCCCCAGCTCCCCACCTGCAGGGAGGAAGCTTTGCAAGTGGCGAAGCAGGTCTGCAGGTGTCCCTGTTTCTCTCTCCTTCTCTATCTCTCCCTCCTCTTTCAATTTCTCTCTGTCCTATTGAGTAAGATGAAAGAAAAATGGCTGCCAGGAACAGTGGATTCATAGTGCTGACACTGACTCCCAGCGGTAACCCTGGAGGCAAAAATAAAAGGGCTGGAGGCATAACTGTTTGAACCTTTGCTGAGGTAACACCTACCTATGTGGGAACAACTTCTGCTGTGGTTTCCTGTGGGAAGGGGAGGCAGGAAAGGAGCCAAGGTGTGATTTCAGCCTGGCCATACCCGGGAAACAACTGACTTATACCCGGGAAACAACTGACTTATACCCGGGAAACAACTCCAGAGGATTTGGGGGGGAATAAGGTATGAGCTGGGGGCTGATGATGGGAGCAGGGGAGAGGGGGACGCACGCACACACACACACACACACACACACACACACACACACACACACACACACACACACACCTCTGAAGCTTCCTGCAAAGCACTGTGGGCCAGGCTCAAACCTGGGTCATAACTCCTGGCAAAGCAGTGCACTGTCCAGGTGAACTATTTTGCCAACCTTCTATGTTGTTTGAACAATTACGTTATAATCTTGTCATATGTGGGAAGTAAAAAAGGAACATTGTATTCAGCTTCCTGGTCTGCCTCCAACAGAACCATTGAGAAATGGGAGCCTCCCTAGGACAAGGGGAGCAGAGTAGTGTCTGTTAGTCTGTGTCTTTGTGACAGTGGATCCAAGGTGAAAGATTTGGAAATGGCAGGTAGAGGAGACTGGGTTCAGAGTGAGGCCGGAGGAACATTCTGGAAACTGGAGCTGGTGCCAGGGAAAGGGGGACACAGGACACTCAGTGGTGTGGGCAGAGGTGAAACTAGCTGACTTCTAGGAGTCTGTGTGACCTGGATGTTATAATCCCGTGATGTTTGAATCATAAGACAGTCAGTCAGTTTGCACCACAGTAATTAATGGTCAATCATTTCTTTGAATAACCCAGAACAAGAGTATTTTACAATTATTCTTATGCACCTTGGGGCCCGGTGAGTGGGGCATTTGAGGTGCAAATACAGCTCAACCATTGATGGAATCTTGCTTCAAACTCAACTTTTGGGGTCTGACAGGTTGTTCACTCTATAGAGTGCTAACCCTGGTGGCAAGAACAAACAAATAAGCAGACAAATACCTGGACTTTTCCTGAGAGGGCTGAAAGAAGTGGCAAATTCTTCTATCAATATAGTTTGTTTCTACAGCAAATGTAAAGAAAGAGACCTTTGTGTAAAGTTGAACCTAAGATTGAACCAGAAACCCTGGAGCCTCAGGCATGAAAGTCTTTTGCATACCAATTGTGTGACTTCCCCCCCCCCACTCCCAAATGTGAGCAAGGGGGTAAGAGGTAAAGTCAGAGTTTTATCCTTCAGTTCTTTGTGTTCAAGAACTCTTATTGCTACAGTTTATATCTGTTACCAAATGACCTGCATTATCTACTGGATGGTTCCACTCACATATACAGTATAAAGAATTAGAACACATGTGTAAACTTGTAAAAGAAAATAAAATAAAGAGGGGGGTCAGGTGATGGCACACTGGGTTAAGACGACATAGTATGAAGCTCAAGTATACTGGTTTAAGCCCCTGGCTTCCCACCTGTAGAGGGCTAGCTTCACAAGCAATAAAACATGTCTGCAGGTGTCTATCTTTCTCTCTCCCTCCCCATTCCCTCTCAGATTCTCTCTGTTCTATCCAATAAAAAGTAAATAAATTTTAAAAAAGAAAAAATGGACTCCCAGAGCAATGGATTCCTAGTGTAGGCTCAAAACCCCAGCAATAATCCTGGAGGCAAAGAAAGAAAAAGGAAAGGAAAAAAAGAAAGAAAGAAATAAAAAAGAAAGTAGATGAACTATCTCTAAGACTTTGTGAGAATTATGGTGGTTATCCTTGGGGGAGAGGGGTATGGAACCAAGCTGGAAGGTACTGTGTGGAACCATACCAAAAAAAGTGAAATCAGAGTCTTTAAGCATCATAGAAGAAAGTCTCAGATTAACTTCAAATATCTTTCAACTAGATCCTTCAGAAAAAGGAGCACATGAGAGCATTTAACTATGCAGAGAACCTGCTTGGGATGCCCTTCCCTCCCTCCCTCCCTCCTTCCCTTCCTTCTTTCTTTCCTTTCTTTTTTCCTTGAGAAAATGATTTAGGTATCATGAGGAGTTGATAGGGAGAGAAATGAAGACAGCTATGACTCTGCAGAGGCCAATGAAACTGGACCTGGAGAATCCAGCATGGGGCAGACAGGAAGGAGACCCCTAGCAATTTCTCTAACAAAGCAAGTATGATAAGAAGTTCTAATTGACAGGCTGTGATAAGGGCCCGTGGACTGTGCTTTCAACATCAGAGCATTCCAGAGAATCAATCAAGACGGGAGCTAGGAGAATTCCTGTGTACTGAGGTGCTTTACAGAAAGCCTTCTTCTCAGGTTCAGACTGGCTGTTAGTCTTCAAAGGTAGTTTATCTAGAGTGGTAGAAAATATTTTAGGATTTTTTTTCCCCACCAGGGTTGTTGCTGGGGTTAATTGTCTGCATGGCTCCACCACTCCCAGTGGCTTTATTATTTTTTTAAAAGTTATTTGACAAGGAGGGAGAGAGGTAGAGAGAAGAGACACCTGCAGTTCTGCTCTACCATTGTGAAATTGTTCCTCTGCAGGTGGGGACTGGGGGCTTGAATCTGAGTTCTTGTAGATGGCCATGTGTGCACTATAAACAAGATGAGCCACTATTGGGCTTCTAGGATCAGTGTTTTAATACAATAAAATAATAGAAAGAAAATAACCTAAAATGCAGGACATCAACATGTTTCCTGCACCTTTAGGCTACTGTAAAAAAAAGAACTGGTACCCAGAAGTAGCTTGTGCTACTGTGTCCCTCCCTGTGAGGCTCTGAGTTCCAGGCCCAGTTCAGCATGACGACACTATGGACAGCACCCAGGGAGCTTCATAGATGGTGGAGCAGTGCTGGGGTAATCTCTCTTCTCTCAGCACCACTTGGCCCCTTAAATGTCCTGTTTTAAAGTGATGAATTTTGACAAAGTGTGTCAGAAGGAAAGAGCACCAGAGAGTCCCCAGGAGGCTCAGGTGACTCCACAGGGATAGTGAGATGTGGCTGCTTTCTCAGGACAGGTGACAAGTGACGTAATGTGAGGGTGACAAATGACGTCTTATCCCTGTGGGCAGGAGCTGGGGTTTCCTGTTTCTGTGGGGTGGGTGTACTTGCAGGCTCTTTGCCCTCCCATCTCCTTAGCTCATGCATTCTCAGTTTATTTGACTTAGTTCCCTACGAAGGAATAAAAGAGATTCATTATGCGGCCAGGCCAGGTGGTGGTATACCCAGGAGAACACACATATTACCATGTGTGAGGGACCTGGATTCAGTTCCCTGGTCCCCACCTGAAGGTATCTCTCCATCACCCCATTTCTTTCTCTCTCCCTGTCTCTCACGATCAAAAGGAAAGAAAAAGAATTAGAGAGAGAGAGAAGAAAAAGAGAGAGAGAAAGAAATACAGAAAAGAAAAGAGAAAAGGTGGTCTGGGAGGTGGCACAGCACTGGACTCTCAAGCTGGTCCTGAGTTCAATCCCCGACAGTACATGTACCAGAGTAATGTCTGGTTGTCTCTCTCTCCTCCTCTCTTTCTCATTAATAAATAAATAGAATCTTTTTTAGAAAAAAGAAGAGAAAAGAAAAGGAAGACCACCACTGGGAGCAATGAAGTTGTATAGGCACCAAGCTCCACTGGTCACCTTGGTGGCAAATAAAAAGATATTTGTGTCTAGCTTTTATCATCTCCAGTTTTGAGTAAACAGGTAAAATGACGCAAAGCTTCAAGTTCTAAAAGGAAATCAGTGCCGAGGTGGTTTTCTCTACAGAGTCAGTCATCTGAGATAACTGACGGGTGTTGGTGTCCCTAGGAACCTTCCAGAATCGAGTATTAAGTCACCTTTTGGGTAAAGGAACTTGTTCACTGAAAGCAGAGACTATCCACCCCTTAGTCGCAGGTTTTAAATATTAGAAAAGCTGGTGTAACTGATTTTTCTCCATCCTTCTAAAGGATTTGCCTTTCAAGAGCAAATGATATCTAGTCTGAACACCACCAAAAGATGAAAAGTATTTGAGGCAAATGGCACTGGAATAAGCAATCTAGTGGACTGAGGCTAAAACTCAAAGAAGCTTTTTTTTTTTGACATATCTGTTAGTGATCATTTGATTTATTTCATTTTATTTTATTGCCACCAGTTACCACTGGACACCACTCCCTACAGCCATTTATTTCCCTCCTTTAGACAGAGAATGAGAGACAGAAGGGTAGGAAGAGAGAGAGAGAGAGAGAGAGAGAGGAGAGACTCCACAGCACCACTCTCCTGCTCATGAAGCTTCCCTCTACAGGTGTTCCCATATGGTGGCTCAGAGCTCAAACTCCAGTTTTGGCACTTGGTCATGTGTTCACTCTACCAGGTGGACTGTGGACCCCCCAGGTGGCCACAGGCCTCGCCATGTGACAGGAACTGAGGGTCAAGTGTCGTGGACTTGGGGCCAGGGTCATAGCCAGGCTGTCCTCTGTGCATTCTTGGTAGCTGATGACGGTCCTGTCTCAGGTTCCTGTGCTTCTGCTCCTCACAGAGTCCCCTCACAGAGATTGGGACGCAGCCTTTCCCAGCACCAGATCCCTGAGCTGGCTCTTTGCTGACCACAGGCCCACAGGGGATGGCAGGTGCAGACTGAGTTCAGCTTGGTTCAAAGGCCTTTGCATAGTTGTCGGAGGTACTGGGGGCTGAGTCCACAGACTCAGGCGGAAGTGAGTGGCCACTCTCAGATGAGAGGGTTGAGGGCTGGCACCTGAGCTCCTAGAAGTTTCCCTCGCAGAGAATCACATCTTCTGTTCCAGAACCTGCTGTTTCTAGACCCCCTCCCCCAGTCCAGTGGAGCAAGAGTGCATAGATTCAAGGGGCACAGGGCAGTGCTTTGATGGAACTATGATGTCTTTGCTTTTTGTTCCTCTTCCTCTTCTTCCCTCCACTTTCTCTATCCTCCTCCCTCCTGCTCTTTCATTCTCCCCCTCTTTTTCCTCTTCATCCACCCTCCTCCTCCTCCTTCTGCCTCCTCTTCTCCTCCTTATTTTTCTTCTCTTCTGCCTGTTCTTCCTCCTCCTCTTGCTCTTCCTTTTTTTTCTTTTCTTCCTCCTCTTCATAGTCTGCCTCTTACTCTTCTTCTCTGCCTTCTTCCTCTCCCTTTTCTTTTTCTTCTGCATATTTCTATATTTATTGGTTAGGGAGAGAACCAGAGCCTCATTCTGGCACATATCGTGCTGGGTATTGAACTCAGGACCTCATGCTTGAGAGTCCAACACTTCAGCCACTGCACCTCTTCTCAGGCCACTACACCTCTGATTGGAAGAATGCATTCAAGCCATTCACACAAGAACCCTTTAGGTACATAGTTGAAGGAGGCATTTATTGTGACAGTAGGCCTCACTATGATACTACCCAAGCAATGCAGAGTCGGGGTGGGATCTCCTGAGGAGACAGAGGAAGCCTGCAGACCTGGAGTGTACCTCCCCCCTTGGAGCTCTGTTCTCTGGGCGGAAGCTTGAACAGTGTCCCTGGGTATAGGCCTGTTGACCTGTGCCCACTGTCCTGAAGTCCTCAGTCTCCACCATCCTTCACTCCTGTGGTGGGGGTGAGGGGACCTGATATTTCTTAGTCTGAATGTTTCCACATTCCTGCTGCCACTGTGTCATGTCTATGTGTTTCCAGGTATGCTCAGTTACTGCGACAGATATGGTGAAGGCATGAAACGAGTCCTGGGGACCTTTGGGTCCATTCCAGAATTTTCTGGGGTCACCGTGGAGAAAGTCCACCAGGTAGGTTGCCTTGTCTAGTGGTGCCTGTGCTGGCCCCTCAGAGAGTAGCCCCATCCCACCCCGAACCTGCAGTAGAGCCTATGACTTCCACTGGCTTCTCAGCCCTGCTTTTGCTCATGCCCACCCCCTACTCCCTTTCTCCCACTCATCACCAGTGCTGTCACTGTCCCCAGACTGGAAACTGGGTCTCTGTGGAGACACTGATCACTCTGCTGATGTGGGATTACTGAGCTCCTACAGATAGAGTGAAAGAGGCCATAGCACTGAAGCTTCCTTAGGTGTGGTGGGGGCCAGTAACATGGCAAAGCAGCAAACTGTCCTAGTGAGCTGTATCCTGTGGCCTCTGAAAGCCAGTGCCGGGCCTGACATTGTGAAGCTCCTAGTGAAACATTTCTTCCTGTCTCCCCCGCCACCACCCCACCTCAGGCCATGTGTGCCAAGGTCCCCGCCGACCCCCAGCACTTAGCTGCCCGCAGGAAGTGGCGGGACCAGTGTCTCATGCAACTCTCCAAGCTGAAGGGCCAGATGCCACCTCAGTAGAGCTTGGACACAACACCGTCTGGTGATCCTGCTGGAAGCAACAAATTGAATCAAGCAACAAATTGTAGCCTTCTGTCATGTAGGGCAGGCAGCCTGGGGGTTACAGGTGGGGGTCATGGACCCCCTCTGAGCATGTTCCCCTCAGTCAGGCAGGGGAAGAGGCCCCTCAGACCTGGTTTCAAGGGTGTGGATTTCCTGCCCCAAGTGAGAGAGAGAGCAGACATCAGTGGGGTGTCCCCTTTCTTTTCCCTTTTCTTGTCCTCTGATTCTCTCTGCTGACGGGGATCCACCAGTGATTGTGGTGTCAAGTGCCTTTGCTTTAATCGGTAGCTGAGTCCTCTTGCTATGGTCCCTGTTCCCTTTGGAAGACTCTCACCCTGCAGCTCTGAGGGTGTGGCCTCCACCCAGTTCCTGCTGATTCAGAATAAAAACACTTGTGATTGCATCAAAAGTGTCCTTGTGTCTTCTCTCTCAGCCAGCGTTTGTTTCTCAGGGTGAGAAGGCTTAGGATGCTTATGTTGACTGCGTCGTGAGCAAATGCTTTGACCATAAAAGTCGACCAATTTGGGCTGGGGAGATAGTACAACTGTTCTGCCAAACTCTTCCATGTCTGAGGCTCTGAGGTCCCAGGTTGAATCCTCTATATTACCATAAGCCAGAACCGAGCAGTGGTCTGGTCTCTCTTTCTATCTTGCTCTCTGTATGTCTCCCCCATAAAAAATTAAACATTAAGAAATATATAATTGACCAGTTTGGGCCAGGGAGAAAGTAATGGTTCTGCAAAAGGCTGTCGTCATACCTAAGGCTCCAAGTCCTTAGATTTAATCCCCAGCACCACCATAAGCTAGAGCTGAGCTCTAGTTTCTCTCTTTATAGTTTTCATGTTCTGGTCTCTCTCTCTCTGTATCTCTCTCATAAAAATTAAATATTTTTTAAAAAGTCAACCAGCTTTTGGAGGCATTTCACTTTTTCTTCTTCTAGCGTTTGCCCTTCTTCCGTAGCCAGTCAATAGCATCAGGTTGAGCCTGATGTAAAGTTTCGAGACCTCCTTTGAATCTGGAGAGGTGGCAGTCATTGACTATGTGGGTCATAGACTGTCTGTAGCCGCAGGGGCAGTTCACTTATCAAAGCAAATGTCCTCAAAGAAAGACAACTACTGGAAGGCTTCACTTATGTGTGGAATCTAGAGAACTGAAACACATGAACTTGCACAAGAAAGAAAGAAATGGAGAGAGAAAGGGAGAGAAGAAGAAAAGAAAGAGAGAGAGAAGGAATGAAGAAAGAAGATAAAAAGAAGCCTACCTGTCTTTAAGACACGGTGAGAACTCTAGTGGTTATTGTGTGTGTGTGGGGGAATCTGAGTGATAGATGTAGTGTGGAACTAAACCTTATCATCTTACAATCTTGGAAGTTATTATGAAATCATGAATAAAAAACATTACACACACAAAATGTTATCTACCAGTTTGGAGACTGAGAAGATCACTCAATATGAGAGCAGAAGATTTATCTGAGGCACCAGAGGTCCCCAGGTTCAATGCCTGTGCCCACATATGCCAGAGCTAAGTGGCGTTCTGGGTTCTCTCATATTAAAAACAAATAAATGAGGGGGCAGTGAAATATCTCACCTGGATAGTGAGATACTTTGCTATGTGTGCATGATCCAGGTTCAAACCCAGCCTCTATTATATCAAAGGAAGTTTCAATGCTTTCCCTCTTTTCTTTCAGTAAAATAAATAAATAAATAAATACATAAAATAAACATAAAAACAGGGTTGAGGAAATAGTGTGGTAATTTACACAACAGACTTTTATGCCTGAGGCTCTGAGGTCCCAGATTCAATCCCCAGCACCACCATAAGCCAGAGCAATACTCAGGTTTAAAAAGTTTCCAGTTTGGGGTAGTCAGGCAGTAGCACCGTGGGTTAAGCTCAGGTGGTGCAAAGCACAAGGACCGTGTAAGGATCCCGGTTCAAGCCCCTGGCTCCTCACCTGTAGGGGAGTCACTTCACAGGTGGTTGAGCAGGTCTGCAGGTATCTATCTTTCTCTCCCCCTCTCTTTCTTCCCCTCCTCTCTCCATTTCTCTCTGTCCTATCCAACAATAACGACAACAATAATAACTACAACAATAAAAAAACAACAAGGGCAACAAAAGGGAATAAATAGATATTTAAAAAAGACGTTTCCAGTTTGGACTAGTGTTTCCCATGCCTTGTGGCTTATGCACAGCTGTGGGCAACCCTGCAACTGTATGTGGTTCTCCCAGGTGTGTGGAGGACTGAAGGTCCCGTGTGGGGTCATAAAGACATCTGTCGAGCCTGGCACCCCACCATCCTCTTAGCCTGGGTTGTGCCCAGCTAGCTTGCTACATGCTCTGTGAACAGATAGTATCCCAAACCCCCCACCAGGGCTGTGTCTTCTCTGGGGTTCAAGGTGTAGGAGTCTAGCCCTGGTGCGCTTTAGAAGTCATGTGGGAATGGCCACGAATTCTCATCTTCTTTCCTTCTACGCTAGCTGGTGGCCCTTGGGGACATCACATCTGTGGCCCCTGCCTTGCAGAAGTTTGCTGGTCAGGCAGAAGCAGGACAGTGGCCCCAGGGTCACACACGGGAGATAGTGACCAGCAGGGTCTGTGTGGCACTGGGCCATGGAAGTAGGACACAATGCTGTGACATTACTCTGACATGGTGCTGTGACAAGCATTCAGGATCAAGCCTGGAACCTCACATGGGCAAGTTCTGAGCCCTAGACCTCCCTGTACTCTCCTGATATTGAAGGTATTCCTACCACCTGTCCAGAGTCCAGGGAAGAGCAGGTTGGAGTGGGGCTGCTGTGGTTCTCACGGCCTCCAGGGTTACATGGAGGTGCCTGCTGCACTATGGATCTACTCCTGTGACCTTTATATTTATTTATTTATTTATTTATTTATTTATTTATTTATTTATTTATTTATTTTGTATAGGACAGAGAAATTGAGAGGAGAAGGGGAGGTAGAGAGGGAGGGAGTGAGAAAGACAGACACTTCACCGCTTCACCACTTGTGAAGTGACCCTCCTGCAAATGAGGAGTCAGGGGTTCCAACCTGTATCTTTGTGTGGGTTCTTGCACTTTGTATACTACGGTGTTTAACCTGGTGTGCCACCGCCTGTGCCCACAGGATCCTTCAGATTCTACAAGGTGACAGTTGGGAATACTTTCTGTGTTATTCCTGTAAACAAAGAGGAAGACTGGGCCGTGTAGGCATGAATAGTAGGCCTCATTAGCACGTGGCAGGATGCAACCTCGAAAAGACTTGCAGGAGCTGAAGCTATTCAAGGAAGGGTCTGTTGGAAATACTTCTTGCTCTTTTTTTTTTTTTAATTTTTATTTATAAAAAGGAACACTGACAAAAGCCATAGGATAAGAGGGGTACAACTCCACACAATTCCTACCACCACATCTCTGTATTCCATCCCCTCCCCTGATAGCTTTCCTATTCTTTAACCCTCTGGGAGTATGGACCCAGGGTCATTGCTCTTTTACCCTCTAGGGCACTTTGCCCTGCTTTTGCTGTTCCTGCTGCTTCACTCTCCAGCTTGCCTCCCTTTTCTCCCTTCTCCTGGAACCCATGCTTTTTAGAAGCTGATGGCTGAAGAACACAGATGACTCAGGACTCACACCACATGGCTAGTTTCCTCTTTTACTATAGTTTTTAAAAACATAATGAATCTGCTGATTTTATAGCCCCCAAAGAACCTTTTAAATTATTGATATTATTATTATTATTTTTTTTACTATAGGTTACTGTTCACTCTCGCCCTGGTGGAGAGCTTGGCCCACCCAAGGAAAGGCCATTTTATTTGGTTAGCAGAAGAGTCTTTCTGTCCCATTTTCTCTGACCCTGGTTACTGCCAGAGAGATGAGGGAAAGAGAGAGAGAGAGAGATGGAAGGAGGGATACCTGTAGCACTGCTCCACCACTTATGACACTTCCTCTTTGCAAGTGAGGCCTGGGGACTTGAACCTGGGTCCTGGTGCATGGGAACATGTGTGCCATCACCCAGCCCCTAGAATGTGCTGCTTTAAGCAGAAGCCCCAGCCACTGCTAGCCATTGCTCTAAGCTGCCAGGAAGAGCCGTCTGAGATCTCTACAGAGACAGGTCTCCCTAGTTCATGGTTGGTCTCTGGATGATGCTGATATGAGACTCTCTCTGACTTTCAGTCCAGGGGAGCCTCTTGGCCGGGGTTCCAGGGGTCTGTCCTCTCCCTGCTTCCTGCTCTTCTGCTCCCACCTCCTCCTGTCATCCTCCTTCAGGGTGTTTCTTGTGTGACAGACCCTAGAGCTTCCCTCCATCTCTGTTTCGTGATTTTTCATAAGGAAGGGCAGTCCAACAGCCTTGAGGTCAGGATCTTTCTCTAGGACTCTCCACCTTGGTCTTTGTGCCTTATTTTTTATTTTTTGTTTTATTTATTTATTTGGTAAAGACAGCCAGAAGTCAAGAGGGAAGGGAGTGATAGAGAAGGAGACAGAGAGACACCTGCAACAATACTTCACCACTTGCAAAGCTTTCCCCCTGCAGGTGGGGACTGGAGGCTCGAACCTGGGTCCTTGTGCATTGTAACAAGTGCGCTCAACCAGGCGCACCACCACCTGGCCCCTAGTCTTTATGTCTTATTACACTTGCCACCAATGTCCTCCCCTCTCGACTCAGCAGCTTACCACTCTGGCAAGGGATTTATGTAGGCCAAGAGACAGCTCAGCCCAGAGTGCTTATCTTCCCAGGCATGAAGAAGAGGCTTGAGCCTCTGGCCGCCATGTAGAAGCACACTGCAAAAGGGAAGCTTCGAGAGCGGTAGAGCAATGCTGTAAGATTTCTCCTCTCAATCCCTTTTGGTCTTTTACTCTTTAGCTGAAATATTTAAAAAGTATATCTGTTGGGAGTCGGGCTGTAGTGCAGTGGGTTTAGCGCACGCAGCGCAAAGGGCAAGGACTGGCGTTACGATCCTGGTTCAAGCCCCCGGCTCCCCACCTGCAGGGGAGTCATTTCACAGGTGGTGAAGCAGGTCTGCAGGTGTCTATCTTTCTCTCCCACTCTCTGTCTTCCCCTCCTCTCTCCATTTCTCTCGGTCCTATCTAACAATGACAACATCAATAACAACAACAATACTAACTATAACAACAAAAAAAGAAAAGACAACAAAGGCAACAAACGGGAAAATAAATAAATATATTTTAAAAAGTATATCTGTCAGGAGCTGTAGAACTGTGCAAACAATTCAATATCAAAACAATGTCTTGATAGCAAACAAAACAAAACAAAAATAAATAAATGTATTTCCTTCTTCAACTTGGTGCTAGAAAAAAACAAGCTTGCCCTGCTGAGAAAACACTCTTGATACAGCTGGAGAGGTGACCTTTAGTAAAAACAGCTTTCCCTGGATACTGGCTGACCTTTGAAAATGGAACCCATGCTTCTTATGTAACCCTAGGAGTTGAGAAAATTTTGTGCCACACTGTAAACACACACACACACACACACACACACACACACACACACACACACACACACACACACACACACACGACACCTGAGCAGATCACTCCAAGGACTGGGACCTCTTTTATTCAATACTTGGTACAAGAGAAAAGTGCTCTTAGGCTACTTGGTGATTTTTCTCCAGTTGAGTAAAAGTTTTGCTAAGACTTTGGGAAGATGCACAACTCTTTCATGGAGTGACGTTGAATTTAATTTTTACTAATAACTGAAGATCTCATAATGCATGTAGCAGTGTGTGTGTGTGTGTGTGTGTGTGTGTGTGTGTGTGTGTGTGTGTTCCTTTATCCTCAACCTCAACAACTTCAGGAGTTTTGAGATCAACAGAATCACTTCTCTTTCTTTTTTGATTCATAATGGAGAAGGTGGCTTGTTTTTAACAGAGGTTGTTTGTCAGGTTCAAAAAGGACAATGTCTTGATAATTCTTGACATTTTCCTCCTTTCTCTCTGTGTCTCTCATTCTCCTTTCTCTCTTTATCTCACCAAACGCTGCTTAGTTCTGTCTTATGGTGGTGCTAGGGACTGAACCAGGGTCTTTTAGTGCTTCAGGCATGAAAGTTGTTTGCATAATCATGATGCTGTTTCCTCAGCTCTATTTATTTATTTATTTATTTATTTATTTATTTTTCACCAGAGCACTGCTCAGCTTTGACCTATGGTCGTGCTGGAGATTGAACCTGGGGTCTGAAAGCATCAAGCCTGATAATCTTTTTCATCACAACTATGTTACCTGCCCAGCCCCTAAATATTTTAACTTTTGTTAGAATTGCTTTTCCTGATATAATGCACTTGAAACCACATGCACATCTTACATTATCATTCTTTAAAAAATTATTATTATTATTATTTTACCAGAGCACTGTTCAGCTCTGGTTTATGGTGGTATGGGGGATTGAACCTGGGACTTTGTAGCCTCAGGCATGAGAGTCTGCTTGCATAACCATTATGTTATCTACCCTCCGCCCTAAAAATTATTTTTAAAATTTATTTTAATGAGAGAAATACAAAGAGGCAGACCAGAACACTGTTCAACTCTGGTTGATAGTGGTGCTGGGGACTGAACCAGAAACCTCAGAGCCTTGGGCATTAGAGTCTTTTGCATAATCACTATGCTGTCTCCCCAGTCCTGCTTGCAATTTTTTTCTAAGTATTTTATTTGATAGCATCAGAGAGAAATAGAGAGGGGGGAAATATAGAGAGGGAGGAAGAGAGACAGCTGCAGCACTGTTTTACCACTTGTGAAGTTTTCCCCCTACAGGAGGGAACCAGGGCTTGAACCTGGGTCTTTGTGCATGGTAACATACTGCTTGAAATTTTCTACAAGAAAGCATGGGTTTCTGCAAAACATTGAGGTAGAATCTCTTTATACCCCCTGTGCCTTGATAGATTCCAGTTTTTCCAGCTCCACAGGGGTCAGTGCCACCAGCCCGCTGGCTGCAGTTCCACAGGCAGCTTTGTTTTGTTAATTCTCAGTCTGTGAGAATTGAAACCTATGGCTTGGTGTGGAAGATGCCATCTCAGCTTGGGAAAATAACATCTGAGTGGGCCCAGCCACTGAACTCAATTTGCAGATAAACTTTCTCATCTCGCTCCAGATTACAGTGCATCCACACTCACCCTTTTATCAGATGATAAATTAGAGACTGCTGGAGTCCCAGGAAGCTTCAAAGTTCTAAAAATAATATCACTCATACAATGTGAGGTGTCAAAGTTCTGTTATCTACCATCAAATTCGCCTCTACCATTATCATTTCTCTCCTCAAGGTGGAGTGAACATTTTCGGTCAATGGAGCAGGTAGTAGAGCTGGGTCTAATCTCTGTTGTCCTGACCCCCCAGATCACAGCATCTGCCATTTTTTTGAGCACCTACTATGTACATTCCTGACCTGGACATGGTCATGTGGCTTTAGCAGGTATGCAATTTCCTCAATCCCAAGCTAATTTTTTATTCTTATTTATTTATTTAAGAAAGGAGACATTAACAAAATCATAGGATGGGGGGGGGGGATACAACTCCACACAATTCCCACCACCCAATCTCCATATCCCATCCCCTCCCCAATAGCTTTCCCATTCTCTATCCCTCTGGGAGCATGGACCCAGGGCCATTGTGGGTTGCAGAAGGTGGAAGGTCTGGCTTCTGTAATTGCTTCCCCGCTGAACATGGGCATTGACTGGTCGATCCATACTCCCAGTCTGCCTCTCTCTTTCCCTAGAAGGGTGAGTCTCTGGGGAAGCGGAGCTCCAGGACGCATTGGTGGCGTCTTCAGTCCAGGGAAGTCTAGCCGGCATCCTCATAGTATCTGGAACCTGGTGGCTGAAAAGAGAGTTAACATACAAAACCAAACAAATTGTTGAAGAATCATGGACCCAAAGGTTGGAATAGTGGAGATGAAGTGTTGGGGGGGTACTCACTGCAAACTCTAGTGTACTACTGCTTTCAGGTATATATTTGCCCTGGTTTATGGACACGTGAACATAGGCTCTATCTCCTGGAAACTGGTCTATATCTAGGTTTTGGGACTTTGTTAGGCAGTGAACCACCTGGGATGGAATTAGAGAATACTATGAAAGGAAAGGTCTCACCTGAGTGATGAAGTTGAAGAGTTGCCATTCCACACCTGAAGTCTCTGGACACAGTCTGAGGTGAAGCATGCTGGGGTGGCACTCGTTGCGTTGATTAGGTTGCAATTAGTGGATGCAATATTATTTGATAAGAATTGGGAGAAGCATACGGGAAAGTGGGCCCTACCCTAGGGTCCCAGGACTGGGAGAAATTTAGGCTCTATAGTGGAAATGTGAGGTTTCTGCTGTCTTAGGGTTCAAGAAGACAATGGATAGTTATTGTTATCATCACATTATTTGGTAATTGGGTTAACTTTGAAAAGTCCCTTTGTTAGACATACAATCAATTTTCCCCCTCTCATATTAATTAGTGATTTATATGACTACAGTTTAATAGGTGTGTACATAAACACTATATTTTTTAATTTTAGAGAGATGGAGACAGATTGGGAGAGAGAGAGAGGGAGAGAATGAGAGAGAGGGAGAGAGAGGAAGAGAGACCCCACTGTACCCATCCACCATGCATGAGGCTTCTCCCTGTGCACGGTGTGTGCTTCCATGTGATGCTGGAGCTTAAACCCAGGTCCTTGCACATGGGAAAGTGGGGCTCTACCTGGGGCACTGCTTTAGCAAAGCCCAGCGAATTGAGTGACTTTCAAGACTGGAGGAATCTGTCCTTTGACAGTCTGGAGGACAGGGGATGCAGATTAAGTGTCTCCAAGGCTACACTTATACCAAAGCTCTGGGGAGAAAGTTCCCTGTTTTCTTCCAGCTTCTGGGGGCTCCCAGCTTGTGGCCATCTTCTGCTTACAGCACCCCCTGCTAGTGTGTCTAGGTATCCCAGTCCCTGGTTTCCTCCACCTACCTTGCTGTTGCATCAGCACTTAGACTTCTGGTTGACCTGGGGATCCTAGGCTGATCCACCTACAAAGACCTTTCAGCAACAGGGTGACATTCGCAGGGTCTGGCACGTCCTTTGTGACAACAGCTGTGCCACCCACGCCAGAGATGACCTCAGCCTTGCCAGTGCAGTCCTTGTGTAGACATGGATTTGCTAGCTGTTAATACTCTGTAGTTTCCCTTCAGCATACCAGAGTACCTTCCTGTGGGGTGCTCCTTACCTGAGGGATGACTTGTCACAGACTAGGAGACCCTTGGTGTGTGTACTTGACACAGGTGGAGCTCCTTGGGGTGAGGGGTATCTCCTCTTCTGACCCACTGAGTACCCCCACCCAGGAACCCCTTTTGCAGGGCTTCCATCACGGCTGTTGGGAGGCTGAACATGGAAGTGGGAGGTTGAGGCTCTTCCAGGTAAGCTGGGGGATGGGGGTCTTATTAGAACTTTGGGTGCTTTTCATGGCGGGGGGGCAGGGGAGGAAGGCAGGGCTTCTCTGGGGGGCTGGGACAGGTCAAAGCTGGTAACAGACAGAAAGCCCCAGGCTAGTTATTCAGCCAGTGGCCTAGGGGTTAGCAGTGGTTATTGGCTGTATACAGATTGATGTCTGAGTCACCATTTTCCTCTCATGCTAGCCTCCATGTTTGTGATAGAAATAAATTGTTTAAGACAAAATTTTTATAAAAAGTAATTTTTAGATTTTAATCAAACTAAATGTTAACAAAAATCTGATAAAAACAAATTCTAGATATTTTTTTTCCACGTGTAGAAGTTTGAAAAGTATAAAGGAGTAACTCAGGAGGTGGTGAAGGTCCCAAGTTTGATCCTGAGTATGCCAGAGTGATACTTTATTTTTTTTTTATTCCTCTAATTAAAAATTTCTTTTTAAAATTGTTTAAATTATCTTTATTTTTTGAATAGAGGCAGTCAGAAATTGAGAGGAAGGGAGAGACAGAGAGGGAGAGAGACAGAAAGACCCCTGCAACCCTGCTTTTACCACTGCAACGCTTTCCTCCTGCAGATGGGGACCAGGGGCTCGAACCTGGGTCCTTGTGCATTGTAACATGCGCACTCGACCAGGTGCGCCACCACCTGGCCCCTGCTTAAATCTTCTCTCTAATTAAACATTTAGAATTTTTTGATTTATTTTTTAATGAGAGAGCTATCCAGAGAAAGACAGTGAGAGTGAGAGTAAGAGCGAGCAAGTGAGAGGGAGGCCAAGACCAGAGCACTGCTCAGCTCAGGCTTATGGTGGTGCTAGGGATTGAACCTGGGACCTCAGGTATGAGAGTATTTTGCAGAACCACTACACTGTCTCTTCAGCCCAAATCATTTTTAAAGGAAAAGTATAAATTAAAAAATAATCACTGTTAATAAATAAATAATATTTCTCTATCCCTCCCCCCCAATAAATAGCCAGAGTTTGTGGAATGCCTCTCTCGCGTGCTTGTATCCAGACTGTATACAGAGAGCATGCACTCTTCTTTTAGAAGGGGAAACGATGCTTTTTGTAGAAATGCTGAGGGCTGCAGGCTCTGTTTACATTGATGCTTCTTTTGTGGGTGACATTATCTCTGAGCATATTCTCTGACTTGTCCATTCACTACCATCCAATTACTTATAAGACAGGAACTGTCTCCTACACAGAGCTTCTCTGGTAAACTCAGACAAGTGCTTGAGAGGGGCCCTCATGGTCACACAGGAGCCCCCTCAGCCCTGTGTGAGGCCAAAAGGCCACCTTCTCCCCCCACCCCAACCCACCCCAGCCTGCCCCAGGTTTACTCTGTCTCTGCACCTGTGTACAGGGCTTGGTCTCAGGGCCTCTCAGTCTTCCTGTCATAGATCTTCAGCCGAACATGTTGCTCTTGAAGCTGACCGCCATCTTCTCACTAAGCTTAGAAAGACACCTCCTGCACTCGCACATAGCCACTTCCACCACAGGCGGAAGTGGGCTTGGTGCTTCTGGTAGCAAAGCTGTGGCCATCTTGTTTGCTCTCCTCTTCCTGGAGGCCCGGCCTGTGCTGCTGTTCACTGTATGCAGCTGACTGCGGTGTGCTTTGCCCAGTTCTTCACTGTGTCCAGATGCTGAGTTAGGGAAGCTGTTACTGAGCTAGAAGCAGTTCAGCTCATTTACTCTTAGTGATTGGGCTGAATCTCAGGATGTATTCTGTTCATTCTCTGGACTACTATGACTCCTTTCCTGTCTCTTTTGGCTTATTCAAGTAATATTTCAGTGCTTTGTTTCATATGCTTGTTTTTTCATTTGTTTTTCTTTTTGTATTTGGTCACCAAGGTCTTCTCTGGTACTCAGTGTCTACACAACTTCACTGCTCCTGGTGGCCATCTTTTTTCTTTCTTTTATATAGAGGGTGAGAGATAGAGAGATGGAGGGAGATACAGAAAAGGAGAGACATCACAGCACTACTCCATCACTCCTGAAGGTTTCCTTTTGCTAGTGCTCCTATGTGGTGGCCCAGGATTCAACCTTAGGCCCTTGTACATTGGTTTTATATATATATTTTTAAATTTATATTGGATAGAGACAGAGAGAAATGAAGAATGGAGGGGGAGATAAAGAGGGAGAGAGAGATAGAGAGACCTATAGCCTTGCTTCACTGCTCATGAAGCTCCCCCCCATGACAGGTGGGCACCAGGTTTTGAACCTGGGTCCTTGTACATTGTAACATGTGCACTCTACAGGGTATACAACCACCTGGCTCCTGGTTTTATAGTCTTAACCAAATTTAGAGCTAGCTCTTTGTTTAGCATATGTTGGTGTAGAGATTATCTGATCCACTGTCTATTTGTTACACTCTTTAATATCATGCCATTTACATCTGATGCAAAAATCTTATAATTCCATTCTGTTCAATTATCTCTGTATTTTACACACAGTGCACTTTTTTTTTTTTGCCACCAGGGTTAGCACTGGGCTCAGTGCTTGATGACTCCACCACTCCTGGAAACCACTTTTTTTCTTTTTTGATAGGGGATGAGAGATACAGAGAAGGAGAGACACCTGTAGTACTACTCCACTGCTCATAAGGCCTCCCCCCTGCAGTGGGGAGCAGAGGCTTGAACCCATGCCCTTTTGAATGGTGACACATGCTCTACTGATGCACCACCACCCAGCCCCCAGTACTCAGTTGACTGAGGCTCCAGTCTGCTCCTGACATGGATGAAGCCCATCTGCCCAGTGTGGATCGCCATGGTCAGAGGAGAGTCCCCTGCCCTGGAACCTGAGTCCTTCTGTGCCTGAGTCATGGCCATAGCCACCTGTGTGCTGTGTCTCACACCACCATAGATTTGCGTGCTCCAGTTTCCTCTTCATTGTCCCATTCCCAGAATTCCTGGCCACATTTGTTTACCTTCAAAGTGACTTGGGAGTCTAAGTGAAGTAGTAAGAGTTTAAAACAGCAGCAGCTCCTCCCTTTCTGGATTGACCACCATCTGGTTTCATGGTGACAGGGCAGGGAAAGGAGGGGACTGACTGGGTGGTGGGTAGGCTGGGTCTGCAGTGACTAAGGAAGAGCTGAGAACACAGACACTCTTGGTTTTCTTTTCTTTGCCTCCAGAGTTATCACTAGGGCTTGGTGCCTCCATGACTCCATCAGTCCTGGGGGCCATTTCTTTAAGAGAGAGAGAGAATGAAAGGGAGAGGGCCAGGCAGTGGTAAACTGGATTAAGCACACATAGTACAAAGTGAAGAGACTCACACAGGGATAAAGGTTCAAGCCCCTGCTCCCCACCTGCAGGGGGGACACTTGACAAGCAGTGAAGCAGGTCTGCAGGTGTCTCTCTGTTTCTCTCCCTCTCTATGTCCCTCTCTCCCTGTTAACTTCTCTGTCTTATCCAATAAAAAAGGAAAAAATAAATGAGAGATTGAGAGAGCGACCTGCTCCTCTGCTCTTGAATCTTCTCCCCTCCAGGGAGGGACCAGGGGCTTAAACCTGGGTCCTAGAGCATGGTAACGTGCACTGTACTGGGTGAGACACTTCCCGGCCCTACATTTCTTTTTTAAACATTTATTTATGTGGGGCCAGTAAGATAGCTCACTTGGATAGTGCCATGCTTTGTCAGGTTCAAGTCCAGCCCTCACTGTACTGGTGCTGTGGTATCTCTCCCCTTCTCCATCTCTCCCCCTCTCCCTGTTGTTCTATCTGAAAAAGTCATCCCAGAGCTGCGAAGCACTGGTGATGACAGACACACATACACAAGCATCTTGCTTATGACAGACTGATAATAGGCAATCACCAGTCTCTTGACTATAGATATATTACAATAGTCACACCACATACAATGTGAGTTGAGACTGAAATGCAAATCCAGGGATGAAATTCTTTTATCTAAAAAATTATCCCTTTCTGGTGAACTAGAATACAGACACTACACAGTGCTTTATGGAGAATTCATTACTATTTTAAAAGACTATTTATTAAACTGTATTCTCTACATAGGAGAGAGGCATTTGAGTTCTACATGAGAGATAGAGAGGGAAAGAAAGATAGTTACTCTAGCACATGTGATGCAAAGGGTCAAACTGAAAACCTGAAGCTCAGTGTTGTATATATACAGAAAGAGCAGAATACAGAGAGAGAAAGATATATATATGGAGAGAGAGAGAGAGAGAGAGAGAGAGAGAGAGGGAAAGAGAGGAGACCACTGCTCAGCTCTGACATATTGGCATATGGTGGAACAGGGGATTGAATTTAGGACCTTTAAGGCATGAGGCCCACAAGGCCTGTGCATAAATGCTGATCTGTCTCCTCACCCTGCATAGAACATTTCAAGTCATGCTTTTGAATTCTTTAAAGGCTCCATCTGGAGTCTTGAAAAATCAAATTAGTTGGATTTCAGACTTCTGGATGTGGAGCTGCAGAGCAGTGGCAGCTGTATTTCTTTCTTCTCCTTTTCTGGGTCAACTGGGAGTGCCAGGGGGCACAACCTGGGACCACAGCAGGACGGAACTGGAGCGACTTCAGGAACCCACCAGATCACTAGTGAGTGAAAACGCTTGTGGCTCATGGACAAGGAGGAGCCTAGGGTAAGATTGGGTGGCTGGTAACAGTCTGGCAGTTTATCAGTTGAGACACTACCTCCAGTCTGTTTCACCAACAAGGAGATAGCTGAAGGGAGGAGAGGACTCCCTTGAGACTCACCAAATGCAACTGTGAGTCTCCATTGCTACTGCCCTCAGAAACTGCAGCAGCAGGGGGGAGGCACTGTGCTGACACCAGGGGACAAAGAACTAACAAGGAAACTCAGGATAAGATCTACAGCTCTGTGGCCTAGCAGTGGGGCTGTGAGAGTCTCTTTGCATAACCACTGTGTTATCTCTATTCCACCCTGCCTTATCTCTTGGTCAGGATTCAGTGATTAAGCTAAGAAGCCTACTTATAGTTTAAAAGCCCTCAGGCTCCTAGAGCCTACAGGGAAGAAAAAGAACAAAAGAGGCTTTTAAACCACTGAGCTCCAACTCAGGGATTAAAATACTATTGAAACAACTGTCGATTTCCACAACTGTGAACCTTTAATTACCTTACTTAGACACAAGTCAATCCAGGCAACAGTGATCAATAATTTGAAAAGTACTGAGAGAGGGACCTCATAACATACTATATAGAATGGCTAAACCAACAAGAAGAAATATTGGAGAAATGAACTAGGACAAGAGTCTAGCTAAAAGCTCTCCAAAGGTTGAAACACAAAATAATGAGGACAACATCCAAACACTAGTTAAGGAAATAATCACAGGAGTGAGTAAAAAATTTGAAAGAATTGTCATCAGAAATGCAGAAATAACAAATGAGACCCTGGAAGAAAACATTAATTATCTCAAGGTTATTAGAGAGCTGAAAGCTGAAATAGCTAAGGACACAACTAGATGAACAAGCTAAAACAGTGTCAGAACAGGGTAACAAAATAGATGAACTCCAGAAAAGAGTAGAGGGTAGAGAGAATAGAATAAATGAGGCTGAAGACAGAATTAGCAAGATCAACAACAGAGACCTATGGGGTGACTTCAAAAGAAATAACATACGCAATATTGGCTTACCAGTGGAAGAAAGAGAAGGAGGGGAAGAAAGCATCCTTCAGGACATAATAGCTGAGAACTTCTCTAGTCTAGACAACATCAAAGACATAAAGGTTCAAGAAGCCCTCTAGAGGGTCCCAAACAGAATTAACCCAGACTTAAAGACAACAAGACACATCATATTTAGAATGGAAAGGAATATGGATAAAGAAAGGATCCTGAAGGCTGCAAGAGTAGAACAAACACTCACCTAAAGAGGAAAACCCATAAGATTAGCAGCATACTTCTCCACACAAACACTACAGGCCAGAAGAGAATGACAAGACATCTATCGAGTGCTCAATGAGAAAGGCTTTCAACCAAGACTACTGTATCCTGCTAGACTGTCATTCAGACTAGATGGAGGCATCAAAATCTTATCAGACAAGCAACAGTTGAAAGAATCAACTATCACCAAGCCTGCCCTGAAAGAAGTTCTGAAAGTTCTCCTATAAATAGTCAGACTACCATAAGTATGCCATCTATCAGAAAACTCTAAAACTCTTCAAGAATGGTGTTAAAATATCTTCAATCTTTGATATCAATAAATGTCAATGGCCTGAATTCACCTATTAAAGGGCATAGAGTAGGAAGATGGATCAGAAAATACAACCCAACTATATGCTGTCTACAGGAAACCCACCTAACTCAACAAGACAAACACAGACTCAAAGTGAAAGGATGGAAAGCTATCATAGGACCAATGGCCCACAAAAAAGGGCAGGAACAGCTATTCTCATATCTGACATGATAGACTTTAAGATAAATAAAATTTAAAAAGATAACATTGGATATTATTTAATGCTCAGAAGATCAATCAAGAGGACTTAACAATTAATAACATCTATGCACCCAATGAGAAGCCATCCAAATACATAAAAAATCTACTGAAAGAGCTACAGCAATATATTAAAAGCAAAACAGTCATAGTAGGAGGACTTCAACACCCTACTCTCTCAATTTGACAGATCATCCAGGCAGAAAATCAGTAAAGAAATGAGGAAGCTAAATGAGGAGATAGATAAATGAGAACTATTGGACATTTTTAGAGTCATTCACCCCAAGAAACTGGAATACACATTCTACTCAAGTTCACATGAGTCATTCTCTTGGATAGACCATATGGTAGGCCACAAAGACAGCATCAGCAAATTCAAGAGCATTGAAATCATCCCAAGCTACTTCTCACACCACAGTGGAATTAAACTTAACAATCAACAAAAGATTAGTAATAGTCCCAAAATGTGGAAGCTCAACAGTACGCTACTTAACAACTATTGGGTCAGATAGGAAATAATGGAAGAAATCAAAATGTTTCGAAAGTTCAATGAAAATGAAGACACAAGCTATCAAAATATTTGGGAAACAGCTAAGGCATACTGAGAGGGAAGTTAATAACCATACAAGCACACATAGGAAAAAGAAAAAGCTCAGATAAACAGCCTGATTACACATCTTAAAGACCTAGAAGAAGAAGAACAAAGGAACCCTAAAGAAACCAGAAGGACCGAAATAACTAAAGTTAGGGCAGAAATAAATAACATTGAAAATAAGAAAACCATTCAGAAAATGAATGGAAGTAAATGCTGGTTATTTGAAAGAGTGAACAAAATCAACAAACATTTAGCCAGACTCAAAAAACAAAAAAGGGAGGAGACCCAAATAAATCGGATACTAAATGAAAGAGGAGATATCACAACAGACACCACAGAAATTCAGCATATCATGCGAGACTCCTATGAACAACTATATGCCACCAAGCTAGAGAACCTGAAGAAGTGGACAATTTCCTAGATACCTATGAACTCCCAAAATTAGGTAAAGAGGAAGCAGATAATATGAACAGGTCCATCACAGCTAATGAAATTGAAACAGTTATCAAAAACCTTCCCAAAAATAAAAGTCCTGGACCAGATGGCTTTACAAATGAATTCTACAAAACCTTCAAAGAAGAACTAATACCTCTACTTTTAAAAGTCTTTCAGGAGATTGAAGACCCTGGAATACTCCCTTCCGGCTTCTATGAAGCCAGTATCACTCTGATACCAAAAGCAGATAGGGACACAACCAAAAAAGGAAACTGTAGACCAATATCTCTGATGAACATAAATGCGAAAATATTGAACAAATTTCTAGCCAGCCGGATAAAGCAGTATATTAAAAAGATTGTTCATCATGACCAAGTGGAGTTTATCCCAGGGATGCAAGTTTGGTTTAATATATGTAAATCAATCAACGTGATGCACCACATCAACAAAAGCAAGCCCAAAAACCACATAATCATATCAATAGATGCAGAGAAAGCCTTTGAACATTCCTTCATGATCAAAACACTACAAAAAATGGGAATAGATGGAAAATTCCTGAAGATAGTGGAGTCTATATATAGCAAACCTACAGCCAACATCATACTCAATGGTGAAAAACTGGAAGCATTTCCCCTCAGATCAGGTACTAGAAAGGGATACCTACTGTCACAATTACTATTCAACATAGTATTGGAAGGCCTTGCCATAGCAGTCAGGCAGGAGCAAGGAATTAAAGGCATATAGATTGGAAGAGAAGAAGTCAAACTCTCCCTATTTGAAGATGACATGATAGTATACATAGAAAAACCCAAGGAATCCAGCAAGCTTTTGGAAATTATCAGGCAATACAGTAAGGTGTCAGGCTACAAAATTAACATTCAAAAGTCAGTGACATTCTTCTATGCAAACACTAAGTTAGAAGAAGTTGAAATTCAGAAATCAATTCCTTTTACTATAACATCAAAAACAACAAAATATCTAGGAATATACCTAACCAAAGAAGTGAAAGACTTGTATACTGAAAATTATGAGTCACTACTCCAGGAGATTGAAAAAGACACAAAGAAGTGGAAAGATATTCCAGTTCATGGGTTGAAAGAATTAACATCGTCAAAATGAATATACTACCCAGAGCCATATACAGATTTAATGCTATCCCCATTAAGATCCCAACCACATCTTGTAGGAGGATAGAACAAATGCTACAAATGTTTATCTGGAACCTGAAAAGACCTAGAATTTCCAAAACAATCTTGAGAAGAAAGAACAGAACTGGAGACATCATACTCCCAGATCTTAAATTTTATTATAGGGCCATTGTAACTAAAACTGCTTGGTTCTGGAACATGAATAGACACACTGACCAGTGGAATAGAACTGAGAGCCCAGAGGTGAGCCCCCACACCTATGGACATCTAATCTTTGACAAAGGTGCCTAGACTATTAAATGGGGAAAGCAGAGTCTCTTCAACAAATGGTGTTGAAAAAAAAAATACTGGTTGAAACATGCAGAAGAATGAAACTGAACCACTCTGTTTCACCAAATACAAAAGCAAATTCCAAGTGGATCCAGGACTTGGATTGTTAGACCAGAAACTATCAGATACTTAGAGGAAAATATTGGCAGAACTCTTTTCTGCATAAATTTTAAAGACATCTTCAGTGAAATGCATCCAGTTACAAAGAAGACTAAGGCAAGCATAAACCTATGGGACTACATCAAATTAAAAAGCTTCTGCACAGCAAAAGTAACTACTACCCAAACCAAGAGACCCCTCACAGAATTGGAGAAGATCTTTACATGCCATACAACAGACAAGAGGCTAATAATCAAAATATATAAAGAACTTGCCAAACTCAACAACAGTAAAACAAATAACCCCATCTAAAAATGGGGAGAGGTCATGGACAAAATATTAACCACAGAAGAGATCCAAAAGGCTGAGAAACACATGAAAAAATGCTCCAAGTCTTTTATTGTCAGAAACTTGCAGATAAAGACAACAATGAGATACCACTTCACTCCTGTGAGAATGTCATACATGAGAAAAGATAGCAGCAACAAATGCTGGAGAGGTTGTGGAGTCAAAGGAACCCTCCTGCACTGCTAGTGGGATTATAAACTGGTCCAACCTCTGTGGAGAGCAGTCAGGAGAACTCTCAGAAGGCTAGAAATAGACCTATCCTATGATCCTGCAATTCCTCTCCTGGGGATATATCCTAAGGAACCCAACACATCCATCCAAAAAGATGTACACACATGTTCTTAGTAGCACAATTTGAAATAGCCAAAACCTGGAAGCAACCCAGGTGTCCAACAACAGATGAGTGGCTGAGCAAGATGTGGTATATATACACAATGGAATACTACTCAGCTATAAAAATCGGTGACTTCACTGTTTTCAGCTGATCTTGGATGGACCTTAAAAAATTCATGTTAAGTGAAATAAGTCAGAAACAGACGTATGAATATGGAATGATCTCACTCTCAGTCAGAAGCTCAAAAACAAGATCAGAAGAGAAAACACAAGTAGAACTGGAATTGGCATGTTGCACCAAAGTAAAAGACTCTGGGGTGGGTGGGTGGGGGGAAAATACAGGTCCAAAAAGGATGACAGTGGACCTAGTATGTATTGTTATATGGAAAAATACAGGTCCAAAAATGATGACAGTGGACCTAGTATGTATTGTTATATGGAAAAATACAGGTCCAAAAAGGATGACAGTGGACCTAGTATGTATTGTTATATGGAAAACTAGGAAATGTTATGCATGTACAAACTATTATATTTACTGTGGTATGTAAAACATTAATTCCCCAATTAAGAAATTAAAAAAAATAAAATTCAAGAAAGAAAGAAAGATAAATCAAATTAGCTTCTTGAATTCCAACCTAAGTTTCCCAAACAAGACAAACACAAGTCATTTCCAGTATTTGTGTGATGGTTACTGACTCTCAGGATGCATGTTTGCTGAAGAGGCAGAGTATTCCCTGAATGACCAGTTCTGCAGGAGTCTGGTCGTCATCAGGTGACTTTGTGGAAATGTCACCGATGTCCCATCAAGCACGTATGGTACATGTTCACACATGTGTCCACCTTCTGACCACTAAACTAATCAAGAATGTTTCCCCCTCACCCTCACTCTCTGTGCCCTTTCCACTAGATTCTCTGAGAACCCGGCCCAGGCAATGAGTCATATGGCTTCTGTCATTAGATGCTAATTCAGCTACCCCTTCTGGAATGTTCTTGAAAGTCATGTCTGCAAAAAACAAGTGTGAGCTCCTAGTGTCTGGCTCTTCTTGTTTTCCACCTAATGTTTTTGAGTCATCTGTGCCGTTGTGTGTGTAGTCTGGTTTTTTTTTTTTTAACTTTTAAAAAATATTTATTTATTCCCTTATTTTGCCCTTGTTGTTTTATTGTTGTTGTAGTTATTACTGTTCTTGTTATTGATGACATTGTTGTTGGATAGGACAGAGAGAAATGGAGAGAGGAGAGGAAGACAGAGAGAAAGATAGACACCTGCAGACCTGCTTCACTGTTTGTGAAGCGACTCTCCTGCAGGTGAGGAGCTGGGGGTTCGAACCGGGGTCCTTACGCCAGTCCTTGCACTTTGCGCCACCTGCGCTTAACCCACTGCATTACCGTCCGACGCCCAGTCTGGTCTTTTTATTGCTGAGCAGTGAATAAAGTTTCCATTGTTTACCTGGCATCAACAACAAGAAAGACGTCTTTTTTCTCCCTATATGTGGTGGCTTTTTTTTTAAACAAAGCTGGCATGAATATATGTGTGGTGTGCTTCTGGTAACAACCTGTGTTGTTTATATTTCTAGGAATGAAGTCCATTAGTCATGTGTAAGTCTGTGTTTACAAGTTGTTTTTCAGAGTGGTTGCACCAGCTTATATCCCTGCTGGGTATTATGAGTTTCAGCTGCTCCCTGGTTTTTGACTTGTAGCTGACTTTTTTGACTTGTAGTGGAGTGAAGAGGAAGGCACCTGATTGCGGGTTTTATTTGGATATATTTCTGGTGACGGGGCACACACACACATCTGTTTGTGTGCTTTTTTTTTACAGACTATGAAATTCCATTCAGGCCGTTCATTCTGTTTTTAATGGATTGTATATCATGGAGTTGTAGGCCTTTTGTATTTTGAATAGAAGCCCTTTGGAAGAGAATGTGCACTGCAAATATTATCTCCCACCATGTGGCCAATCTCAGCACTCTCTTAACTATTCTAAAATAGTTACTCCCCCCTCCATTCTTTCATACCACTTTATATTGGGTTTCATTTTCCCTGCTTGTTAATGCTGACAACTTCAGTCTCTCAAGGAAGTATTTCTCTTTCTAGAAAAAAAACCCCTACTCTTTAGGAAACCTTGGCCTACCCACTCCATCGCATTCCATCATTTGAAACCAGCCCACAGGACTTCATTTGTTTAGTGCTGGACTAGAGGGTCTGTGGCACATTCTGGGGGCCAGGGAGCACATCATCTTATGCACCTAGCAGCCCAAGACACACCTCTCTCTGCTCTTAGACTGGTGTCTTCTCTGTGGCTGTATTATAAGAAGCAGCACTGAGATGCATGGAAACCCATGTGGCATGGGGTCACTATTGGAGGCCAAAACAAACAAACAAACAAAAAACAAGGGTATAATGAAAGAGGAAAATGAAAGTGCCCTCCATCAGAAAGTTGGACTTTTCCCCATCATAACTTTCCCAATGGCCTGTGAGCCAGGGGAGGAGGAAACTGCCAGGTGATGTGACTGTGTCATAACTAAGAGTCCTTTCTAATAAGTAGACACCTATGATGGTCACCATAGGCCTTAAAGTCCCATAAGCCACCATTTTTCGTGTATATGTGTGTGCTTACTTCTTTTACTTAGTTGTTATTGTTTTAAAATTCATTTTTAATAAAGCCATTCTTTATTTGTGATTACAGGGTATGGCTCCACACTATATCCATCATCAAAGTTCTATGCCCTCCCTCCCAACAATAACCACCAGAGCTTTCACGAAGTCTTAGAGACAGTTTGTTCACCTCTGGTTCCTTCTCCTCCTTCTCTTTCTCCTTTTTTTTTTTTTTCCTGTGAGTTCATATATTTTAGTTTTCTAGATTCCACATCTGAGTGAAACCATCTGGTAGTGGTCTTTCACCTGTTCACTTATTTCAGTTATTATGCAGAATCACCTCCAGTTCCATCCATTTTGTCCTAAAGGACACAATATCAACTTTTTTGTCGCAGAGTATTATTCCGTGGAGTTTATGTATCCCATAACTTCAGTACTCAGTCATCTGTTGATGGACATTTAGGCTGTTTTCACAGCACACCTAAAACTGAACAACAAAAAGCAGAACAATTGAAAGGAGCCAGATCAGAATTGTTGTGCAGAAAGAATGGAAGATGGCTGAATCTGTGAAGTTCTGAAGGCTCTCAACTCCTGTAGAGTTTCTCTTGCTCAGATGCTCTTTCTGGTGGATTCTTTTTTTGACACAGTCTATTGTGATTGTTGTTGTTTGTGGAAATGCTGTCTTACAAGGTATTGTCACAGGGATAAGACTTCACATGTCCCCACAATAGGAAGCCCCACATCTGGCAATCTCTTTCCACCTCATAGTGCTGGGTTCCCAGGGAGAGGAGCGTTGTATCCCTTTCCTGCTTCTCCTCTCAGTGGAATAAGCTAGAAGGAGAAAGGCAAATACCTGATGATCTCATCCGACAGCGGGATTTCAGAAACAGAGCCAAGGGGAGGACCAGTTCCCACAGATCTAAGGACATAGGGACTTTCTTAAACCCACCAAACCTGTGTGACCTCAAAGGGCTGCTCCTTCTTCTTCTTCTTCTTTTTTTTCCCTTGGTTTGTTTGTTTTTGGTGGAGCTGGGAATTAACCCAGGGCCTCTGTCTGCTTCCCAGGCTGAGTTCCACATTCTCTACTAGAGATAGAAAGATAGAGATAGAGATAGAGATAGAGATAGAGATGGAGGGAGAGGGAGAGGGAGAGGGAGAGGGAGAGAGAGAGAGAGAGAGAGAGAGAGAGGGAGAAGAGTGAGAGAAGAAAGGGAGAATCAGAGAGAGAGAAGAGAGAGAAGACAAAACACAATACAACTCCACCATCCAGTGCCGTCCCTGTCATTGCCTGGAAGTGCTATAGTTCAACCCTAGGGCCCCTCCACTCAAGGTGAGGCACATGCTTCACCAGGTGAGCTATTGTCCAGCACCCAAAGAAGCACTCTTCTCACCCAAATACCAGAACAGAACACACCAGAAACCTCCCTATCCTTTCTCTAAAAGAATATCCTCTGCTGGTGTCTCTTCTGTGGATGGCCAACCAAAACTTGTGGGCAACCTCCTTCTGGAAACTATTTGTCTTTGGGTTTTAAGATTCAGAGCCACAGCTATGGGCTTATGCAACATTCTATTGCAACCAATACACTTGGAACCTGGGAAGTGGTAGCCACATGTGTGACAAATAGGAGTTTGTGTAGAGGTGCCAGGTGAGGGTGCACCCCTTAGATCACATGTGTTGCAATGTGCAAGGACTCTGACTCAAGCCCCCAGTTCCCACTTGCAGGGGGAAAGCTTCACAAGTGGTGAAGCAGAACTACAAATGTCACTTCTCTTTTTTTTTTTTTTTCCTCCAGGGTTATTGCTGGGCTCAGTGCCTGCACCATGAATCCACCTCTCCTGGAGGCCATTTATTCCCCTTTTTGTTACCTTTGTTGTTGTAGTTATTATTATTACCATTGTTGATGTTGTTTGTTGTTGGATAGGACAGAGAGGAATGGAGAGAGGAGGGGAAGACAGAGGGGGGAGAGAAAGATAAACACCTGCAGACCTGCTTTACCGCTTGTGAAGCGACTCCCTTCCAGGTGGGGAGCCGGGGCTTGAACAGGGATCCTTACTCCAATCCTTGCGCTTTGTGCCACATGTGCTTAACCCACTGTGCCACCGCCCGACCACCATCACTTCTCCTCTCCCTCTTTAGCTCACCTTTCCCTCTCAATTTATCACTGTCTCTATTCAGTAAATAAACTAATTAATAAAAAAGAAAATATTTAACTTTTTTACCATTAGCTTAAAATTTTTTATTATCATTATTTATTTATTAGATAGAGACAGCCAAAAATTGAGACAGAGGGGAGTGATAGAGATGGAGGGAGAGAGAGTGAGAGAGAGAGGGAGAGAGAGAAGAGAGAGACATCTGCAACACTGCTTCATCACTTGCAAAGCTTTCCCCTTGTAGGTGGGGACTGGGGCCTCGAACCTGGCTCCTTGTGCATTGTAATATGCGCTCTCAATTAGGTGTGACACCACTCATTCCCTAATTTTATTTATTATTACTATTATTATTACTACTATTATTTTGCTTCCAGAGTTATCGCTGGGGCTTGGTGCTTGCTCTACGAATCCACTGCTCCTGGAGGCCATTTTCCCCATTTTTGTTGCTCTTTTTGCCCTAGTTGTTGTTATTATTATTGCTGTTGGATAGAACAGAGAGAAATTGAGAGAGGAAGGGAAGACAGATATGTGGAGAGATAGATAGATACCTGCAGACTTGCTTCACCTCTTGTGAAGCAACCTCCCTGCAGGTGGGGAGCCGGGGGCTCTAACTGGGATCCTTATACCAGTCCTTGTGCTTCGTACCACGTGCGCTTAACCCAGTGTGCTACAGGCCCTTAATTTTTTTTTGTAAGTTTGTGTGGAAGAGTCAGAAATGACCAAGCAAAAAGCATAGATTTAAGAAAAATTGTTGATTCCCAATGAGATGGCACCAAATGACTAATTCTTTAGACATTAAAAAAAAAAACACCAGGGAAATAAGAATTCCACCTAAAAAAAAAAAAAGGGAGGTGTTATTTGTACATCACACATCTGACAAAGTATTAACATGCGAAATATATATTTAAAAAATCACACAATGCAATAAAAAAACCAGACAATTCAATAAGAAAGTGGTCAAAAATATTTGAGTAGACACTTACCCATAGAAGACATATGAGTCATAAAATATGCTGACATCACTTATTATTAGGGAAATGAAAAATTAAGACCACAGTAAGAAGTCACCCCACACCATGAGAACGGTAATAAGTGCATTTAGCTGGGTGTGCCACCTCCCAGCCCGTCTAGTGAGAATGGTCTGCATGAGAAAGATCAATAAAGACAAACAAAAAATGGCTGCAGGGATTATGGAGTCATATAGGAATGGAGCCCTAGGGATAACCCTGGAGATGAAAGGGAGAGAGAGAGAGAGAGAGAGAGAGAGAGAGAGAGAGAGAGGGAGAGAGGGAGAGAGAGAGAAAGGAGGAAGGAAGGAAGGAAGGAAGGAAGGAAGGAAGGAAGGAAGGAAGGAAGATTGATAGAAATAAAGAAAAAAAAGGAGTCAGGCAGTAGCGCAGCAGGTTAAGCACAAGTTGCGCAAAGTGCAAGGACCGGTGTAAGGATCCCAGTTTGAGCCCCCGGCTCCCCACCTGCAGGGGAGTCATTTCACAAGTGGTGAAGCAGGTCTGCAGGTGTCTATCTTTCTCTCCCCCCTCTGTCTTCCCCTCCTCTCTCCATTTTTCTCTGTTCTATCCAACGACGACGACATCGATAACAACAACAATAACTACAACAATAAAAAACAAGAAGGGCAACAAAAAAGGAGAATAAATAAATATTCTTAAAAATTTTTTAAAAAGAAAGAAAGAAAAAGAGAAAAGATGGCTGCATGGAGGCAATACCTGGGCTGATTTTCCTAAAGAAATCTCTTCAGATCCTGGCATCTTTTAATGGAAGTGGGATTTCCAAGCCAGTAGGAGAGAAACTACAGAAGAAGGGACAAAGAGAAACCAGTGTGGAAAATTATAACCCATTTGTGAATTGGCAAAAGGGTGCTGGGAAGGACAAAGGAGAGCTGAGTGCCACCAAGCTGCAGATGCTGCTATGATTCCGTTCTGACCTCCCTGGGCAGACAACCTCACCAATGTCTTCTGAAACCTCATCTCTCATCTCTCCAGAGTCCTACCCCACTAGGGAAAGATAGAAACAGGCTGGGGTTATGGATCAACCTGCCAATTTCTATGCCCAGCAGAGAAGCAGTTATAGAAACTTAACCTTTCACCTTCTGCATCCCAAAAAGAACTTTAGTCCATACTCCCAGAGGGGGAGAAATGATAGGGGAAGATGACCAGAGGGCTCAGAACTCCAAGTCCATCAGGGCCTGGAGAGAGAAAAGGAATTAAAAAAAAAAAAAAAGACAGGGCATTCAGAAGTAGTAGGTGTGACTTAGAAAGAAAGAGAAAGCAGGACCATATAGAAAAGGGTAAATATGTATAAATATAGATAGGTCGTTATAGACATAATAGTAAACCTATATCTATGGTCTTGGGAGAACTAATACAGTTCACAGAACTCTGGTGGTGGAAAAGGTGTGGAATTATACCCCTGTTCTCTTATAATTTTGTAAATCAATATTAAATCACAGAGAAAGAAAGAAAGGAAGGAAGAAAGAAAGAAAGAAAGAAAGAAAGAAAGAAAGAAGGAAAAAGACAGTAAGGGAAAGAAGAAGGTGAAACTTGGACTGGGTATGGTATATTACACAAAAGCAAAGGACTTTGGGGAAGGAGGGAAGAGATGGGATGAAGGGGCATTGGGGTCTTGGTGTATGATGGGGGTGGAAGACCTAGGTTGGGGGGATAAATATCCTCCAGACACCTATCATGGGGAGGTGAGGGGTTGTACGAATGTGTCAACAACTGTGTTGTGACCCAGTAACTACACAATATAATATTTTTAAAGTGAAAAAAGAAAAAGAGAATAGAGAATAAAGAGATTCAAACAAGTGTTTTCAAGGATATAGAGAAAAAGAAACTCTGATACACTGATGGAAATGCATACTGGAAGGGCTGGGATAGATAGCATAATGGTTACACAAAGAGACACTCATGCCTGAGGCTCCAAAGTCCCAGGTTCAATCCCCCTGCACCACCATAGGCCAGAGCTCAGCAGTGCTCTGGTAAAAAAAAAAAAAAAAAAAAAAAAAAAAAAGCAAACTGGTACAGTTATTGTGGGAAATGATGTGGAAAGTTCTTTAAAAATGGTAACACCATGGCCTGGGAAGTGGTACAATGGGTGAATCACTGGATAATCAAGTATGAGGTCTTGATTTTGGTTCCCAGCACTGCATGTGCCAGCGTGTTATTTATTCTAGGGTGCACGCACTCTCTTTCTCACATTAATAAATAAATCTCTCTCTCTCTTTTTAAAATGGAAACACCTTGTGAATAGCACTCCTAGTTATTTATCCAAAGGATATGAAAACACTAATTTAATGAAACACATACTCCTTTATGCTCATAGGTGCATTATTCACAACAGTCAACTTAAGGAAGCAACATAAATGCCCACTGACAGATGACTAGATAAAGAAGTCATGGGCTGTATATTCAACGGAGTACTACCTAACCATTAGAAAAGATGACATTGTACGCCTTTGGACAAAATGAGTGGCACTGGAGGTGGTTAGGCTACATGAACTAAGCAAGGAAATGGAAGAGAATTACTGGCTGATGTCACTTATGTAGAGTATAAACAGCTAAAACAAATGAACTTGCAATAATAATAATAATAACTAAATGGACTCTTAGACTTTGTGAAAATTGTGGTGGTTACTGAACAGGATGAGTGAACGAAGGTGGAGGGTCTCTTTGGGTTAGTGGCCTGGGACATTGGTGATGGGTGTCACACACACACACACACACACACACACACACACACACACACACACACACACACACACACACACACGAGAAACCACACTCCTAAAAACTCACTATATTGCAAACTCACATTAAATCAATGGAAACAAAAAAAGTTGGCCACTGTACTCAAACAACAGAGGGAATTACAGTGCTGTCCTGTGAATAGAAGTCAGCAATAGAGTGATCAGGGCTTCTGTATTAAGAATGCCTCTCATATTTAGAATTCACACTGACACTTGGAGGGAGCAGCCATATTGTCTCCACCTTCCTCTGGCCAGGGCTATGCTCAGTGTGTATGTTCTGAGGGTCTCAGTGGCACTGTCATCAGCTATGCTATATCCAGGTTCCTGGGACAGGATCTCCTGTGAAAAATTAAAAACTGTAAGATTGGCCCTGAAATGAGTGCAGCCCGCACTGTTCCCAGCTGTGACTACGACCAATAGGGACTTAAGAGGTTACACAGGCTTTGGTCACACACACACACACACACACACACACACCCTGGATCAGGTGGATGGAGGTAAATAGTTAATTCTATCCACAGAATATTTTCAAGAATGGGAGCTACTTTCTGCCTTAATCCAACTCTGTAGCCCTTTTCTATACTCAGACACCATTTTCTTGGACAGTGTTTTTATCCAATTTCATGCTAGCTATCAAACTTAAGCAAAAACTACCATAGTTGTGGGCTGGTAGAAACACTCCTAAAATGGACTTCTGAGCTTTCTTCCAGCCTAAGAACCCTAATCTCACCTGCCTTGTTCCTACTTTTTGGTTCCCATTCATTAACCATTTTGTCTCAATTTATGTCCTGCAATCTTCCAGTCACTAAATTACAGATGCTACCATAATTCCACTCTGACTTCTCTGGGCAGATGACTTCACCAATGTGTCCTAGAACCTCACCTCTCCAGAGCCCTGCCCCACTAGGGAAAGATAGAAACAGGCTGGGGGTATGGATAGATCTGTCAATTCCCAAATCCAGAGGCGAAACAATTACAGAAGCCAGAACTCCTACCTTCACCCCCAAAACAACTTCGATCCATTCCTTCAGTAGGGGAAATGTGATAGGAGGAAGGGGATAAGAGGGCTCTGAACTCCAGCTCCATGGGGTCCTAGAGAGAAAGGATGAAAAGGGGAGAGATATTTGGATGTAGTAATGGGGTCATGTGTGGCTTGGAGAGGAAGAGAAAATTGGACCTGGGAGAAAAAGAGGGGCAATTATGTACAAATGTAGACAGATAGTTGTAGAGGTGACAGTTAACCCATGTTGCAACCCTGGGAGAACTGAGGTGGTTTGCAATAGAGGGACTTGGGATCCAGAACTCTGGTGTGGAATTATACCCCTGTTGACATGTAATAATTTTGTAAATCAATACTGAATCGCTAATATACAAATTTAAAGAAAAAAAAAGAATTGGTTCATAGGATGTCAAGCACCTCTGTTTTTCTGGTGGAGGGGGAGAGCCAAGCTTCACCAGAAATCAGTTTGCTTGGCCTGAGAGAGTGTGTGCTGTGTGAGGTGTGCATCTTGCTATGCCCAAGGTCCAGGGTCAAGTTCAGCACCTCAGGGTAGATGCTACAACATGAGGGGAAGCTCCAGTATTGTGGTCTCTCTCCTTCTTTCTGCCTCTGTCTTATTGTCTCTCTGCCTGAACAAAGAAGCTGTCTAGAGTGAGAAGTAAAATCAGTTTGCCTTTTTATTCCCTTTAAAAAATATTTTTACTTATTTATTATTGGAAAGAGACAGAAAGAAATTGAAAGGGGAGGGGAATAGGGTGAGATAGCGAGATACCTGCACCCTTGCTTCACCACTAGTGAAGCTTTCCTCCTGCAGGTAGGGACCAGGGGCTTGAACATAGGTCCTTGTGCACTGTACTGAGAGCACTTAACCAGGTGTGGCTCCTGCCTTCTTATTCTCACCCACTTCCTTCCTTCCTTCCTTCCTTCCTTCCTTCCTTCCTTGCTTTATTTTTGCTACCAAGCTTGGTACATATACAATGACTCTATGATGGTCATTTTTTTTCCTTATTGATAAATGATGAGAAACAGAAAAAGAAGGAGAGAGAGAGAGAGATAGGAGAGACACCTGCAACACTGTTCCATTGCTCATGAAGCTTCCTCTTTGCAGGTGGGGACAGAGGTTCTTGTACCTGGGTCTTCTCTTTCTTTTCACATGAGTGAGCAGACTGATTCAGGGAAGCTTCTAGAAGCTGTCACTCCTCTCCTGTCTGAGTGCATAGCCCACAATCCTCTGTCTGTCTGAACAGTCTCCACACCAGTTTGGGAAGCAGCTTGGAGGCCAGGCTCTGTCATCCCAGTCAGGCTGTTCCCACAGAGCCCAGTTCCTCCTCTGGGGCCTTTAGACCTCCCAGTAGAGGAGGGGTGACAGAAGTTGGCTCCCAGATCTCAAGGGAGGGCCTTTTTCCCCAGCTGTTTGTTTTGGAGGCAGCTGGACAGGAGGAGTTGGCAGTGATTCGGGTACTAATGAATTCCTGTGGTGAGGTCCAAGCCGCATGCCATATTCAGTCTCTCCTGAGATCCACCAGCATGGCATAGTGTGTGTGTGTGTGTGTGTGTGTGTGTGTGTGTGTGTGTGTGGTCTCAGAGAGCAGAGCCCTGAGTGAGATTCAAGGTCTAAGGTTCCTGGGTTGCTCTGGGCTCCTCCACAGTGGAGCCGGGGAGAAGAATAAGTTGTATTGTAGCTGTGTTAACAGGAGTCACCAAGGAGCCTCTTCTAATGATGTCTGACCACAAAGCCAGACACTCAAGGGTGCTGTGACAGCTCCATCTGGCCTGGGAGACAGAAGCTGAGCAGCTTGTTTTCAACTTCAAGAGCTCCCGAACTATAGCAGATGTGGCCCTAGGTCCTTTGAGAGGAGTAGTTGAGACTCAAGACAGTGTGCAAGAGACAACCTGAGGTTCCCACACATGAAGGTGACATGCGTACAGTCTGGCTTGAAGAAGGCTTGAACCCAGGAAGAAAGGGGCACACTGGGGTCTTCCTGGCCGGCATGTGATAGGGGAGGGGGTGTTTAGTGGAAAGATTATGGCACCACAGCAACCAGGAGGCAGGACATGAGACATGTTCATGTAACAGATATAGGACATGTCATCTGGGCCTCTGGGAACCTGGATGGATGTGTTTGGAGCTGGAAGCCTCAGTAGCCTGGGAAGAGAGAAGTGACTTCACACTCTGGCCAGAAGTCCTCTGGACCAGACAGTCTGTCAGGTGGGTGGCCAGAAGCTTCTGGAATATCAGCATAGTGGCCCACCCACACTCATGGCTGTGTGCCTGTAGTTCTCCCGGGAGCATGGAGATGCCCTCCATCCCGTAATTAGGCATACCTCTGGCATCTCTGACCTCACCTTGGCAGGGCCTGGTCTGTCTGGGACTCTGAGCCCAAAGGGGGTACTGGGCTTCTTCCTCCAAGAAGCACAGCCTGCAGTTGCCTGCCCACAGCACCTGTGTCAGCTCCTGGGTCCCCCAGTCCTCTGTATTGATGGGAGAGCCTCCCCTCTTCCAGAAATTCTGCACCCCAGCATGGCTGGCCCAAGATCAGTGGCAGTGCTCTTGGTGCCTGACTGCTGTGCCCTCCTGAGTGCTCCTGGGGACTGCAGCGGGGTCCCTCTCTCTCAGTCCTCTCACCCTTCCTCCTTGGCCAGTGCTCTATACTTGCTCCCTAGTAAGGCATGGGATGCTTCCTTTGTCCTCCAAACTTGCTCCACCACAGGCCACACTGTCACTCCAGCTTCTGCACAGAGGGGGCAACTTTATTGCCACTGGGACCTACAGGCAGAGGCTGGAGTTCCTGCACCACAGTCACCCCTCCACCTCCACCCACTTCTAAGAAGACTCAGCCTTTCATGCAGATGGAGGTGGGGGAGAGCGGGCAAAACAGCTCACCTGGACGACCTGCTGTGGCATGTATGAGAGACCCAGGTTCTAGCCTGGCCTCAATCACACTGGAGGAAGCTTCAGTGCTAAAGTCTCTCTTCCCTTTTTCTGTCCCCCTTTCTGAAGATGTTACTGCAGAATGGCATGACAAAAAGTAGCAATAAGGCAAAAAAAAAAAAGAATATATATATGGGACAGAAATGAGAGAGGGAGAGAGAGAGAGAAAGGGAGAGAGAAGCAGGGAGGGAGAGGGAGAGGGAGGGAGAGGAAGAGAGGGAGGGAGAGAGAAAGGTAGAGAGAAAGGTAGAAAGAGAGAGGTAGAGAGGTAGAAAGAGAGGGAGAGGGAGAGAGGGAGAAGGAGAGAGGGAGAAAGGGAGAGGGAGAAAGGGAGAGGGAGAAAGGGAGAGAGGGAGAGGGGGAGGGAGAGGGGGAGAGGGAGAGGGAGAGGGGGAGAGGGAGAGAGGGAGAAGGAGGGGGAGAGGGAGAGAGGGAGAGAGGAAGAGAGGGAGAGAGGGAGAAGGAGGGGGAGAGGGAGAGAGGGAGAGAGGAAGAGAGGGAGAGGGAGAGAGGGAGAGGGAGAGGGGGAGAGGGAGAGAGGGAGAGAGGGAGAGGGAGAGAGGGAGAGGGAGAGAGGGAGAGGGGGAGAGGGAGGGGGGAGAGGGAGAGGGGGAGAGGGAGAGGGGGAGAGGGAGAGGGAGAGAGGGAAAGGGAGAGGGAGAGGGAGAGGGAGAGGGAGAGGGAGAGGGAGAGGGAGAGGGAGAGGGAGAGAGAGAGAGAGAGATATGGAGTGAGCGAGCTCTAGCTCTGGCTCTGACCAGACAGGTTGTTGGGACTGAACTCCATCTAAGGTCTACATGACTAGCACCCCCCACCTGAGCCCCATTCCCAGCTGCTGAAATGGTGAGTCTAGAGAACAGTGAGCAGCTGTGTCAGCCCATGGCACTCCAGAGCACCACTGCACCACAGTGGGCAAGGAACCCAGGCGCTCAGGTTTGTCAGTGGGGCTGTGCTGCTGAGCCACCTACGCTGCCCCTTCAAATTGCCCTCCGTGTGTGTGTGTGTGTGTGTGTGTGTGTGTGTTTATGTGCGTGTGCAACAGATTTTATTTATTATTATTATTTATTTTATTAGTGACAACATTGATTTACAAAATTATGAGATGACAGGGGTGTAATTTTGTACCATTCCTACCACCAGAGTTCTGTGTCCCCATCCCCTCCACTGGAAAATAGTAGTAGTTCTTCCAAGGTCATAGGTAGGGGATTACTATTAATTCTGTAACGATCTATATTTATACATATTTTTTCTGTTTCTTTCTTTTTTAAAAATTTTTATTTATATAAAGGAAACACTGACTATTTATACACATTTATCCATTTTTTCTATGTTTCTGCCTTCCCTTCCTTTCTAAGTTACACCTACACCAATTGTTACTTCCAAGTATCCTTCCTTTTTTCTTCTCTCTCTGGGTCCTGATGGAATTGGAGTTCAGAGCCCTCTGGTTGTCTTTCCCTAACATTAAGTTAATGGGGTCTGCCTTGTTTGAGTGTTTTTACTAGACTGCTGAGTTTATTCAGTCTAAGTTTAATTGGTTAGAGAATTAATGACGCCTTCTTAAAATTTTTTTTTCTTATCTTCATTTATATCTTATTTATTGGATAGACACAGCCAGAAATTGAGAGGGAAGGAGGTGAGAAAGAGGGGAAGAAACAGAGAGACACCTGTAGCCTGCTTCACCACTTGTGAAGCTTTCCTCCTGCAGGTGGGGACCAGGGCTTGAACCTGCATCCTTGAGTTTTGTAACGTGTGCTCAATCAGGTGCGCCACCACCTGGCCCCTAATGATGCCTTCTTTAGGCTGTTCTACCAGGATCCCAGGCTTAATAGCTCTAAGTCTAATCACAGAGGGTTATTAAGCACTTCTACTCTGTGTTATATAATTGTCCCTTGCTTATGGACACATGTTCATTTGAACCCAGTACCCTAGGCCCTAGCCTGTAACTAGTTTCTATAACTTTGTTAGATAATGAGCCATCTGAAATGGAACTAGGTAGTCCCATGTGTCAGGAAAGATCTCGCTAGATTAGAGGAGTTGGGAGGCTGACATCTGAGGCTTGGTGTCTCTGGTGACAATCTGCAGTAACAAGTCAGTAGTGGCATAACTTGGCCTGGTAGCACTGATTAGTTGAAGTTAACAGAGGCAGTATGATGGTAAAGGAAAACCTTCCTTGATTTTTAAAATAATATATTTATTTTATTTGCTAAGATAGAAATTGAGAGAGAAGGAGAGATAGAGAGATATAAAGAAGAAAGATACCTGCAGTTCTGGTTCACCACTCATGAAGTGCCACCCCCAGCTCAAGCACCTAGACCTCTCCCACTTTATTTTTAAAAGGTCTATTAAAACTGTGGCTCTGGAGAGTTGGGCGGTAGTGCAGCGGGTTAAGCGCACATGGCGCAAAGCACCAGGACTGGCGTAAGAATCCGGATTCCAGCCGCCGGCTCCCCACCAGCAGGGGAAGTCGCTTTACAGGTGGTGAAACAGGTCTGTGGGTGTCTTTCTCTCCCCGTCTTCCCATTCTCTTTCCATTTCTCTCTGTTCTATCCAACAACGACGACAACAGTAACTACAACAATAAAACAAGGTCAACAAAAGAGAATAAGTAAATATTTAAAATAATAATAAACTATTTAAAAAAAACTGTGACTCTGGTGAGATGTAGGAATTTGTCTGAGAAATAATGAGCTCTGCTTTAGTAAATGGTGATGTAGGGGGAGGAAGGGGCTGGTTTCCTGTACAGATCTGAACATCTACAAGGCAGCTCAGCCCAGCCCAATTTGCACCGTATTACTCCCCCTCCCCCCCACCAGCCAGCATCTGCACTTGGCAGGTGCTCAGGATAGCAAGGAGGCCCAGAACCCTGGGGCCACAGAACAGGATTATGGGAAGCTTCCAGGAAGTGGCCCAGGAGCTGGCACAGTGAGTAGAGTGCTGGGCTTGGGTGCAAGAGGTCCTGAGTTTGACCCCAGGCATCATATGTGCCAGAGTGAAGCACTGGGTCTCTCTTAAAGAAATGAATATTTATATATTTAATAAATGAACATTTATTAATGAGAGGTTAATTTATATAAACAAGTATTGATTTCTTAATGAGGGAGAAATTAATTTAACTTATTAAATTAGATTAATAACCATGCTCATTAAATGTATATAGATATTTATTTATTGAAGTATATAAAAACTTATTTATTAGGCATACACAAGAATTCATTTATTTAACATGTATTTATTGAATATATAAATATTTATTTGCTAGACATAGATATTTATTAAAAATACAAATATTGAATAAATAGTAAACAATTACTAAATATTAAATAAATTACCTAGTAAAATAAATAAAATAAAACAATAATTTGATAAATTATTAAACAAATAATCTACATATGACATTGTTTTATTAAATGAATTTACTAATAGTCATATTAATGTTATACATTAAATATCTTGAATATGAATGTTATTTATTTAATACATGACCCTTAAAAAAGATAAAAGCAGTCAGGCACTATAAGATGTTTTCATGATCTAAAACTGTCTGTCTGAAGCAAGCAAAGCGTTCCTAAGACTTGTGAGAACTATGGTGGTTCTCTTTGGAAGATGGGAGGGGAGGTGTGATGTGGAACTATATACACTGTAATCTTAAATATTAATCACAATTTTAATCTTAAATATTAATCACAATTTTTATTAACTATTAATCACAAATTAAAAATGAAAAAAAAAACTTGCCTGAATGGGCTGAGCTGGTAGCATAATGGTTGTGTAAAATAGAGGTGCTAGGTTCAATCCTTAGTACCACCATAAGTCAGAGGTGAGCAGTACTCTAGTGAAAAATAAAATAAATAAAAAATAAGAGTAAAATTACTTAAAGTTGAAGCAAGTGTGGAAGTAGAAGGAACCCACAGGGAAACACACAAAAGGACCCTGAACTGCAGTCTGCCTAAATCTGTTTCCAGTCCCCAACTGGGTCACTCCCTTCCCACCCCCAGTCTCTCTCTAGAATGTGTGTTTCCTCCTCCCAGAGTGAGATAGCAGACAGGGTTCGGACGCCAGTCTGGTGTTGACCCCAGTGCTCTAAGCTACATTAGATTTCTGGGTGCTGGAGTCATGATCTAATTAAAAGATTTTCAAAGTTCCCGGGCTCAGTCATTACAATCTACTATTCACCGGAGAAGATGGGCTTGACCACAGAGACTTCAAAGAACAGGCCACAGGGAATGCCAAGCAAAGCAGAACTCCCCTCTTCAGGTGTAAAGTTTGTAGGCTTATTCATTCAAAGAACATCTCAGTAAGAAAGTCTTATATTGTTAAAATCTTTTGAGGGATCACCAAAACTAGTGTTTGTGGTAGCTGCCCCACTGTCTGTTTCCAACAGCTGTGACCTCAAGGGGTCTAACTTCTCTTCATTCTCACCAACACTTAAAATTTCCTCTTTCCCCTCCCTCTCCTTCCTTCCTTCCTTCCTTCCTTCCTTCCTTCCTTCCTTCCTTCCTTCCTTCCTTCTCTCCCCATTCCTTCTTCCCTTGCCAATTTTTGAAAAGTGGCATTTCTCTCTCTCTCTCTTTTCTTCTTTTTAAAAAAAATTTCTTTATTGGGAGATTAATGCTTTGCATTCGAAAGTAAATACAATAGTTTGTACATGCATAACATTTCTCAGTTTTCCACATAACAATACAACCCCCACTAGGTCCTCTGTCATCCTTTTTGGACTTTCTGTACTTCCCCCCACCCCCAATGGGGAGAGTATTTAAGATGGACATGCAATTTTAAATTGGCTTTTTTTCTCAGTTTATTTTTAGAATCTACTTTAGAAGCATTTTCTTTTCTCTTGCTCTCTGGATTCTATTGTTGCTTTTGAGAAGTCACTGTGATCAACATTCCCCTGCAGATGGTTCATCTTTTACCTGGAGGCCACTTGTAGGAAGATTCATTTCTCTTTCTTTTTTTTAATTTAATTTATTTGTATTTATTTTTAATATTTATTTATTCCCTTTTGTTTTCCTTGTTTTATTGTTGTTATTGATGTCGTCATTGTTGGATAGAACAGAGAGAAATGGAGAGAGGAGGGGATGACAGAGAGGGGGAGAGAAAGATAGACACCTACAGACCTGCTTCACCTCTTGTAAAGTGACCCCCCTGCAGGTGGGGGGCCAGGGGTTCGAATTGGGATCCTTATACTGGCCCTTGCACTTTGCACCATGTGTGCTTAACCTGCTGTGCTACTGCCCAACTCCCCCATTTCTCTTTCTGTTCTGTAGCTACAGCATGTAGTGTCTAGCTGTGGCTTTGTTTTTTATTGAGCTTGGGAGTTTTTGTGGTTTCTGAGAATTCATGCTTTTCTTCATTTCTAGAAAATTGTGGTATATTTAACTCCACTCCATGTTTATCAATTCCTTTTTTATATTGTTCATCTTGTTATCTCCCAGGGCAGTTTTCTGAGTAATTTCCTTTGATTCATTATCCAGTTCTGTGATTGTCTCTTCAACTGTACCTAGTCCATTATTTAATCCTCTCAAGGTGGGGGGGGCTCATTCTTAATGATAACAGTTTTAATTGCCAGAAGTTCTAGTTGAGTCGTTTTCAAATCTTTTTATGGAGTGAGAGGTCTTGTTTGTTTACTATTAATTCTTTATCTTGATCATTGCTTTAATCATTTAAAACACACTTACTTTGAAATTCTTCTAGGCTTCCAGACTAAGAGTGCCTTTGTCATCTGCTTTTGTATAATGTTCACTGAAGATATAACCCTTTGAACATATAGTTTTAACATCCTGTTTTATTTTGGCCACTACTTCTCCCTCTTCCCTTATTAGTATTAAAACTCACATCTTCAGGTTACTAAGATGTTCACCTAACTCTCAGCCCCATTTAAATTAGTGATGATAGGACTTTCAGCAAACCTTAAGGGGGGCACAGGACCAAATCCAGAGTCATTCATCATTTATATGTCAGACTCAGGGGCCAGGTGGTGTTGCTCCCAGTAGAGCACACATAACACCATGTATGAGGTTATAGGTTCAAGTCTCTAGTCCTCACCTGCTGGAACAGTGGAGGTGTGTACATCCTGAGCTTCCTCATTAATTTGGGTGGAAAAATATAAATAAAATAAAATAAAAGTCAAACTCTGAAAGGGAAGAAAGTAAAAGAGGTCCAAGAAGGAATGACAAGTAGGGAGAGTGTGATGTCAGAGAATCAAAGATAGGGGAGTGTGCCAAATACGAGGAAGTGGCTCACTAGATGAAACATTAATTAGTTAGATGAAAGGAAGACAGAGAAGTGGTGAATGGATAAGTACCTATACACAGAATGACTGAGTGAGGTAGCATTTCTACTGATAACTTGTTGAACTTCCACACTGTTTTCTATAGTGGTTCCACCAATCAGCTTACTAACAGAGCACAAGGGTTCCTTTCCCTCCACATCCTCATCAACATTCATTTCCTCTATCACGTTCACAGCTAAAATAATATTCCATTGCATGGATATACTACTGCTTTTTATTTGCTTGTGCAGCAGTTGAGAGTCATTTGGTTGTTTCTGTTTTGATATTCTAGGGATTTTTATTTTATTTCTTTATTGGGGAATTAATGTTTTACATTCAACAGTAAATACAATAGTTTGCACATGCATAACATTTCCTTGTTTTCCATATAACAATACAACCTCCCACTAGGTCCTCTGTCATCCTTTATGGACCTGTATTCTCTCCCCACTCCCACCCCAGAGTCTTTTACTTTGGTGCAATACACCAATTCCAGTTCAGGTTCTACATGTGTTTTCTCCTCTGATTTTGTTTTTCAATTTCTGCCTGAGAGTGAATTCTAGGGATTTTAAAGGCAATTAAAAATATGACTTTGTTGATTGCTCTAGTGTGGAGACACACTGAACTCACTTTGACTGAATCCTGAGTGCCTGGCTGGTGATGGCTTAGTCCACTGCCCCTACTCCTTCCCACAACCATACTCCTTACAAGGGACAACATTCAGTGAAGACTGCACACTGGGTTGAACCTCAGCATGCCTCTTCTTGGCTTACTTGTCCATGGTAGCATTAGTACCCACTGTGAGAAAATGGTGATCAACAGGCCCCACCCAACTCCTGCTGTGTTCCTGACATCAAGATCTAGATGCTTATGCAATAAAAAACTGACAAGAGGCCAGTTAACCCCAGACCAGGTTACCACTGGGTACTGTGTTTGAACATTTGGAGGCCAGCTTCTGGCGTCAAGAACCCAGGTGTTTCTCCAAGGGGAGCCCATGTTAGAGTATTAAGAGGATAGATGGCATGTAGTCAGTGTGTGGATGAGAGGGGCCCTCTAATCTGCCCATGGTCAAGCCTGCCCCCCCTTCAAGTCAGCCTCCCAGCTGCATTGTGGGCAGGGAAACCCCTCAAGTTAAGGATGGTCAGTACCCCCAAGCTTGAAGTGGACCCAGGCCTATAAGTTTCCTAGGCTTCCTGAGGCAGATAGGTTTCAGGTGGGGGCTATGGCTCAGGACTGCCACTTTGAGGTACATGGGAAATCCCCCGCAGGGCTTAAGCATTGACTTCGCAGGGAAGCTCTGAGCTAGCTTAAAGGGACACAGGTGGGCAGACGGTATTATGTTTTGATTTACAGGACTGGAAATGGGGGATAAGAGAAAGGGGTCCCAGCCCTGTGTCTATTCTGTCTCAGTTAGATCTCATTTTATTTTTTTTAAACAGTGACACAAGGGATTGGATGTTGGCTCACATGGTAAAGTGCACACATTACCATATGTGAAGTTTGAGTTCCAGGTCCCCACCTGAAGGGGGGAGACTTCATGAGCGGTGGAGCAGTGCTACAGGTCTCTCTCCTGCTGATTTCTCTCTCCTTTTTTCTCTCTTATTATCTACCAAAAAGAAAGAATAATTTTTAAAAAAAATTTGAAAAGGCCACTGGGAACAGTAGAATTGTGAAGGCACTGAGACCCAGTAATAATCCAGGTGGCAAGAAAAAAAGTTAGTGACTTGAGGCTGAGTGGTGGTGTTCCTGGTAGAGTGCACACATTACAGTGTGAAAGGACCAGGGATCAAGCCCCTGGTCCCCACCTGAAGGGGGGATGGTTCATGAGTGGTGGGTTAGTGCTACAAGTGTCTCTGTATCCTTTCTGTATCCTCCATCCACTCTCAGTTTCCCTGTCTCTATAGTAAATAAATAAGTAGCAGTGGCACAAGGTCACCCCATTGTCCAACTGTTTCATAATGTGACTGTTGCCCTCTTGTCTGGTCAGATAGCGTCTCAGGGAACAGGAGCCTGGGTTGCCTCTGGGAGACCTCTAGACACAATATGCAAGTAGGGATGCATGTGTGGGGCAGCAGGTGGTGGGCACCAGCCTCAGGGGGATTCTTCAGTCACTTAGGAGTTCTCTCATACCTCTGCTTTAGCTCCTGCTGGCGGGGACCCAGATGGAGGAACTCAATGTTGAGGCAGCTATCAGACCAGCAGGTTGAGTCCTCATCAGCAAGGGGGACATGGAGCCCAGCAGAGTGTGTGGGGAAGGCCGAGCTCTGTGGAGCATGGAAGCATCCTCTGCAAATATTTGCCTGGCCCCATCGTGTTGGAGACAAAGGCTTTGCCCTGTGCCCCGGGGTGGAGACCACCAGGCAGCTGTGCCAGGCAGGTGATCTCAAGGGCCTTCCACTGAAGCTGAGTGTTACCTACTGGGATGTCAAAGGCTCTGCTGGGCACATCCGTTGGCCTAGCCGCTCCCTGACTCTGTCAATCACTGCCAAGGACAACACCAGTCAGGGTAGGGAGAGTGTCTTGGCTACATGCTAGGCAGCCTTCCCTGGGGGAAGATGGATGGAGCCAGAAGCTGACACCAGGGCCACTTCCTTCCCCCAGGACCATGAGGCCACAGCCTTTGGGACCACAGTGAACCCAGAACACAATGCAATGTGGTGAGATCCCACTGGAGTCACTCACAGAACCTGGGGGAAGGGGGGTGGATGGGATTGGGGAAGAGGCAGCAGAGACACTAGTAGGACTTTTTCTTTGAATCCAGGGACTCCATGCCTGTATGACTCTACCTGCCATTCCTGATAGTCTTTGTCTTAATTTGATTTTTTTTTATCATTTTACATATCATTCATCATTTTTACCATTTAACATATCAAATGTCTATAAAGAAATCATAGAGCACAATAAAAGAAAAACACTAAGCCAAATAAAATAGTGAGAAAAAGACCTGAATAAATAGTTTTCTAGAGAAGAGATATGGGGCTGGGCGGTAGCACAGTGGGTTAAGCACACATGGCGCAAAGCACACTGACTGGTATAGGGATCCCGGTTTGAGCCGCTGGCTCCCCATCTACATGGGTGTCGCTTCACAAGCCGTGAGGCAGGTCTGTTGATGTCTTTCTCTCCCCTTCTCTGTCTTCCCTTCCGCTCTCGATTTCTCTGTCCTATCCAACAATAATGACAACAATAACAATAATAACAACAACAATGATAAACAACAGGGGCAACAAAAGGGGAAAAATAGCCTCCAGGAGCAGTGGATTTGTAGTACAGTCTCTGAGCTCCAGCGATAACCCTGGAAACACCACACACAAAGAAGAAATACACATGGCCCACAGACACATGAAGAAATGTTCCACTTCACTTATCTTTAGAGAAATGCAAATTAAAACTAGACTAAGATTTCATCCCACACCTATGAGAATGTCCTACATCAACAAAACAGGAAATGACAGGTGTTGTAGAGGTTGCAGAGAAAAGGGAACTCCACTACACTGCTGGTGGGAATGCAAACTGGTACAGCTCCTTTGGAAGACTGTATGGAGAGTCCTTAAGCATGGTGATTACTATTTTTCTCCCCAATCCTCCTTATGCCCATTAGAATTGTTACTCAATAAATATATGCTTAGAGGTTAAGGATGGGACAGGAACTTGTGGCATTTAGCCTTCACCTGCATGAGCTGTCTTTATGGAAACATTAGAAGAATAAGTTGTGTTTTCTTCAACTCACATTGTATATGGGTTAAAGACAGCAGCAATATATAGTTGAGAAAGACTAATGTTGGTTTTCATTTTCTGTGGGTTTTTCTTTCCTTCTACTCCTCTTCCTCTTCCTCTTCCTTCTCCCTACCAGAGCACTGCTCATCTCTGATGTATGGTGGTGTAGTGGATTGAACCTGGGACTTCAAGCCTCAGGCATAAGAATCTCTTTGCATAACCATTATGCTGTCTACTCCATGCCCCCTCTCTCTCTCTTTCCCTTCCTTCCTCCCTTCCTTCCTTTCTAAAAACAGAGAGGTAGAGAGTGAAAAGGACCATTCCCCTTTCAATAAAGTGAGGGCCAGGCTTGAACCTGGATCATACACATGGCAGAGCAGCACACTATCCAGGTGAGCTACCTGGCTGGCCTGAAACTTTCTCCTTCATGCATGCCCTTGGTTCTACCTTAAGCCCTCATCTGAGAGGAGAGAATGTGAATCTCTGGAGTCAGAGCTTTTCCCCCTCCTCTGAGTTATACATTGGTCCTGAAAAAGTTCTTCTTAGAAAATGTGGGGGTGGGAGTGAGTGTGGGGGGCTATCCAGTCCTGCCGGAAGATCCTGAGGTGGTCCTAGGTTCCCAAGGCCCCACTCCTTTTACTGCCACCACCCAGCCACTATAACAACTGCCCACAGAACCCCTGCTGTCTTGGTCACTCAGAAGCTTCTAGAAGCCTGTTTTGGCTGGGTTGGCTTTGTTTTTCCTCATCAGAAGGCATGGCTTCTTCCTTTTCAAAAAGCCAGGTGCCCCTTACAAAAAGGAGAGCAAGAGGGCAGGGGTAAATAGCATAATGGTTATGCAAAGAGACTCTTATGCCTGAGGCTCCTAAGTCCCAGGTTCAATCCCCTGCACCATCATAAGCCAGAACTGAGCAGTGCTCTGATAAAAAAAAAAAAAAAAAAGGGGGAGAGCAGGAGACAAAGGAGTTCCCTGTTGTCTCTAGGGAGGGGAGGCTGTCCAGGACCTGTGGAAGCCCAAATAACTCTGTGTGTGTGTGTGTGTGTGTGTGTGTGTGTGTGTGTGTGTGTGTGTGTAGATGAGCCCTGGCTGGAGTCAGGGCCTCAGGCTAGACTGCCCTCCATGTTCCATGCCCCTGACTCCTCATCTTTGGGGGGACACTAGCTATGTCTTTGGGGAGGACACTTAAACAACTGACATCATGCCCCTCAAGGTCTGCTACATGCCGGTGACTTTCTAGGGGGTGAGGGCGCTGAGCCCAGGGCCTGCAGACTTGGGTTCTCCCTGACCTCCTCTTCTAGGAAGCTGGTGCCACTAAGTGAGTCACTTTGGTGTTGTTGGGCTTTGTCCTTGTTAAAGAAGCCTGTGCCCTGCCTGTCTCTAAAGCTGTTATTAGGGAGAACAGTCACAATGACTATAACAGCAGCTGCCACCATCACTATGACTTGCCAATTGCAGCCCTTTTTCCCCCTGAGAGGTGGGTGGAGCAGTGGTGGCCACCCTCAATTAAGGGGACAAACCCAAGGCTCTGGGTTTCTCCTGTCATCTGCCCCTGGGCGCCTGCTGGGATGGTGTCTGATGTGGGGGCAACATCTTTAAGCTGTGCTTAGAGACCTCACACCGCACACCTGTGTGGGCAGGTAGGGGAAGGCAGGTCGGGGCTCTGGTGAGCAGCTCCCAGGAGCAGGAGTCTGCGTGGCTCTTAGAAGGTTCTGGAAGAACTTCTGCTGCGCTTGTGGGTCAAGCTCTTAGCCCTGCCTGACCCAATACTTCATTCTCTCTTTGCACATGTGTGTCCTGGGGTGCTTTTCTCTGAGAGCACAACACATACCCAATTAAAAATGCTGGGGGACTACCCCTGAACCAAGCCCCCAAATATAGAAGTCCCTGCCCCTCCAAGACCCAGAGTTTGTGTGTTCACAATGCCATTTGCCTGTGATCTGGAAAAATTACACACAATAAGATATTTCAGGCGTGGAGCATAGGTGAAAGAGATTGACACACCCACATAATTATTACATACATTGTCATCATTGAACTTTTTATCTTTATTTTGTTGCCACCAGGGTTATTGCTGGGGATGCGTGCCTGCACAATGAATCACTGCTCTCCTCACCATTTTTCCTTTTTTTTTTCTTTCTAATTTTTTTCTTTTTTCATTTTTTAAAAAATATTTATTTATTTATTCCCTTTTGTTGTCCTTGTGTTGTTGTTATTATTGATGTTGTTGTTGTTGGGTAGGACAGAGAGAAATGGAGAGAGGAGGGGAAGACAGAGGGGGGAGAGAAAGACACCTGCAGATCTGCTTCACCGGCTATGAAGTGACTCCCCTGCAGGTGAGGAAGCTGGGGGCTCTAACCGGGATCCTATGCCAATCCTTGCGCTTTGCGCCACCTGCGCTTAACCCACTGCGCTACTGCCTGACTCCCTCGTTCTAATTTTTATTTGATAGGACAGAGAGAAATTGAGAGGGAGGGGAAGATAGAGAGGGAGAGAGAAAGACACCTCCAGACCTGCTTCCCCCACTGAAGGTGGAATACCAAGTCCTTGCGCATAGTTATGTGTACTCTCAACTAGGTACACCACTGCCTGGACTACACACACACACACACACACACACACACACACACACACACACAAACACACGGGGGGGGGGGGTGGAGATCACGGCACCAAAGCTTCCTTCAATGCTGTAGGGGCCAGGCTCAAACCTGGGTAACATACACGACAAAATAGCACACTATCCAAGTGCTTTCTTCTTGCCTGCACAAGGTTCTGTTTTATTATTGTTTCTCTTAATCTCTTAAAGTGCCTCATTTATAAATTAAGGTTCGACGCAGGTGTGTGTGTGTGTGTAGAAACAAAAGCATAGGGTCCAGCACAGCCTGTGGGTCCAGAAATCTACTGGGATACTTGGGGACAAGAAATGTGTCCCTTATGGATAAAATAGGGTCCACTTTCCCCTCTGGTCTCAGTTATGACAGTTCAATCAAAAGCCCATGTTTCTCAAGTGTTGCCTTTACTTAATGGCAGGCATTGGAGAATGATTTATGTAGAACATCAAATAAAAGGTATTTATTTTCGTCTTTCCCCCAGATCATTTTATTGGGGGGGAAAGAGTGGTTGACACATGGGTACAATCTCTCATCTCCCAATGATAGGTGTTTGAAAAACACTCTCATCCCCAAGGTAGGTCCATTTCTACCATCATGCATGAGGACCCCAAGGACCCCCCCAGCTCCCCCTTTGCCCTCCTTCTCCAGAGTCCTTTGCTTTGATGCAACATGTCCAGTCCAGATTTCACCCTGCGTTTTCTCTTTTTGTTCCTGTTTCTTGAGTTCCATCTGTAAGTGAGATCATGTAGCATTCATCTTTTTTTTCTCCTTCTGGCTTATCTCACTTCACTTGATTCCTTCTAGCTCCATCCGAGATGAGGCAAAGGAGATGACATCATCATTTCTGACAGCTGACTAGTATTCTGTTGTATATATAGACCACACTTATCTTAGCCACTCATATGATGTTGGGCATCTGGGTTGTTTCCAGATTTGGGGTATTACAAATTGTGCTGCTATGAACATAGATGTACATAGATCTCTTTGGATTGGTGTCTCTGTTTCCTTTAGACAAATCCCCAGAAGAGGAATTGCAGGGTCATAGAGTAGGCCCATTTCCAGCATTCTGAGAAATCTCCAGATTGTTTTCCTCAGAGGTTGGGCCAATTTGCCTTCCCATCAGCAGTGTATAAATGTTCCAAACAAAGTATATTTAATAGTTCTTACATATCTTATAGATGATCTGTAAGGCCAGTTTTTTTTTTTGAGAATTAATGTAATAATATAGAATAGCAATTCAATTATTTACTAAGTCAGAGTAAAACTCAGTCTAAAGGACTATTCAAATAAGCATGTATAGAACTAACGTGTGTAATTTGTAATGGTGCTTTTGCCAACTCATTAAAGCAAGGAAATATACCACGAGTAGAAGGAAAGGAGGAGGAAGAGGAGACGATGAAGGAAGAGGAGGAGAAGTGGTGGGTGCAGCTCAAGGAAGGCTCTATATATTTGTTGAATAAATGAGTTTTACATTGACAGCCACAAAAATGGAATCATCCATAGCTATGAAGCAGGAAATCTTTCTTGGTAGGTGGTATGCCTACAGAGGAAAGTCAGAAGAGCTTTTTCAAAACTTGCAAGGGGCCTGTGGTCAGATTTGAAGCTTATGACACTTGCATGTTTTAGATCAGGCATTACTATGGAAGAATGGTTATGGTTTTTTTCCCCCCAGGGTTATTGCTGGGGCTCGGTGCCCGCACTACAAATCCACTGCTGCTGGCAGTCATTTTTTTTTTCATTGTTGTTGTTGTTCTTATTGTTGGATAGGACAGAAAGAAATTGAGAGGGGGAGGGGAAGACAGACAGGGAGAAAGATAGACACCTGCAGACCTGCCTCACCGCTTGTGAGGTGACTCACTTGCAGGTTGAGAACCGAGACTTAAACTGGGATCCTTGCTCAAGTCCTTGTGCTTTGTACTGTGCGCTACCGCCTGCCCCTGCCCCCCATAATTATGCTTTTAAAAGAGGCTACTGGTGGTGTTGGTAGTGGGGGTGAGGTAGGGGGGGAGAAGACTTCCTATGAAAGTGACCAGAACATTCAGAGTAGGTAACATTCATTTCTAGAGTGGGAAGTCAGCCCAGGCTAATGGAACCGATGCCATCTTGTGCCCTCCTGTTGAAATGTTAAGAAACAGAATAACTGTCACCTGGTCAGTGTGCCTACTTTCCTATGCAGGTGACCCAGCTTTGAGCCTGGCCTCTGCTTCATTGGAGGAAGATTCAATGCTGTGATGTCTTTCACTCTGTGTCTGTCTAAAAGTCAGCCTGGGTTGGTGAAGACCTGGCAGCAAACAAACAAAATACCAACTGTTGTTTCATTAGGAAGGACTAGTTTCTAGCATTCTCAAGGACTGTGGAAAGATAATGTTTTCTTTTACTTCTCTCTATAGTAACCCAGACCATTCTGACTATAAGTCAATGAAGTATTCGAAAAGTAATCTATCACCAATCCTAGTTTTGATTCTGTCTCCTTTGCACCACCATTTTTGCTTTTTCAAAGCCCCTTTAATCAGGGGCTCTGGTGGGACATAATTGAGGCTAATAGCTAAGGTTATGCTGCTGGCTTTGCAAACCTAGGATGCCAGAGAAATGCTTTTATTTTATTTTGGCCTCTTTACATTTTTTTAACCCAGCACTAGCAAGGTCACTCTCATACATTTGGAATAAACACCCTTTTTTTTTTTAGAAAAATCATTGAGAAACAATATTTTAGGGAGATGATATGATAAAGTATGAAAGAGGGGTGATGCACACAGAAAAATTTCACCTTGTGGGCCGGGTGTAGCACATCTGGCAGAATGCAAACATTGCTAAGTGAGAGGACTGGGTTCTAGACTCCAGTCCCTACCTGCAGTGGGGAAGCTTCATGAGCAATGAATATGTGCTATGATGTCTCTCCTTTTCTTTGTCTGTCCCCCTCTATAACTCCCTTCTATCAAAACAAAAATGACCACTGGAAACTAGAGCTATACAGGCCTCAGGTCCCAGTGATAACCCTGGTGGCAAAGAAAAGGTCCCCACTGACCAACAAGCTCAGGTGCAGCATGGGAGAGGGGGAGATCTCACTTTGGCTGCTGTCTCTTGGGTCAAGGCCATTTACCATCAGAAGACTCACCAGTGGCCCTGTCCCACAGGGGCTACATTCTGTGAAGGAATGGCCTAAACTGATGCTGGAGTTGTCTGGGGCCTGGCCAAGAACATGGCTGCCAGCAGCCAAGGACATCAGCCCTGGGGGCCCAGCTCCCTCAAGTTGTGTGAATGAGACCTAGTCAGACCCAAGAGCTGCCAGGTGTACAGCAGAGGGATGGGAGAAGGGCCTCGGTGATCATGGCAGATTATGACATTCAAGATGTCACCCTGGCAAGTCACCATTTTTTTTTTCTGTTTTGTTATCATCATGGTTCACCACTCTGGGTCAACCACTTCCTTCCTTGATTGCTTCCCTCCTTCCTTCCCCCCTCTTCCTTCCTTCCTTGCTTGTTCCCTCCTTCCCTCCTCCCTTTCTTCCTTCTTTTCCTCCTTCCTTCCTCCCTTCTTTTCCTCTTTCTTTCCTCCCTTCCTTCCTCCCTCCCTCCCCTTCCTTCCTTCCTTCCTTCTTTCCTTCCTTCCTTCCTCTGCCCTTCCTTCCTTCCCTTCCTTCTGCCCTTCCTTCCTTTCCTTCCTTCTTCCTCCCTTCCCTTTTTCTTTCTAATAGTGACAGAGAGGCAGAAAGAGACAATGAGAGAGAGAGAGAGAAAGAGGGCATCACCCTGAAGCTTCCTTCAATGAGGTGGGGGCCAGGCTTAAACCCGGCTCACACACATGGCAGAGCAGTGTACTATCCAGGTGAGTTATTTCACCAGCCCTACTCTATTTCTGTTTAAAATTGAAGTATGACTGGCACCTCAAGACACACAGCCTGTGCTGAATGTACATATGGTAAAATGATCAGGCACCCCCAGCCACACCTTCACTGCCTTCTCCCAGAATAATGGAGATGGGTTTTGTTTGGTTTTGGGGTGAGCCTGCGAGCAGCAGTTGGGCCCTCTGTTTTTCCTGTCTCGAGTGTCCATTTTTGTAAGAAAGTGAACACCAAGAAAAACACTAATGGAGAAGGGGATTCTACCCAGCACAGCAGTATCTCCAAAAGCAAACAGAGCACCAGCAGCAGGTCAATCCCAGGGGCGTCCATGGCCTCCTCTGGCCCTGGCTGATGCCCCAAACAGATCCTCTCCCAGTGAGCTAGGTCACAGCTGCAAAACTCAGTCACAGCACAGCTGTGTCTTCCCCACTTCTACATTCACAGCTTTTGGAAGAGCTTTATTGAAATAGAATCTAGATACCACACAATTCATGCATCAAGCCCAGTATAGAAGTTTTGAAAACTGTGGAGTGTACTGCACCAAAGCAAAGAACTCTGGGGAGGAAGGGAAGGGAGGGGGTGAAGGGGAACTTTGGGCTCCTGGTGCATGATGGTAGGAAAGGACTTAAATTGGGGGTTAGAGTGTTCTGCAGAAGCCTATCATGAAGAGATGAGAAATTTTATCCATGTGTCAATAACACCCCCATTACCCCTCCAATACAATGATTAAAAAACAAATAAATATTATGATATTATCTTTTTAAATGGTGATAATATATTAAAATAAATATGTTAAATAGTATATATGTGAATAATTGTTTTAAACTTTTAAAAATGGTGGATATATATATATATCAGATAATATATATGTATATGATTGGTTATTTAAATTTTTTTGCCACCAGAGTCATCACTGGGGTTTGGGTGTCTGTAGCATGAATCCATTGCTCTTGGAGGACATTTTTTTCTTTTTTTCAGTAGGACAGAGATATTGAAAAAGGAGGATGATATAGTAAGGGAGAGAGAAAAACATCTGCAGACCTGCTTCACCACTTATGAAGCTTCCTCCTTTCAGGTGGGGAGTAGGGACTTGAACTCAGATCTTTTCATATAGTAATGTGTGCACTCAATGGTATGTGCCAACACCTGGCCCATTTTAAACTTTTATAATTGGTATTTATATATATTAACTAATATGTATATGTACATGAGTGGCTATTTTAAGCTTTAAAAATGGCAGTTGTATATGTTAAAATAAATATATTAAATAATCTGTATATGATTATTTTTAGCTTTTTTTTTTTTTAATCACTGGGCCTCAGTGCCTGCACTACAAATCCATTGCTCCTGGAGGCTATTTTTTCCCTTTTGTTGCCCTTGTTTATCATTGTTATTGTTATTATTGTTGTTATTAATGCTGTCACTGTTGTTGCATAGGACAGAGAGAAGCAGAGAGAGGAGGGGAAGATAAGAGAGCAGAAGAGAAAGATAGACAATTGTAGACCTGCTCCACCGCTTGTGACTCGAACCCCCTGCAGGGCTGTCAGAAGGAGAGAGTTGATATTAGAGTTTGACAGACACAGAATTTTCATTTTGGCAACTGGAAATGTTTTGGAAGTAGATGGTGGTGATTTGCTTACTGCCACTCACTCTGGGGACACTTGCCAGTTAAAACAATCAGTTGCACACATATACATCTGTTATGCAATACATATTCATCTTAATATATATGTCCACTATTTTAAAAAGTCTAAAGTATCCAGTCACCTGCAGGGGGGTTACTTCACAAGTGGTGGGCTCAAACCAGGATCCTTACTCTGGTCCTTGCACTTTGTACCATGTGCGCTTAACCAGCTACGTTACCACCCAGCTCCCTATTTTTAGCTTTTTAAAGTGGTGGTTACATGTTAAACATATATAAAATAATATATACACTATTTAAAACTTTTTAGAATTGTGGCAATATATTGATTATATATTAATGTATATGTGACTGGCTACTTTAGACTTTTTAAAATAGTGAACATATCTCCAAGAGCTGTTGATTTCCTTTTTGAAAAAATTGTACACATTGTGGTCTGGGAAGTGGCACAGTGGATAAAGTACTGGACTCTCAAGCATAAGGTTCTGAGTTGGATTCCCAGCAGCACGTGTATTAGAGTGATGTCTGGTTCTTTTCTCTTCCTATCTTTCTCATTAAAAAAATAAAATCTATTAAAGAAAAAGAATGATTGTAAGCATCTTTCTTTAGTTGAGGATGAGGAGAGAGAAGGAGAGACATTTGCAGCCCCATTCCACCACTTGTGAAGCTTCCCCCTAAAGGTAGGGACTGGAGGCTTGAACTCAGGTCTTGGCACACAGTAATGTGTGTGTTCTACCTAGTGAGCCACCACCAATCCCTAAAAATGGTAAACATCTTAATGGTATCTCCTCGTGGGTTTGATTTGCATTTCCCGTGACTGGTGATGTGGGTTGAATGTCTTTATGTGGACTGGTTGAACATCTGTATTCCAGTCCTTGGGTCATTTTAAAGTTGGCTGGCTCATCTTCTCTGAAGGTGTAGGAGTTCTTTCCACATATTCTATCTACTAACACTCACCAGAGATGTGACTTCCAGGTATAATTTCCCTTTTGGCAGGTCTCCACTTTCCAGATGCTTTCCTTTGACATAGTTTAAGTTTTCACCTACCAGCAGCTCAGTATGTTTCTTGATGGTTGAGTCACACCAGAGTAACTGTAAAAGGAAAGCAGGGTGATGTGTGGCCGTCTCTGAAATTTCTGGTGGAGTTTACACACTCCTCATTGGACAAGAATTTGGAAGAATCAATTCCCTGTCAGCATTAGGATATGGGACTTTTCTTTGTCCCAATCTACTTCTTGTCCTTCACTCTAAGGTTTTCCAAGCTAACTATATTGGGGTCCCACAATAAAGGGAGAAAAAAATTTAACTTTTTAAAGTGAAAAATTTAGAGGTGGGGAAATAGTTTACCTGGTAGAGTTCATTCCTTAACATGTGCCAAGTCTTGAGTTCAAGTCCATATACTACATGAGAGTACCATGGAAAACACTAGAGAAACTCTTTGGATGGTGGAACAGGACTGTGGTGTGTGGTGTCTTTCTCTCTTTCAACAACTTGGACAGCACCAAGGGAGTTCTGTGAACAAGAAAGCAGTGCTGTGGGGTGTCTCCTCTCTCAGCATGATGAATCCTACTGAGAGAGCTCCATGGATGGTAGAGCAGCACTCTACCATCTCTCTCTCCCTCTCTCCCTCTCCCTCTCCCTCTCCTCTTTCCCCTCTTCCTCCCCCTCCCCCCTCTCTTCTCTTTCTACCACTCTCTATAACTGAAAACAAGTAAAAATTTAGGCCAGTGGTATTGAACATTCCCGAGGTCCCAAGTTCACTCCCTGGCTCCACATAAAATAAAATTACAGTTTGAGCCCGCAGCTCCCCACCTGCAGGGGAGTTGCTTCACAGGTGGTGAAGCAGGTCTGCAGGTGTCTATCTTTCTCTCCCCCACTCTGCCTTCCCCTCCTCTCTCCATTTCTCTCTGTCCTATCCAACAACAACAACAATAGCTACAACAATAAAGCAACAAGGGCAACAAAAGGGAATGAATAAATAAATATTTAAAAAAAAAAAAAACTAAGGGGGTCGGGGGGTGGCACAGCTGATTAAGTGCATGTGGCATAAAGTGCAAGCACCCATATAAAGATCCCAGTTTGAACCCCCAGCTCCTCACCTGCAGGGGAGTTGCTTCACAGGCAGTTAAGCAGGTCTGCAGGTGTCTGTCTTTCTCTCCCCCTCTGTCTTCCCCTCCTCTCTCCTTTCTCTCTGTCCAATCCAACAACAATGACATCAATAACAACAACAATGGTAACCACAACAAAAATAAAAACAATAAGGACAACAAAAGGGAAAATAAATAAATACTAAAAAATAAAACCTATAAAAAATAAAATATAAATAATGATAATTTGAAAAGAAAGAAGTGGCCTTCATCCACCCCATTCTTCCTCTTCCTCATTGTACCTAGATTCCCAGATGTTGGCTTTTGTTTTAAGGTTTAATTTTTAATGATCTCACTATTTTTTTTGTTGTTTTGGTCCTCACCCTACTGCTCCTTCCCTGCTAGCATTTGATCCCCCAAATAAGTGTGTGCCCCACATTACCTTGCTTGAATTCTCACTGGGAGCAACTTTAATAAGGTTTCTTCTGATGGCTGACATGATGACCATGCAGCATTTCTACCCCGTGGAACAGTCTCTGTGGCACAGCCTCACATTGATCTGAAGTCTCTTCACAATGTCACAGGCCAAGGCCAAGACTGATGTATTCTCACCACAGAAAATAAACCACTGTGAATAATCTGCTTCACTGGGTCATAAAGCCAACTGGCCAGAGGCAGACAGACAGCCCAGGCCTTGGCATGCCTTATCATGCAATTCTGCCCTGCCTGAGTTATTAAAGTAATTAGACCCTGGGCAGGCTGTCAGTAGAGAGAACCACATCCTCCTATCTGGGCTGCCATCAGAATTTACTTCATCCTGAAGTCATGGGGTGGGGGTGGGGGTGGGGGTGGGGATGGGCAAGGCAGGATGGAAGGGAGTAGGCAGGGTTGGTGGCTGGTTCTGACAACTCTGTAGCACTCTTTCTCTTCCTTCTTCTCTTCCTCCTTTTTTTCTCCTCCTCTTCTTCCTTCTCTTAGTTTTCATCACCAGGATTTTTTTCTGGGGCTCAGTGCCTTCATAGTTCCACCATTTCTACTGGCCATCTTGTTTTTGACAGGAAAGAGAGAAAGAGAGAGAGAGAGCTGCAGTACTTTCCTTTTAAGCTCTTCTTTATCAACTCTCCTGCCCTTCTTCATTCCACATGCTGATCCCTGGACTACCTCATTCACCTTACAACACCATCAGCTGGCTGTATTCTGTCTCTTCTCAAGTCTATGCCCTCCATTTTGTCTATGCATGTGGACATCCCAAACTCAGAAGCCAGGGCCAAATTCACCATCTTCCTCCCTAGACCTTTCCCTTGTCCATCCAGCATGCTACAAGTCATTCACCAAGTTTCCACAACCTGAATCACACTCCCATTATCTCCATATCTAATTGCTCACTGGGTTGCTTCCCAATTGCACTCAAATGAATGCACACACTCTCCCACATTGCTGCTCCACTCCCCTCACTCAGGGGTTCATTCTCTCTCCCAGAATATTACAGCAGCCTTCTCCATTGACCTCCTGAGCTCTGAGCCTCACCCACCTTCCTTTATCTTCAGAACCACTCCACAGAGAGCCCCTGACAATGCAGATCCCATCATTTCCCCACCTGGTTCAGAATTCTCCAGCCCCCCTCAAGGGGAACAGGACTAGAAAAACTCCTCAACCCAGTACATGTCTTGTGGGATGTGGCTTTGTCTTGGTATTCTGCCTCCAGAAACAGTGCTCACAGTTCTGTTTAAGTCAAATGTCAAGAGAATTCTGGTTAGCTCTTATGTGTAATAAAGGTTATGATTTACAACATGTATGGGCTGTGTCTCTCTATGAGATTGCTAGAGGCATGGTTACTGGTGGTCCAGGGTTGCACTGTGGGCTCTAATCTCTAATTGTGTGACAGAGTGTGATCCATGAGAGTCCTTGAGGCAGCCAGACTAGGGGACTCTTCCCTCACATCCCAGAGTTCTGGCTGGAAAACCCGATGCTTCCACCACCTCTATTTCTACAGGCAGCTTGTCAGAGTCCACCAACACCACCTCAAGCTATAGCCTTGGGGTCGTTGTCCTCTGTAGGTAGTAACACTTGTGTTAAATCAGTAATTCTATTTTTGCAGGTAATTCTAAAATTTTATCTGAGGAGTTTTTGAAATCTTGGTTTAGTAATATTAATTACTTGTCAGAAAGAGAGAAGGAGAGAGAGAGAGAGAACCTGAGCATGGCTCTGGTATATGTGATGCTAGGGATGGAACTCAAGACTTCGTGTCTAAGAGGCTATTATTTTACTAACTGTGCCACCTCCCGGGATGCTATTTTGAAGAACTGTCTATGAATTGAAGAGCATGAACTTTTTAGCTGTCTAAGAAGTTTCTCTCTGCTTGCACTTATGCAACATATGTGATAGTGTTTAGGGTTAGGGGTGGGGGAATTAAATGGTTCATTTGCTAGCTTGGATGGTGGTGATCTACTGCTATCCCTAGCACTGCAAACGGTATCATCTGTTTTCCATCTACACCATGCCTCAGCCTCGCGTGAGCTTAAGGATGGTGGTGATCTACTGCTATCCCTAGCACTGCAAATGGTATCATCTGTTTTCCATCTACACCATGCCTCAGCCTCGCGTGAGCTTAATGTGCAGCTTGGCGATACGAGAATCCGGCATGAAGCCCAGCCAGTCTATCTTGGCGTTACTCTCGATCGTACTCTGTCATTTCACGAACATCTCATAAAAACTGTAGCAAAGGTGGGCGCGAGGAATAACATCATTGCTAGACTGGCTAGCTCCTCATGGGGCGCGAGCACTTCCACACTACGATCATCATCTCTGGCATTATGCTATTCCACTGCAGAATACTGTGCCCCAGTATGGTTCCGTAGCCCCCATGTCCACTCGGTCAATTCCAAATTATATTCCTCCATGAGGATAATTTCTGGAACCATCCGTTCCACCCCAGTTCCATGGCTGCCAGTTCTTAGCAACATCGCCCCGCCAGATATTCGTCGGGATGCGGCATCATCTAAGTTCATTTCCCACGTCTATGCTCGACCGGACCTGCCAATATACGCGGATATCTTCACCCACCCTGTTCAGCGCTTGACGTCTCGTCACCCAATCTGGTCCCCTACGCCTACACTGAACTTCTCTGTTCCAGACTCTTGGAAACAGAGTTGGCAGTCAGCTGAGGTAAAGAACAAACACCTCATCACAGACCCCTGCAAGTGTCAACCCGGCTTTGACCTAGCACGTTATGATTGGGCCCTCCTCAATCGCTATCGAACAGGCCATGGCCGGTGCGCCGCTATGTTCCACCGCTGGGGAGCCAGAGACGACCCGAACTGCCCCTGCGACTACAGACAGACTATGACCCACATAGTCAACGACTGCCACCTCTCCAGATTCAAAGGAGGTCTCGAAACTTTACATCAGGCTCAACCTGACGCTGTTGACTACGGAAGAAGGGCAAACGCTAGAAGAAGAAGAAGAATCTACTGCTATTTGGAGGTTTAGTGTGCTGACATGGAAATTTGTGTGGTCATAATATGACAAAGAATAGAGCCAGTGGTGAAATATCTCATTTAGACAGTGTTCTGCTTTGCCATTTAAGCGAACCAGGTTCAAGCCCAGCCCCTACCACACTGGAGGAATTTTTGTGGCCTGTGTGCGATAGTCTCTCTCCCTTCTCGCTCTCTCCCTCTCTCTCTCTCTTTCTCTTCCCCCCTTCCTCCCTCCCACTTTGTCTCTGAGTCATCACAGAGCAGTGAAGCTCCAGTGATTACGAAAAGGAAAAAACAGACAAATAAAATGAGATAAAGAATAGACCCAGACACCCCCATCTGTGGCTTTGGGACTTGCCTCTGAAGATGTTCTCCTCAACCCTGAAAACCAATGTACTCAGGAGGGTGCTCTGTAGTCACTCCCATAGGAACTGCTTGGCTGTCACCACCAACACACACCAATAGTTTATTCACAACCTATCCATTCTAGTTCTGTGAGAGACCGCCTCCCACCCCAGAGAATACAGAATGGGCTAAACATCAAGGATGATGTGAAGAAATCAAATCGTTTCACAGAAAAGCTTAGGGAAGCCCTCCAAGCTTTAGCAGAAATTTCTGAGCTTACAAAACTCAGCATTTAGTTCAACAGGTTTGTCACAAAGAAAACACAAAAGGAAACTTGCACTGGGTGGGGTGTATTACACCAAAGCAAAGGACTCTGGGGAGGAAGGAGAAAGTAGAGGGTGGGAAAGGTCTTGGAGTCCTGATGCATGATGGTGGAACAGGACCTAGGTTGGTAGTGGCAGTGGTGTGTAGACAGCTATCACAGGGAGATGAGAAATTGTACCCATATGTCAACAACCATATTATAAAACATTAGCATCCCTTCAATTAAATGATTCAAAAATTTTTATTTAATTTTTTATTTATAAAAAGGAAACATTGACAAAACCATAAGATAAGAGGGGTACAACTTCACACAATTCCCACCACCAGAACTCTGTATCCCATCCCCTCCCCTGATAGCTTTCCTATTCCTTAACCCTCTGGGAGTATGGACCCAAGGTCACTGTGGGATGCAGAAGGTTGAAGGTCTGGCCTACTGTAATTACTTCCCCGCTGAACATGGGCATTGACAGGTCGATTCATACTCCCAGCGGTTCTTTTTCTTTCCCTAGTAGGGAAGAGCTCTGGGGAAGTGGAGCCCCAGGACACATTGGTGGGGTTGTCTGTCCAGGGAAGTCTGGTCAGCACCCTGCTAGCATCTGGAAACCTGGTGACTGAAAAGAGAGTTAACACACAAAGCCAAACAAATTGTTGACCAATCATGGACCTAAAGGCTGAAGTAAGTGTAGATGAAGAGTTGTGTGTGAGTGTGTGTGTGTGTGTGTGTGTGTGTGTGTGTGTGTGTGTGTGTGTGTGGTGGTGGGGGGGGTGTCTCTGTTTTGTAGATAGCTGGTAGGCATATTTTAGTTATATTCCAAAGGGCCTGTGGCTATACTAGTGTTTTGTTTTGTTTTTGTCTGAGCTTGAAATCTGATATGCAGGTGGATCCTAATTATTGTCTGGGGAGGTGATGTCATGGCTGGCAGAAGGACCAGAAAGCTGGATCAGGGAAGAGAGTAGCTCCCAAATATGGGAAAGGTATATAAATATTGTTGACTGTAAACCCCATAGATTTTATGTGATCTGGGGCCCATATTCAGTTTAGGATCCTATGTGACCTCTGCATCCCTGTAGATCTGAGCTCACATTCTGTGGTCATAAGTAGGAACACAAGGAGTACTACCTCAGCATGTTTCACTTCAGACAGTGTCCAGAGACATCAGGCATGGAATGTCAACCCTTCACCCTCATTACTCGGTGAGACCTTTCCTTTCACAGTATTCTCAAATTCTATTCCAGGAGGTTCACTTCCTAACAAAGTCCCAAAACCTAAATATAGACCAGGTCCCGTAAGATAGAGCATAGGTTCACATGTATCCACAAACTAGGGCAAAATATATACCTGAAAGCAAAAATACACAATAGTCTGTAGTGAGTCAGTATAAAGTTCATAATGAAATAGTGTCTACTTAGACTAAGATACCCTCCTCACCTACTTCCTATTACACTTCTTTCACTAAGTTCAAAGCTAACCTCATCAGTGCAAGGACTGCAAAAGCTGAATAAGGGCAAGAGACTGGCATACTTTAACGATGACTCTTTAGTCACTATCAGGCCACCCCATCAGCTGGGGCCTTATTTGGGGAGTACTGAGATTCCCAAACAGACATGATGGGCCTAGACCTCAAATAAATCCCTCTCTCCATCGTTACCGGTCATCTCTATCAGGAATAACACAATAGACCCCTTTGTGGGCCCCCATAGGACCTTGCCCTCAACTTGGATCAACAATGGTAGAGAATGTTTCATCCTCTGAAGGGAGGCTGGACAATATACTCTATGCTACACCTGAGGAAGATGGGTCCTGATATTGGGGCAGCTTGGAATGTTACTACTTATGACCACAGATTCAAAAAATTTTAAGGGGCCAGGTGGTTGAGCACACACATTACCATGAACAAGGATCTAAGGTCAAGTTCCTGGTCCCCACCTGCAGGGGGGAAGCTCCATGAGCAGTGAAGCACTGCTGTAGTTGCCCCTCTCTCTTCCTCCCTGTAGTTGCTCTCAATTTTTTTCTGTCCTATTAAATAAAAAATAACAATTAAAAATAACTAGTTTTAAATGTTAAGGAATATCAAGTTCCTCCCAATGGGAATTAAGAAGAAGTAATGTATATTAAGTGTGTCATACTTAGTAGGAAGAAAATTAAAAAACAAGCTTTATGATTGAGAACATTTTATTACACAACTCATATGTTCTGATAGAGACATGAATAGGTAAATATCCACATCTTCCACCTCCTAAGATAAACCACTTTAAAGTTTTCTATCTCCACACAGCTCTTGACATTGTGTTACGGATATAAAGCACAAGCTAGATTTTCACGAACTATTTCCAAACTAGCCAAGTACTTCCAGTTATACCTGCTAGAGTGAAGAAACATTTGGGTACCAAGAAATGGCATTGGGCCTGAGTATTAGAAGCAAGTGATACTTGTCTGGGAACTGACTCCTGTGTCAGGACTACTTGTAGGAGGTGGAGAACTTTTCTCAGCCAAGTCATAGTGCTTCTTGCATGAATTCAGGGCTCAGACTTGACTCAGGAGCCTTACACCATGCACTGAGTCACACACACCTCTGGCAATACCTATGTTTTCTCAATCATGGCTGGTCCCAGACCAATTCCTTCTATGGGTATCAGTAGGCTTTTTATGGGGCATCAGAGGGGTACAGCACAAACTCAGGGTGATGATGGCCAAAAGGTGAGAGAGATCAGGCCCAGTCATGAGAGAAGGAGTAGAGGTCAAAGCAGACTGTCAGCATCAGTCCTCCAAGCATGAACTGTGCAGAGTCTGAGAGCCCCCGGGGTATTCAGGGCACTGATCAGAGAGAGAGCTTTGTGTTTGCTATGAGGACCAGCAAGGTGTGACCTTACCCAGATCAGAGGAGACACAAAGAGCAAAGAGGCCAGAGCACCAACCTAAAGGCATGGTTGATACTAGCTGTGAGGGGATGATGACCACTGGTGGAACAAAAGAACGGTCACGCTCTCCACCCCAGATGTCTTAGCTCAACTGTCCAAGAACAGATAATATAGAGAAATAGGGTGAGATTTCAAAATGACTGCTACCAAATGAAAGGAAGTTTCATAGCAATTGGGTGGAAATAGCCTAGACCGTTGTTGGCTTGATCACTGGCTCAGAGTAACAGTAGGCAACCTTGGCCTTGTCCTCAGCCTAAACTCCTCTTGATCCCAGAATATAGCAGCTGGGTCCTGCTGTCAATAACTCCATTGCAGTCGAAGGGCTGCAAGGTACATTACTAAGATCTTGGCGTTACTCTCGATCGCACTCTGTCATTTCACGAACATCTCATAAAAACTGCAGCAAAGGTGGGCGCGAGGAATAACATCATTGCAAGACTGGCCAGCTCCTCATGGGGCGCGAGCGCTTCCACACTACGATCATCATCTCTGGCATTATGCTATTCCACTGCAGAATACTGTGCCCCAGTATGGTTCCGTAGCCCCCATGTCCACTTGGTCGATTCCAAATTATATTCCTCCATGAGGATAATTTCTGGAACCATCCGTTCCACCCCAGTTCCATGGCTGCCAGTTCTTAGCAACATCGCCCCGCCAGATATTCGTCGGGATGCGGCATCATCTAAGTTCATTTCCCACGTCTACGCTCGACCGTACCTGCCAATATACGCGGATATCTTCGCCCACCCTGTTCAACGCTTGACGTCTCGTCACCCAATCTGGTCCCCTACGCCTACACTGAACTTCTCTGTTCCAGACTCTTGGAAACAGAGATGGCAGTCAGCTGAGGTAAAGAACAAACACCTCATCACAGACCCCTGCAAGCGTCAACCTGGCTTTGACCTAGCACGTTATGATTGGGCTCTCCTCAATCGCTATGGAACAGGCCATGGCTGGTGCGCCGCTATGTTCCATCGCTGGGGAGCCAGAGACGATCCAAACTGCCCCTGCGGCTACAGACAGACTATGACCCACATAGTCAATGACTGCCACCTCTCCAGATTCAAAGGAGATCTCGAAACTTTACATCAGGCTCAACCTGACGCTGTTGACTGGCTAGGGAAGAAGGGCAAACGCTAGAAGAAGAAGATCGCCACCCCTGGTTGACTTGAGGGGTCTGCCATGATTGTTCTCCTCTGTTTACTTTATATCAGCTTGTACACAGCCTTCCTAAAGTGCAGCTTTCATAGAAATATTTCCTTTTCCAAGAACCCTAAAGAACTTCCCCTCCCTCTTTTTTCATGCCAGGAATTTTTGGTCTGATGCTGGCACCAGACTGTTAATTCCCTCCACAGCCTGGTACAAGTTCTGATTTCTGTTTTAATGTCTTGAGCCCACTTGGTCCTTTTCATGCTGTGAATTCACACTGCACATGCAACTAGTATCAACTCATCTGGATCCCAACTTTTCCCTCAATAGTTTGTTTTGCTTCCTGCCTGTGGGTCTTAGGTTTGCTCACTGTCAAATCAGAACAACTAGTACATTGCTATGGACAGAGGGGTTTATTAAACACTTATTCACCACAAGTCAAACACTCACTCTTTATTAGTGAATTCCTCCCAAAGGGAATTAAGAAGAGGGAGGGTCTTGGGCACACCAGGTTGTATGCATTCACTACAGTGCATAAAGACCCAGGTTCAATCCTCCAGTCCCCACTTGCAGGGGGCAAGTTTCATGAGTGGTGAAGAAAGGTTGCAGGGGTCTTTCTATCTCTCCCTTTCTAGCCCCTCTTCCCTCTCAATTTCTGTCTCTATTAAAAATAAATAAATAATAAAATTTAAAAAGAAGAATCATTTGTTTATTTGGATAGAGACAGAAAATCTAGAGGGGAAAGGGAAGATGGAGAAAGGAAGAGAAAAAGAGATACCTTTAGTACTGCTTCAACACTCATGAATATTTTTCCCCCTATAGATATGGGGATTGAACCTGGATCATTGTACATGGCAGTGTATGTTTTGCCAGGTATGCTAACACCCAGCCCCAGACTATGGTCTTTTGATAGTGTTACTCTTACAAGAAGAAGTAAAACAAAACAAAATAAAGCACCACTCTAAGAGCATTTTGTTACACAGCTCATGTATTCTGACAGACACATGGATATAAATTCATTGTTATCTCTTCTACCTACTTTGTGAAAAATTCACTTACAAATTGAACAATGTAAAAGGAAAGCTAGATGAAAAATTCCTTTAAGGAAGCCAGAGGAACTCAGAAATGGTAGGATTTCACCAAAGTATGGATAAATTACAAGGAAAAGAATGAGGAGAAAAATGAAGGAGTTCAGCACATACATAATGATGTATGTAGATATGAAAGTGAACACAGCTATGATTCCTTCTCTGATACTGAGGCTGAAGTGGTGAAGTCATGGACAGGCTTTCCTCTAGAGAAGGTCTTGCTTGCAGAAATGACACTCTGACCATCTTGAAAATTGACAACATCCTCCACACCTATGGACATCTAATTTTTGACAAGGGGGGTCAAACTAATAAATAGAGGAAGAAGGATCTCTTCAATAAATGGTGTTGGAAAAATTGGGTTGAAATGTGAAGATGAAACTGAACCACTGTATCTCATCAGAAACAAAATTCAACTCTAAATAGATCAAGGATCTGGACATTAGATGAGAAACTATCAAATAATTAGAGAAAAATATTGGCAGAACTCTTTCCAATCTAAATCTTAAGGGCATCTTTGATGATACAGACCCAATCATAAGGAAAACTAAAACAAAAATAAACCGATGAGACTACATCAAATTGAAAAGCTTCTGCACAGCAGACCATCACCCAAACAAAGAGACTCCTCATAGAATGGGAGAAGATCTTTACATGCCATATATCAGACAAGAGGCTAGTAACCTATATATATATATATATATACATATATATATATAGATAGATAGATAGATAGAGAGATCATCAAACTTAGAAAAAAAAGCAAATGACCCAGTTCAAAAGTGGGGAGAGGATATGAATAGAATATTCACTACAAAAGAGATACAAAAGGCCAACAGAGAAACGCAAATAAAGATAACAATGAGATACTACCTCACCCCCTGTGAGAACCACAATAGCAGCAACAAATGCTGGAGAGGTTGTGGGGACAAAGGAAGCCTCCTGAATTACTGGTGGGAATGTAAACTGGTCCAATACTTGCTGAGTGTAGTCTGGAGAATCCTCACAAGGCTAGAAACAGACCTTCCTTATGACCCAGTAATTCTTCTCCTAGGGATATATCCTAAAGAGTTAAACACACTCATTCAAAAAGATATGTGTACACCTATGTTTATAACAGCACAATTTGTAATAGCCAAAACCTGGAAACAATCCTGGTGTCCAACAACAGAGTGGCTGAGAAAGTTGTGGTATATATACACAATAATTAATCCACTTTCTTTGACCCATCTTGGATAGAGCTAGAAGGAATTACGTAAGTGATCCTACTCATTAACAGAAGTTGAGAAGGTAGAATAGAAAGGGAAACACAAAGCAGAAATTGGTTGAGTTTGGAGTATTGTACCAAAGTAAAAAACGGGGTGTGGGATGGAGGCAGGTAGACTTTCAGCTCCACTGTCAGGGGGTGGAGGCAGGGACACAGACCCTGAGTGGTGGGAATGGTGATAATATATACTCCTATTTACTTATAGTCTTATAAATCACTATTTAATCAACGTGAGAGGGGAAAATAAATTGAATGTCTCTAGCTTTTTAATGCATAGACTCCAGTTCTGAGTATATATTCCTTTAATCTAAGCACTTAAGGTTTCATATTAGTAAACTGATAGAATTTCAACACTGGGTTCAGTTTGTTAATGATTTTTTAATAATAACTTTATAAAAATATTAAATCATCTATAATCTTATAGCAGGGAGACCAGAAGCAACCAGTCTTGTCAGTATATAAGATATAGCTATTTGTAAATAGCATTAAATGACATAAATCATGGCAAGATCTTATATGGAACCTCTGGGGCTTTGCTCATTTTCCTTCATGCTTCTTTTGATCTACACTATTTGATACTACATTTGATGTTCTCAACCAAATCAATGCTATCAGTACCACTTTGCCATGTTTCACTTTGGATTGTGTCCAGAGACGCCAGGCCTAGGATGTCAACCCTCCAGCACCAATACTCAGGTGAGACCTTTCCTAATTCATAGGACTCCTAAGTTCCATTTTGGGTGGCACACCTTCTGGCAGAGTTACAGAGTTATAGAGCCTAGATACCAGGGCACATGAGATAGGGTACATGTGCACATGTATGCATAAGTTAGAGGAAAATCTGTACCTTAAAGTAAAAGTGCACAATAGTCTATAGTGACTCAATAAGTGCAGCAAGTAGAAAGACATAAAAAAAAAAAGACAACATAAAGTACTTAATCAAATAACTTCTACTTACACCTAGATACCCTCCTCATCTACTTTCTGTGACATGGGCACTGACAGGTTGATCCATACTTCCAGCCTGTCTCTCTCTCTTTCCCTAGTAGGGAAGGGCTCTGGGAAAGCTCCAGGACATATTGGTGGGGTTGCCTGTCCAGGGAAGTCTGGTTGGCATCCTGCTAGCATCTGGAACCTGGTGGCTGAAAAGAGAGTTAACATACAAAGCCAAACAAATTGTTGACCAATCATGGACCTAAAGACTGGAATAGTGCAGATGAAGAGTTGGGGGCTCCTCCATTTTGTAGATAGCTAGTAGGCATATTTTAGTTATATTTCAAAGGGCCTGTGGCTATACTATATTTTCCCCCCTGAGCCTGAATTCTGATATGCAGGTAGATCCAAGTTATTGTCTGGGGAGATGATGTCATGGATGAAAAAGGAACAGAAAGCTGGATCACAGAAGAGAGTAGCTCTCTAATATGAGAAAGAGCATAAATATTGTTGACTATAAACCCCATTGATTTGATTTGGTCTGGGGCCCATATTCAGTTTAGGAGCCTATGTGATCTCTGCATCCCTGTAGATCTGAGCTCACATTCTGTGGTCATGAATAGGAACATTCCAAGCTACCCAATATTGACCCATCTTCTTCAGGTGTAGCATAGAGTATGTTCTCCATCCTCCAAAGGGAGGATGGAACATTATCTACCATTGTTGATCCACGTTGAGGGCAAAGTCCTATGGGAGTCAAGTAGTATTTTGAACAAGCTAGTTACAGGAATGTTGGTGAGCTCTGGGATGGACATAAAGAATAGTTTTTGGCTTTAATCCTTAAAATTAATTAATTAATTAGTTAATTAATTAATTATCTTTTAAAAATGTATTGGATAGAGATAGCCTGAAATTGAGAGGAAGAGGGAGATAGTGAGGGAAAGAATCAGAGAGACACCTGCAGCCTTGCTTCACCACTTGTGAAGTTTCCTCCTGCATGTGGAGTGTGGGAGAGTGAGTTACATTTACTCTTCCATTTCAGAAGTTCCCAGTTTAAAAGTGCTTATTAGCCATAGAATTATGACAGACAGAAAGCTAGCTTCTCAGGAACTGCCTAGGATGACTGGCTGCTCCATGATAAGAACTAGCCTAGCAATCCTGAGATTCCCAAACAGACTTGATGGGTCTAGACCTCGAATAAATCCCTTTCTCCATTGTTACCGGCCATTTCTATCAGGAACAACAAAACAGACCCATTTGTGGGCCCCCATAGGACCTTGCCCTCAACTTGGATCAACAATGGTAGATAATGTTCCATCCTCCGAAGGGAGGATGGACAACATACTCTATGCTACACCTGAGGAAGATGGGTCAATACTGGGGCAGCATGGAATGTTCCTACTCATGAGCACAGAATGTGAGCTCAGATCTACAAGGATGCAGAGATCACACAGGCTCCTAAGCTAATTATGGGCCCCAGATCACATCAAATCTATGGGGCTTACAGCCAACAATATTTATACCTCTTTCCCATATTGGGGAGCTACTCTCTTCTCTGATCCAGCTTTCTGGTCCTTCTTCCAGCCATGACATCATCTCCCCAGACAGTAACTTGGATCCATCTGCATATCAGATTTCAGGCTCAGGCAAAAAAAAAAAAATAGTATAACCACAGACCCTTTGAAATATAACTAAAATATGCCTACTAGCTATTTACAAAATGGAGGACCCCCCAACACTTCATCTGCACTTTTCCAGCCTTTAGGTCCATGATTGGTCAACAATTTGTTTGGCTTTGTATGTTAACTCTCTTTTCAGCCACCAGGTTCCAGATGCTAGCAGGATGTCAACCAGACTTCCCTGGACAGGCAACCCCACCAATGTGTCCTGGAGCTCCACTTCTCCAGAGCTCTTCCCTACTAGGGAAAGAGAGAGACAGGCTGGGAGTATGGATTGACCTGTCAGTGCCCATGCTCAGCGGGGAAGCAATTACAGAAGGCCAGACCTTCAACCTTCTGCATCCCACAATGTCCTTGGATCCATACTCCCAGAGGGATAAAGAAAAGGAAAGCTATCAGGGGAGGGTATGGGATACAGAGTTCTGGTGGTGGGAATTGTGTGAAGTTGTACCCCTCTTATCCTATGGTTTTGTCAATGTTTCCTTTTTATAAATAAAAAATTTTAAAAAAAGAACTAGCCTAGCACACTGAAGTGACATTGCAAAATACGTGGTCATGTTTAAGTTTGAAATTAACCCGCTCTATTTGGTTCTGTAATACCTACTTTACTAGATAAAAATTGGCACCATAAGATAGAGTTTAAAATGTATTGGTATGGAAAGTACCTTCTGCTTATATAACGCCCCTCTGCCCCTCTGCTTCTTTAGATAAGAGTGACTACTTCCATCCTGGAGTGCTATAAAAATCCCTAGGTTGGAAGTCGGGTGGTAGCACTGCAGGTTAAGCGCACATGGCGCAAAGCACAAGGACCGGCTTGAGGATCCCAGTTCTAGCCCCCGGCTCCCCACCTGCAGGTGAGTCACTTCACAGGTGGTGAAACAGGTCTGCAGGTATCTATCTTTCTCTCCACTTCTTTGTCTTCCCCTCCTCTCTCCATTTCTCTCTGTCCTATCTAACAACAACAACATTAATAACAACAAAAATAATAACCACAAAAACAATGAAAAACAACAAGGGCAACAAAAGGGAAAATGAATTTTAAAAAATCCCTAGGTTAAAGAGCTTGAGATCCCACAAGCTACGGGGCTACTTTGGCATTCTGGCTTGTGGACCTCTTAGCTGAGACACCCCCTGCCCTCCCCCCCGTGTGTCTACCACTCAGCTGAGGCCCTCTGTGTGTCTGTGTGAGTTTGTAATAAAACTGGCTATTCTATGTGCTTATGTGAATAAATACTTCAACTTCATCTATTTCCTGTTGTCAGACCCAGTTTGTGATAGGGTCTGGTCAGTAGCAACTGAACAGGAGACTGGGGGTTTCAACCTAGGTTCTTGCGTATTGTAAAATGTAGGCTCAACCGGACCACCACCATCCAGCCCCTTTATTTGTTAGATAGAGATAGAGAGTGAAAGAGACCCAAGCACAGAAGCTCCCTTCAATGCAGTGGGGGCCGGCCTCAAGCCTGGGTCATGCACATGGCAAAGCAGTGTACTATCCATGAGGTATTTCACTAAGAGAGAGCTATTTAACTCAGCCACAGATTTTCACCATAATTCTGCAGTGACAGCAACAAAAAAAGCACACTTTTCCAGGTATTTAAATTATCTTGCTCATCCCTCTTTCTATTCTAAGCTATTCGAGCAAGACTGGTAGATTTCTGAAGATTCAAGATCTCAAATGCCCCACACTTCAGATGGGAGATTTCACTTTGTGCAGGTGATTGCAGTTATTCTCCTTGTATTTATTCACTTATTTGCTTACAATTGAGAGTCATTTATCTATAACATATAGAACTATAAGTTAATTTATCCTTTAATTCTTGGATTTAATTTCAAAATGTAAACACCCAGGCTGGAAAGCTGTCTTGCTGGGTAGGGCATGTGCCTTACTATGTACACAGTCCAGGTTCCAACCCTGGCACCACATGGGAGGGGCCTTGGCATTAGGGGAAGCTCTTGTGCTGTGGTATTTCTATCTCTGTCTCTTTCTTACTCTCTGTCTAAATGAAAAAGCAGCTAGGAGCAGGGAAATTACATGAAACCATGGCTACCTTTCTCCACTTCCAAATACACACACACACACAAACACACACACACATACACACACACACACACAAAATGTAATTTCGCATATTAATAATTACATTTAATCAATATTTACCAAGTATTTTTGCCATTATTTCCACAAGAACATAGATCTATAATTTTCTTTTAATTTGATTTCAGAATCAGGATAATACCGACTTCACAAACAACTTGGAGATAATCCTGTCATTATTTTCTTAAAGCATTTGCGAAAGCCAACTAATATTGCCTCCTTAAACAGATGACACAATTCAACCTTACAGACTAAATTTCTCTAATGGATATAGGGCCAGTCTGGTATTCCAATTCTCTTTACTGCACTTGTTGTTGCTTGTTCATCCCTGGGACTTAACTTCCCCAGGCTGACTTTTTCAGAAGGAGAAAGAAAGAAAGGGAAAGGGAGAGGGAGAAGGAGAGGGAGGGAGAAATCACTAAATGCAGCAGTGCAATGGGAACTGGACTTGAATCTGGATCACACACTTTTTTTTTTTTTTTACCAGAGCACTGCTCAGCTCTGGCTTATGGTGGTGCAGGGGTGGATCACACACTTTTTAAATTGGAGGTCTTAATGGTTTACAGTAAACAGTAAATACAGTTGCTAATACATGTGTAAAATTTCTCAGTTTTCTGCAAAACACTCTAGCCCCCTGCCAGGACCTGAAACCCTCCTTTTTTTTTTTTTTAGCCATGAAACAGTGCTGTAGATATCTCTCTATCTCTGCCTTTATATCTCCCCTTCCCTGTCAATTTCTCTGTCTCTATCTGAAATAAACAAGTGAAAATCTTATTTTAAAAAAGAAATTCCTTAGATTTTGCACCATTGAAATTATAAAAATCTGGGAGAAATATTTGCAAATGACATATCTAATAAGGGACTAGTCCCCAAAATACATAAAGGACCCATCCAACTCAATAGGAAGAAAATACCATGATTAAAGGAAGGGCGGGAGGACAGAATAAACATGTTCTCCCAAGAAAACATACAGGAGACTGAAATGGATGAGCGAGAAGGGCTAGTATCAAAAAGATAAGAAAAAACAAGTATTGGTGGGCTGGTGAAATAGTTCACTCAGATAGTCAGCGCTCTTTTGCCATACACACTACTCAGGTTTGAGCCTAGCCCCCACCACATTGAAGACAACTTCAGTGCTTCAGTCTCTTTCACTTTTTCTCTGCCTTTCTGCCTGCTTCGCATTATCTACAAAAAAAAAAAAATAGAAGAGAGAAAGAAAGAATGAAGAAAAGTATAGAGAAGAGAAAAGGCAAGTGTTGGCAAGGATGAAGACAAGAGTATTCACTGTTGATGGGAATGTAGACTGGCACCACCACCTAAGAAAACTGTATGAATGGTTCCCCCTCCCACCTCTGGACCTGGTTCATTGTCATACTGGGTTTCATAATGAAGAAATTCCTATTGGTTGGGAACATTGAGTCCAGGAGTGGTTTGACTCATCTGGCTGTTTCCTGGTCTGTTAAGGAAGGAAAGTAACTTCTGGGGCTTGATAAGATCTTTCTGCATCACACAAACCCCTTCACCCATTCTCCCCTGCATTACTCTCTTGGGCTGCCTTGCACAATCATAGTTGTAAAGTCCTTTCCATGGAAAACCTTCTTAGCTGTACCAAGAAGCAAGGAGCGTGCCTGTCATGCCCTCTGCTGTAGGTCTCACTGAAACCTCGAACAGAGCCTGGCATTCTGAGGTGGAAAGTAGTGGTTAATTGAGTGAGTGGGTGATTGCCCTGAGACTTGGGACAGGTGCCATTTAAAATAGTCAGCTATTGCTTCAGCCATCTTCCATCAAGATGGCAGTTAGACAGGAATCTCTTACATGTAGGTGATATGCTCAGAGAAGGCATGCCATGGTCCTTCCTGTTGGGAAGCTGAATGCTTGGGGTGACAGCCCCTCCTTTTTGTGACTGATGGTAGGATGATTGCAAGGGCAGGATGGCACTGCGGGCCAGACCATCTCTGAGCATTGAGATAAGGGCATCAACATATTGCAAAGCCTTACCCTGGCAAAACCACTCTCGAGAACTTATGCAGAATTATTTTCTGCCATAGAGCTTTTCCATGGAGCTAGGAAAAGCAACTAATGTCACACTCTGGGGCAGGTGATGGAACATCCAATATAGCTGTGGAGTACAACATAAGAGAAGTGATGTCCCTGCTGCCTTTCTCTCTCCCTTCCTCTTTCTTTCCTTCTTTCTTTCTTTCTTTCTTTCTTTCTTTCTTTCTTTCTTTCTTTCTTCCTTCCTTCCTTTCTTTCTTTCTTTCTTTCTTTCTTTCTTTCTTTCTTTCTCTCTGCAGAGAAGCAGGGAGAGAGAAAGAAATCAAAGCAGTGAAGGTTCCTTTAGTGTGATGAGGGCCAGGCACTTGGCAAAGCAGCACACTATCCAAGAGAGCTATATCACTGCCTCTCTCCAATGTCTTTTCTTTTTTCTTTTTTTTTTTTTTTCATAAACACCATTCCCGCCACCACCCCTAGCCCCCCCCCCCCGCCGGCCCAGGAAGCCACATGTCCCCCCTCCCCCTTACCACACGGTTTTTACTTTGGTGCCCTACATTACATTGTACATTGCCTTGTACATTACAACGTACAAGGACTATTGTCTCCAATGTCTTTTCTAACAGGAAGTAGGCAGCCCAGGTCCTATACTCCAGAGGCAATTCACAAGAGAATTTCAGGTGGCACCAACCATCCTTGACTCAGAAACTCCCTTTGCACAAAACAGGTGTCCCACAGGGTGAGGGGCTTGCCTTTGCCTCCCCATGGCTATTTGACCCTGGAAACATTACTGGGCCTCTCTAAGACTCACTTCTCTCCTCTGTAAATATTTTATAGGGTAGGTAGTGTAGCTGGCTTGGATAGTGTATGTGATTCAGGTTCATGCCTGGCCCCCACCACATTGAAGGACACTTCAGTGCTATGGTCTCTTTAACCCTCTCTTCCTCTCTGTCTTTATCTGAAAAAAAAATTAATAAAAAAAGGGGGCCAGGTAGTGGTGCACCTGGTTAAGTGCACACATTACAGTGTACAAGGACCTGGGTTCAAGTCCCTGGTTTCTACCTGCAGGGGGAAAGCTTCACAAGTGGTGAGGCAGGGCTGCAGGTGTCTGTCTGTCTCTTTCCTTATCAGTCACCCCTCCCCTCTCAATTTCTCTCTGTCTCTATCCAATAATATAAATTTAAAAATAAAAATAATTAATAAAAAAGGCCTTATAATGTCTTCCCACTGATGTCCTGACTTGGTAGCTACTCTGTGCCTGCAGATGGCAGAGAGCTGAGGGCCAGACTTATCTCTCTGTCCCCTCTCAGCCCATCTGGCAGTCCCACTCTCGGCCTGCTGCCACTCATCCCTATGAGACCAATCATCAAAGTAGTCTCTACAATCCAAACTATGCCAAGGGGACAGGTGGAGCCTCACCCAGTAAAGCACATACATCATCATGAACAAGGTTCTGGATTTAAGCCCCCAATCCCCACCTGCAGTGGAGAAGATTCACAAGTGGATGCAGATATAATTCCTTCTCTCTCTTTCTCTCTCTCTCTCTCTCTCTCTCTCTCTCTCTCTCTCTCTATATATATATATATATATATATATATATATATATATCCCTCTCTATACATACATATCCCTCTCTATCTCTCACCCTTTAACAGAAAGGAAGAAAAAAGGAAAAAAAAATAACCACCAGGAACAATGGTTTTTGCTGTATAGGCACTGAACCCCAGTGATAACTCTGCTGGCATCATATGGCATCATAATTACCACCACCACTACCATCATCATTGTCATCATCTCCCTAGGAGTGAAGTTCTCATCCTGGAGGGAAAATCTATGGCACAGTACATGACACTGAATGTTGTCACGATATCGCATCTATTAGCTGAGACTCTGTCTGATCTAATATTTTGTTTTTAGCAATTTAGCTCACCAAACCAAAGACACCAACACATTTACCAAGTTCTCACTCCTATTCTCACTCTATATCACTTCTAAGCTCCAGTCTAAGAGTGAGATGGTTTTTGGAGATGTGAGTGTACCATTGTCTGAGGTAGCTAGGATTTGAATAAACCTTTGTGCTCTTACCCACAGAAACTACTTCTTAGAACTAGCAAGTGAATTCAGTGAAGTTGCACGATACAAACAAATTGCATCATTACACTTTTTTTTTCAAAAAGGGAAACAACTTACTTATAATATCATCAAACATTTTTGAAAAATGGTATGGGTATAAAATGGAGCCAACCCACACAAAGCAAGTTCCTAGATGATGGAGTGGTGGTGTGGTGTCTGTCCTTCGATCTCTTTTGCTTCCTCTGCCTCTCCTCCTCTCTTTCCAAAATAAAAAGAATGGAAAAAGTTGGCCTGGAAGCAATAGAATTTTATGTGCAAAGAACCCCAACACATCCCCCCACAAAAAAATAATAAAATGTTGTAGCCCCCATGGAAAAGAATTTTATGGTTTCTCAGAAAGCTAACATAGCATTGATTTATGGCCTACCAATTGTATTCCTAAGTATATGCCTTTAAAAATTGAAAATAGGGAGTCAGGTAGTAGCGGCAGTGGGTTAAGCGCACGTGGTACAAAGCGCAAGGACCAGCGTAAGGATCCCGGTTGGAGCCCCCGGTTCCCCACCTGTAGGGGAGTCGCTTCACAGGCAGTGAAGCAGGTCTGCAGGTGTCTATCTCTCCCCCTCTTTGTCTTCCTCTCCTCTCTCCATTTCTGTCTGTCCTATCCAACAACAATGACATCAATAACAACAATAATAACTACAACAATAAAACAGCAAGGGTCACAAAAGATAAATAAATATGAAAAAACACACAAAAAATAAAAATTGAAAACAGTGGGGGGTGGTAGGTGGTAGCACACTGAGGTAAGGGCACATGGAGTGAAGCACAAGGACCAGTACAAGGATCCTGGTTCAAGCTGCCTACTCCCCACCTGCATGGGGGTCTCTTTACAAGCAGTGAAGCAGGTCTGCAGGTGTCAGTCTTTCTCTCTCCCCCTCTGTCTTTCCCTCCTCTCTCAATTTCTCTCTTTCCCATACAACAACAACAGCAGTCACAACAATAACAATAACAACAAGGGCAACAAAGTGGGAAAAATGGCCTCCAAGAGCTGTGGATTCATAGTGTAGGCACCAAGCCCCAGCAATAACCCTAGAGGCAAAAAAACAAAAATTGAAAACAGGAATTTAAATGGGTACTCACCCATGAATGTTCAATAGTATTAGTCATTACTGAAAAGATGGGAGTAGAGTGTTCACTATCAGATGAATAGTTTTGGGAAAATGTGGTATGTGTGTATTTAGTAGCATATTACCCATATATAAAAAGGAATGGTGTGTTGACTCATGCTACAACATGAATAAACCTTGGAAACACTATACTGAGTGAAATCAGTCATAGACAAAGGACTACAGATGATGGGATTTCACTTACAAGAAATATTTAGTCTAGGCAAATTTGCAGAGATTGGAAGCAGATTATAAATGCTGTCAGGGAATGAGGAGAGGAGGAATGGGAAAATGATTACTAATGTATGCATAATTTGTGATTGGGATGATGCAAATGTTTATGGAAATAAAAGTGATGCTTTCACAATACCATGAATACAATTTATGCAGACTTAAGATTACATGCTTGAATTTATGAATATGAATGGTTCAATGCCTACTTTTTTACTACACAGAGAAATTAAAAAAAATAAAGAAACAAACAAAAAAGCTAAGAAGTAAATCTGGACAAATCATCCAGAAAATAGAACAAAAGATTAAAAAAAGAGATAAAGCACGGGGGGAAATATTTTTAGAACAAGAGATTCAAAATTAACAAGCAAAGATTCTAGGGAGAGCAGATTTAGGGGGAAGTGGTGTTAAGAAATGCCTCTCAAGCCAGTCCCCAGCTAGACTGGAACTACAGAACATTGCAATTCCAAAGAAGACCATAAGTGCTTTTTGAAAGGATATATGAGATTGAATACAAAGAATAAGGCATGAGACAAGCATTGTGAAAAGGAACTTCTGCTCAAGACAGAAAAAGCAGCCCAAATGTCTCTCACTCCTTAGTAATGAAAATAGAAATTTTTCTTGGACCCATTTGAGGACTAAGATCACAAAGCCATACAGTAAACTAAATTCCAACGAGGCACTAGCCCTTCCAAGAAGAGATGAACATAGCAACAGACTCATCTTTGGCTGAGGAGAAGGAGATGGTTGCCAAGTGGAGAAGAAGAAGTCAGCAAAAACAAGTGAGGACATTCTTAAAGGCCGTGTATGAACAAGCAGGTCAGTTTTGAGAAACTAGTGACTCTAGGTACAGGGAGAGTCTTCACTCACTTGCAGTCTTATTCCCATGAATCTCTACCAAGTTACTCCTTTATATGGATACTGGACACAGGACCTTAAGTTCTTTCTGGAAGCATAGGCCTGCAGAAAACTAGGCGGCCACTGGAGGATAGTTGCTTCCTCCCCTTCTCAAACACTTTTCAGTTGAGAAGCAGAAATTATTGGGGGGCATCGGGGTGCAGCATACCTTCTGCCTGTTACTTCTGGAGAGGAACAGAAACAGGCTCTCTCCTGCTGGGAAAAGGTAGAAGTAAAATCCATTTCAGGAACCTCCCACTTCCTCTTTAGAGCCTATATTTCCCCCAGTCCTGGAACCTCTAGGGTGGGACTCACTTTCCTGCATACTTCTCTCAGTTCATACCAAATGATATTGCATCTGCCGATCCCAACCTAATCAACGCAATGAGTACTACCTCAGCATGCTTCACTTCAGACTGTGTCCAGAGACTTCAGGCATGGAATGTCAACCCTTGGATCCACCTGCATATCAGATTTCAGGCTCAGGCAAAAAACCCCAAAACACTAGTACAGCCACAGGCCCTTTGGAATATAACTAAAATATGCCTACTAGCTATCTACAAAACAGAGACCCCTGCCCCACAACTCTTCACCTGCACTATTCCAGCCTTTGGGTCCATGATTGGTCAACAATTTGTTTGGCTTTGTATGTTAACTCTCTTTTCAGCCACCAGGTTCCAGATGCTAGCAGGATGTCAACCAGACTTCCCTGGACAGACAACCCCACCAATGTGTCCTGCAGCTCTGCTTCCCCAGAGCCCTTCCCCACTATGGAAAGAGAGAGACAGGCTGGGAGTATGGATCGACCTGTCAATGCCCATGTTCAGCGGGGAAGTAATTACAGTATGCCAGACCTTCCACCTTCTGCATCCCACAATGACCTTGGGTCCATACTCCCAGAGGGTTAAAGAATAGGAAAGCTATCAGGGGAGGGGATGGGATACAGAGTTCTGGTGGTGGGAATTGTGTGAAGTTGTACCCCTCTTATCCTATGCTTTAGTCAATGTTTCCTTTTTATAAATAAAAATTTTTTTAAAAAAGAAGTAAAACCCATTGTGGAAGAGGGAGAGAGATGTCTGGAGTCCAGTATCCTGCTCTCTAAAAGGACTTTACAACTGAGTGGGCATGACATAGCCACTCAAGTCCAAAGTCAAGTACTGACAGTTGGGTTGGCAAGGGGATGAGGAAGCTTAAGCTAAGTGCATAGGAGCTGCCTAAGATTGGAACAGAACACAGAGGATCCTGCATCAGCCCGACCCCAAGTAACAGCCACCCACCAGGGGAGACTCAAGGTCATGCACTATGGTGCAACAATGCAGAGCGGGCTGAACAGTGAAAAGGGGCAGGAGAACTAAAACTAAACCTTCTGGTTTCTGACTCCCCTTTCTAAGCTCAAGGTATAATAGCAGCTCATCAAGGCCTCTGGTACATGGAAGTTCGTGACTGGATCATTAAAACTTAAGCCCAGCTTAACTCCAGACCAGCTCTACTCAACACTCAGGCCTGCCAGAAAAAGCAGCCTGCCCACTTCTGGGAACAAATATTATTTACTTAAGTCTCTGCAGTTCCAGTTCCAGTGACCCAAATTCAATCAAAAATTACAAGACACACACAAGGCTAGGGAAAGAAAAGCCAAAGAAGATTCAGTGATTACCCAGTTGTTGTAGTGCTCAGAATAAGACTTAAAAATACCTGATTTCAGAACCAGGCATGTGGGGGGTGGGGGTAGGGAGGTGGTAGACAGTGACACAATTATAAAATAAATAAATCTTAAAAACACATTTTTTTCATTTTCGTTAGTGATTTAATAATGATTAGAAGATTGTAAGATAACAGGGGTACAATTCCACACAGTTCCCACCACTAGAGTTCTGTGTCCCATCCCTTCCACTGGAAGCTTCCCTGTTCTTTATCCCTCTCTGGAAGTATGAACCAAAATTCTTTATGGGGTACAGAGGTGGAAAGTCTGGCTTCTTTAATTGCTTCTCTGCTGGACATAGGTGTTGGCCGGTCAGTCCATACCCCAAGAGCTCTGGAGAGATGAGGTTCAGGGACACATTGATGAGGTCATCTTTCTAGGGAAGTCAGGATGGAATTAGCATCTGCAACTTGGTGGCTTTGCCCCAGGGGCTCCAGGCAAGGACTCCAACTGGAGATGGTGAGTTGTGCTGTCCTCATGTGGGAAGCAGTTGCTAGAACAAGGACTGTTTCATTTACCTTCAGCAGAGCATGCTATCAGCTGGCAGTAACAACCAGGGAACAAGATACAACCATTTCTGACTCTGAACCAGACTGTCATGGCCACAAACAAACACATTTTTAATGGAAAGATAATCTGTGGTCATGGTTGGACAACTTGACATCATTATAATGGTTTTATTATAAAAAAAATCATAAATTTAAAGTTAAACCTCTAAGGTTCCAGTGGCATCCTTCACAGAAATAAAACAAACAAAAAAAATCATGAAATGTATTTGGCGCTCCAGAATATCCTGAAAGCACAGCCCTTCTAAAATAATAATAATGATAATAATAATAATTACAGAAATTATAGTATCTTGTTACCTGATTCAAAGTATATGGCAAAGCAAATATGATTAAAATAACATGGTATTGGAGTTAAACCAGACACACAGATCAATGGAGCAAGGCAGAATGCCTAAAAATAAAACCACAAAAAGATTCACAGGTTCTCCACAAAGAAGTCAAGAGCCTATAATAGAAAAAGGAAAGCCTCTTCCATAAATAATATCAGGGGCCAGGTGGTATTGCATCCAAATGAGGACACATGTCATCATGTGCAAGGACCTGGGCTCAAGTCCCCTGGTCCCCACCTGCAGGAGGAAAGCTTCATGAGTGGTGAAGCAGTGCTACAGGTATCTCTTCTTCCTCTCTCTCTTTCTCTCTCCCCTTCTCAATTTATCTATCAATTAAAATATTAATTTTTAAAAGAATGTTTAAAAACAAATAAATGGTGTCAGACAAACTGGAGAGTCACATGTCAAGGAACAAGACTAGACTACTATATAATCTATGCATGAAAAGGAATTCAAAATGGAGTGAAAACTTGAATGTTAAGTCCTGAAACCACAAAACACATAGAAGAAAGAACATGCTCCTTGACATTGGCTTTGAGATGTATTTGGGAACTCAACCCCAGTGGAAAGGGATATAAAAGCAAAAATCAGCAGGGTTATATCAAGATAAAAGGCTTCCACAGAGCAAAAGACACTTGACACAAGAGAAACTTTTCAAAACGAAGGCACCCTACTGAATGGGAGAAGATAATTACATAGAGTAATTCCAACAAGGGATATTTAAAGAACTCATAAAACTCAACTGTCAAAAACAAACTAGTTAACAAATGAACAGAAGGTCTAAATCGAAGTTTCTCCAAAGGAGACAAGCCCATGCCCTGTAGGCATATGAAGAGGTGCTCAGCAGCTCTCATAGTTCAGGGCACTCAAGTCAAAACAACAATTACCCACATACCTGAGAGGTGGAGAGTGCATGGCAGGAATGGGGGCCTTGCATACTGTTGGTGGGTCTACATATTGATGTGGCTTGCTGGAAAACATTTGTTCTTGAGAAAATTAAAAATGGAAGTTCAGCCAGTCAGTTAAGTCATTTTTGTGTCTTTACCTCGGGAATACCAAAACACTGATCTGAAGAGTTATGTGCACACCAATGTTTATCACAACATTATACACAGTAGTCAAGAGCTGGAAAAACTTAAGTGCCCACTGATGGAAGAATGGCTGAAGAACTTTGAATGCTCACACAAGAGAAGACTGTTTAGCTACAACAGAGAAGAGGAAACCTAACAAGCACCATATTATCCCACTCATTTGTGGCAAATACAGAAAACAAATAAATGGATAAGTTAAAAGCTTTAATGGGGGGGAAAAAGAGAGAGGGAGAGAAGGAGGGAGGGAGATAGGGGCAGAGAGAGAGAGACAGAGAGAGAGAGAGAGAGAGAGAGAAAAGCACTGTGCAGTTCTGACTTGGTGATACCAAGGATAGAGCACCAGAGCCTCAGGCATGTAAGTACTGTGCTCTGACACTGAGATATTTCCTCAGTTCCAAAACTACATTAAAAAATAGTAAACATTTAGATCATAAGGCCATTTATGGAGGCAAGAAAGATGGGTCAGTGGAGCAAAAGGAAGAAAGTGTATAGTGAATTGGACTTTTTAAAGTCTACAGAGAGAACTTTCATGTTCAGCCTAGTATGATCCCAAGCATGGTAAACGTTGGAGTATTGATCTCGTTCTCTCTCTGTCTCTCAACAATAAATAAATATATCTTTAAAAGAGGGAGGGATATAGGAAAGGAAGGAGAGAGACCAAAATATCTTTGGGCCAGGTGATGACTCAACAAGCTCTAGAGCACAGGCTCAAGTTCCCAGTCCCCAACTGCAAGGGTTAATCTTCAAGAGCAGTGAAGCAGTGCTATAGGTGTCTCCTCTCTGCCTATCTTCCTCTTTCTATTTCTCTCTGTCTCTCACTTTCTACCAAAACAAAGATGGCTGCTAGGAGCAGTGGAGTTGCTGTGCATGTAGCCCCAGTGATAACCCTGGTGACAATAAAAAGAAAATTTAATTAATTTTAAAATTTGCCTTGGTGTGCTTAGATGTTTAAGGTTGAGGCACCTCTCCTCTGGCTGTACCTGTTGGTCTGGCTCAGAGCAGGCTGCTGTCACTATATGGAACAGGAAGTCAACTTCTGTCCCTCTGCCCCATCTGCTTCATCTCCCCTGACCTCCATTTGTCCTATTCTCCAGTCAAGCCCTTTTCAGAACCAGACCAGCAGCAGAGGCTGAGATGGGTATAGTTGACGATTTCAAAAAATATTTATTTACCACTGAGATTATAGCTGGAGCTTGATGCCTACATGACTCTGCCACTTCTGGTGGCAATCTTTTTTTGATAGACAGTAAGAGACAGAGAGAGATGGAAGAGAAAGAAAGGCAGAGAAGGAGGGAGAAAGTGATAGAAAGACAGACACCTACAGCATTGCTCCACTGCTCATAAAACTTCCCAGAAGCAGATGGGCAGTGGGGTCTTGAACCATGGAAATGTGTGGGCTACTGGGTATGCTACCACCCAGTCATAACACTTGCCCCCAGGAGAAGTAGTCTCAATTTTAGACTACTCGAATGGCATGAAGAGAAGGTTCGAGGCCATTAGAAAGTTGCTTGACCCAAATAGCCATGCTGATAAGTCACCAGCCAGCTGCCTCACAGGTTCACCTCCTCAACTCCACTGCTCTTCTGCTCACTCTGTCAGCCACCCACCCACTGTGTCAGGTCTCGGACACTGTCATCACTAAACCAGCTCCACCTCCAGAACCTTCCGGCTGCAGGTACTTCTTGGGACAAGAACTTTATTGACTCCTACCATTCCTATAGGTGAGACCCACAGAACCTGCTCTTCCTCCTATGATTATGAGTTCCTGTTCCTGTGCCACTCCTTGCTCTCCTAACCTCTTGCCACCCTCCGTGATCAGTCAGTCACCTGTCACCCATCCCACTCAAAATCAAGCTCTGTAGATCCCAGGAGGTAGCCACAGCTACATTTAGGTAATAATGAGTTAAACTTGACTTCAGAATTCAAGTGGTACTCTTTCTGCTGTTTTGAAAATGTATTTTTTTTTGTTTTATTTTAGAAAGAAAGGGAGTACAGAGCACTGTTCAGCTCTGAATTATGATGGTGCAGAGGACTGAACCTGGAACTCTGGAGCTTCAGGCATGAAAATCTTCTTGCAGAAACACCATGCTATCTCCTCTGCTCTGTCTGTTATTTATCAGTCTTATAGTTTTGTCTTACAACCTAAATGGATGCCATAAATAAGTGAAAAGGAATGGCTTATGCGAAAGGGTTATTGGTGAACACAATTATCCACAGAGAAGAGTTTTCAGCAGCAAATAGATTCTGAAAGTAGGTGATCATGTTCCTGCTAGGAGTTCCAGGAGCTGGCAGGAGAGCATGTTCCCATGACAACTCCAGAGAGCCGTGCAAATGAGAGGCAGCTTCTAGAACAAGGCAAGAACTCAAGAAAGCGGGACAGGATTCAATTTGAACTGTGAATGGGATCACCTGTCAAATAAAAAGATCTAATGAAGGAACACCAGGGGTAATCCTGAAGAAGATGGATGGGCATGGGCTGTGTTTGTTGGTCTCAGCCAGGCAGAGCCAATACTTATAGGCAGTAGAGCTCCTTTTCTAAGTTGAAACAAAAGCAGGATTCTGATGCAAACTGGGACGATGATCTCATTACCAGTCCTAGTCATTTTGGAGGCAATTTTTATTTATTCTTAAAAAATACATGATTAGTGATTTTACTTTGGGTTTACAGAATTATAAGATTTCAGTTTCCTACTGCAAAATATATACCTGAATGCAGAAGTACACTAGAGTTTGCAGTGGGTACCTCCCTAACACTTCCTCTCCACTATTCCAAGCTTGGGATCCATGATTGCTCAACAAATTGTTTGGCTTCGTATGTTAACTCTCTTTTCAATCACCAGGTTCCAGATGCCACCAGGATGCTGGCCAGGCTTCCCTGGATTGAGGACCCCACCAATGTGTCCTGGAGCTCAGCTTCCCCAGAGACACACCTTACTAGGGAAAAAGAGAGGCAGACTGGGAGTATGGACCGACCAGTCAACGCCCATGTTTAGAGGGGAAGCAATTACAGAAGCCAGACCTTCTACCTTCTGCAACCCTCAATGACCCTGGGTCCATGCTCCCAGAGGGCTAGCTATCATGGGAGGGGGTGGGTTATGGAGATTGGGTGGTGGGAATTGTGTGGAGTTGTACCCCTCCTACCTTATGTTTTTGTTCATTAATCCTTTCTTAAAAAAAAAATTTTTAAAAAAAAGATTTCAGTTTCCATGGATCCCGCTCCCATTTCCCTCTGATGATTAATGGGGAGCATCCAATATGGAGGCACTTATGCCAAGATGCCTGTAGCTATCTTGTCAGCTAGCAAGCCTGCAGCCTCCTGGACCAGCAGACGAGCCTGTGAGCATCAGCACATATTAGAGATGGAGGCAGGACTGACTGTACACAGGTACCAGCACTCTCCTCCCTGCCTACCAAAGGTAGACAACAGAGTGAAGAACATCATCCTAACATCATCCAGTGCACCACCCCCCTCCAGCAGACAGAGGGCATTTATGTCTAGAACATCTGGTCCACGCTATTCCCTTTGGACTTTTGTATGTATGACCCCTTGTCCCCTCATGAAGACCTAGCAGAACCTCTGTTGGGAGCCTTTGGTTCCTTTAGTCATTGGTCTCTCTCTCTCTCTCTCTCTCTCTCCTTCTCTCCCTCTTTTCCTCTCTCTCAGCGCAGTCTTCAAGTAAACTCTTTTTATACATAAGACTCTGCCTCTAATTTCCTCTGTTGTCCTATTACTAACCAGCACAGTTTTCACAAAGTCTAGGAGAGAGTGGTTGCTATTTTGTTTTTTTACAGACCATTTACTTCAGTCATTTACATTCCTCACATGAGTGAAACTGTCTGGTAGTTGTCTTTTACTTCTTTATTTCACTGAGCCTAATCCACTCCAGTCCTTCCATTTTGTGCCAACTGAGGCAATGTCATCCTCTAAATTTCCTTGAAATTTAGTTTCATTGAATATGTAGCCTATAACTTCTTTGTCCAGTCATCTGTTGATGAGCATTTAGGTTAACTCCACATTTTAGCTGTTGTGAATAGTGCTCTGAACATACAGGCAAGTATTAATCTTTTGAATTAATGATTTCATGTCCAAAGGACCCTCTTTCAAAACCATGTAGATGGACAATAATTTGAAAACTACCAAACTGGGAGACTCAACACCCAGTGGTTACCAGCATAACGGGATTGCAAATATTACAGCAGACAGCTTATGGCATTTGTACTGGACAACCTGAGTAGGTTGCAAAGTCACAATGTTTAATGAATAATGAAATCTAGGCTTGCCTGTATATTTGTGTTTTTTTTTTTCTAGGAAACTTTCTCAGATTCTTATATTTCAGAGTTATTATGTGCTATTTGTTCAGTTTGTCTCTTTCTTTATTTTCGTCCAGGGCTTCATCACTTTGGGTTGACTTTTTTTTTCCAGAGAGAGACCACAGTACCAAACTTTCCTCCAGTGAAGTGGAGGCTAGGATCAAACCTGGGTCAGGCGCATGGCAAAACAGCACACTATTCAAGTGAGATATTTTGTCAACCTAATGCTTTATTTATTTCCTTTGTAACCCCAGCACCCAAGCTGCCCCCCTTATCAGACTGAGGACACTTATGGCTAGGACATTTGGTCCATGACATTCCCTATGGACTTCTGTGTACCTGCCCCCTTGTCCCCTCATGAAGACCTAGCAAAAACTCTGTTGGGAGCCTTTGGTTTCTTTAGTCATTGGCCTCTTACTCTCTCTCTCAACAGCTTTCTTCAGCATCTCTTTAAAATGTTCATCTATTCATTAAACATTAAACAAGTGGCTACTAGTTTAGTGACTTGGGTGTGTATTTATTATGATAGGAAATTGAGAAACAGAGTTGAATAAGACCTGGTCTTCATGCCACCCAGCCATCACCCAGGAAGTTTGCAGCCTAAGAAGACAGAAGTAGCCCTCCAAGAGGAACTCGTAAGTCACTATGGAAGCCCAGAGAGACAGCAGCTAACTTAGTCTGAGGAGGAGGGCTGAACTCACAGGCCTTTGACAGAGAAATGGCATTTGACCCAAGCATGGATTGGAAACATGGGACTGAGATTAATAATTTGCTAAAGAGATGAGCAGAATCTGGACCATGAACACACTTGTGTTTCCTTCTCTGGCGTGGGCCTGTACTTCAATAGACAGCTTCTTCAATAGACAGACAGCAATGGGGACAGGAACTGATTCCTGGGACAAAGGCTGGAGGAAGTGTCATGATGCATGACAGTTATCGGGTTGCTGTCTTGTTGGTGGCTATACGGATTGACTTTTATGTTAAAATTCAATGAACTGGGGTGGAGAAATAGCCCACTTGGATAGTGCGCTGCTTTGCCATGTGCACAAACCATGTTTGAGTCCAGCCTCCACCATATTGAAGGAAGCTTTGAGCCTGTGGTCTCTTTCACTCTCTCTGCCTTTCTGACTCTATCTTAAAAAAAGAAAAAAAAAAAAAAAACATGGCCTATCTTCATGTTAGCTGTCAGGCTCAGGCAAAAATTAGTAAAGTCATGGGCCCCTTGGGATATACTTAAATAGACCTACTAGCTTTTTCCAAAATGGAGATCCCCAAATTTCATCTGCTATAGTCTTACCTTTAGATTCTTGATTATTAAATGATTTATATCTTAATGCTTTTTCAGACAGCAAGTTGAAGATGCTACCATGACGCCAACCTGACTTCACTGGATAGTCAACCTCACCAATGTGCCCTGGAATTCCACTTCCCCAGATCCCTGCCCCATTAGGGAGAGAAAGACAGGCTAGGAATATGGATTGACCTGTCAATGCCCATGTTCAACGGAGAAGCAATTACAGAAACCAGACCTCCCACCTTCTATACCCCATAATGATCCTGGGTCCATACTCCTAGAGGGATAAAGAATAGGAAAGCTTCCAGTAGAAGGGATGGGATATGGAACTCTGGTGGTGGAAATTGTGTGGAATTATATCCCTCTTATCCTATAGTCTTGTTGATCATTATTAAATCAATAAAAATAAAAAATCATGTAACTGTATTACTGCTTACTATATGATTAAAAATATATGTAGTCTCCTCACAAAAATTATAACCAGCTGGTCCAGGCCAGTCATTCAGTGTGTTGTGTGTGGAACATGTTCTCAGGGTTTTGTTGTTGCTGCTGCTGCAACCATTAACCAGTTTTCCTTTATTCATTACATACTTAGTTTTAAAAGCATTGTCACAGTATTTATGCTCTCTTTTTATATTTTACCGTAATAATAAAGGACTCAAACTCCTTTTTAAAAACTTTCTTTGGTAGAGGTAGATAGCATAATGGTTATACAAAAAGACTCTCACTCCTGAGGCTCCAAAGTCCCAGGTTCAATCCCCTGCACCACCATAAGCCAGAGCTGAGCAGAGCTCTGGTTAAAAAAGATTATTTGTTAATTTATTATTTTTTTAATCAAATAGGCAGAGAGAGATTGAGAGAGAGAGAAAGACCAGAGCACTGTTCAACTCTGGCTATTATGGTGCTGGGAATTGAACTCAGGACCTCAGAGCCTCAGGCATGTAAGTTTTTTGCATAACCACGATGATGTCTCCCCAGTCCTCAACTCCTATTTATTAAAACATATTAGTTTTTTAATTGATATAGGTAAAGATAAATTGAGAGGGAAGGGGGAGACAGAAGAGAAAGAAACACAGACATCTACAGCAGTACTTTACCACTTGTGAAACTTTCCCACTCCACCCCAAGGTAAGAGTGGGGGCCTGAACTTGGATCCCTGTGCTTGGCAACCTGTGAGCTCTATTGGTGCCCCTTGACTCCTATTTTAAAGTAAGACAAACCGATCATTTAAACATCTTTCCAAACCCTTCATCAGTTTGCAAGCTATTATAAAACAAGCAGATTTTATTTTATTCTTATTTTTAATTTCTTTATTGGGGGATTAATGTTTTACAGTCCACAGTAAATACAATAGCTTATACATGCATAACAGTTCTCAGTTTTCCACATAACAATACAACCCCCACTAGGTCCTATGTCATCCTTTTCCAGGACCTGTACTCTCCCTACCCACCCCGGAGTCTTTTACTTAGGTACAATACACCAACTCCAATAAAACAAGCAAATTTTTAAAAAAATGATTACAATTGCCTTCAATTTCCAAGGGGATTTTAACTGGAAAAATTGCCTTCCCCCAAAGAAAACCCAGTAAGACGCCAAGTGTGGGGTATAGGGTGCTCAATGGTGATTGGAAAGGCTCCTGTCTACAGTGGGCACAGGAGATAGGTGTTACTGGGTTCCACCTTGGTTTTTATTTTATTTTATTGATGATTTAATATTGATTTACAAAATTATGAGATAACTGGAGTACAATTCCACACCATTTTCACCACCAAAGTTCTGTGTCCCCATACATCTATTTTCCCATTTTTCTTTTTTAATGTGATTTAATGTTGATTGACAAGATTGTGAGATAAGAGGGGTACAGTTCCATACATACAATTCCTACCACCAGAGTTCCATATACTTTCCCTTCCATGGGAAGGGTCTCTAGTTTTATCTGGGAGTATGGACCAAAGCTTTTTATGGGGTGCAGAAAGTAGAAGATCTGGCTTCTGTAACTGCTTCTCCACTGAACATGGGCATTGGTGGGTCGATCCATTACCCCAGTCTGTTTCTATCTTTCCCTAGTGGGGTAGGGCTCTGGGGGAGGTGGGGTTCCAGGACACATTGGTGAGGTCATATGCACAGAGAAGTCAGGTTGGCATCAAGGTAGCATCTGCAACTTGGTGGCTGAAAATTTTGCCCATTTTTTCTATTGTCCTACCTTCCTTTCTGTCTTTTTTTTTTAATTATTATCTGAATGCCATTGCCGGGCTAGCATCATGGGAGAGAGACCAGGAACTAACTCGTCGTGGCGTGGTAATACAATTCTTTATTCATGCAGGAGCTCCAGAGTCGTGTGTAAGCACAGCGGGTTAAGCTAAGTGGCGCCAAACCACAATGGCTGCCTCCCGCTCTGCAAGTCAGCCCTTCTCCAAGTCAGGACTTGGGAGAGAAAAGAGAGGAGAACGAAACCAGGAACAGAAGTGGGCTTTATAGGTTAAAATTGGAAGTGGCAAGTTGGGAACGGAGATGGTTGGGAAAGGGGATGGAGAAAAGAAAGAGCAGGAAGGTAGAAAGCTTCCATAGCAATAGTTGATAGGGTTTTAACTGGCGGGATTAATGTACCCTGCAGGCAGGGTGGGTTTCAAAGTAGAAAGAAGATAAATCAGGCAAAACAATGATTATGTAAATAGACCATAGTGTCAGCAATGGAGCATGGAGCAGGGGGGATGCTGGCTTAAGGCCTGACATCTTTATTTATTTGTTGAATAGAGACATCCAGAAATTGAGAAGGAAGATAGAGAGGAAAAGAGACAGACAGACACTTGCAGCCCTCTTCACCACTTGGGGACCAGGGTCCTTGTGCACTGTAACGTGTGTGCTTCACCAGGTGTGCCACTGCCTGGTCTCCTTTTCTGTCTTTGTGTATTTGTTTTAAGCAGAACACTACTCAGCTCTGGCTTATGGTAGTGCAGGGAATTGAGACTGGGACTTTGGAGCCTCAGGCATGAGAGTCTCTTTGCATAACCATTATGCTATCTATACCATCTGCCCCGCACTACTACTTCCTTTTTTTTTTTTCCCTCTCTCTCTTTTCTCTCAGGGTCCTGTTGGAATTGGAGTTCAGAGACCTCTGGTCATCTTCCTTTAACATTTACCCCTCTGGGAATATGAACCAAAATTCTTTTTATTTATTTATTTAATTAATTTTTTTCAATTTGTTTTTGTATTACAGAATTACATGTCGACAGGGGTTTGAATCCACACCATTTCCACCACCAGAGCTCGGAATCTCCAGTCCACCACTGCAGTCCACCACAGTTCCCCTAAGGTTGTAGACATGGGCCAACCATCTTCTCTACAACTATCTGTCCAAGTTTATACATAGTTGCCCCTTCTTTTTCTGATTCACTCCTCTCTTTCCTCTAAGCCACTCATGACATCATAACTACCTCCATTTGTCCTTCTCCTTTTCCTTCTCTCTCTCTGGTTGCTGATGGAACTGGAGTTCAGAGCACTCTTATTGTCATCCTATCACTTCTCCCCCCTGCTGGGCTATGGATCAAGGCTATTTATAGGGAGCAGAAGGTAGGAGTTCTGGTTTCTGTAGCTACTTCTCCACTGAGCATGAGCATTGACAAGATCCATACCCCCAGCCTGTTTCTATCTCTCCCTAGATGACCAGAGCTCTGTAGATCTGAGGGTTCAGGACACATCAGTAAGGTGATCTGGCCAGACAAGTCAGGATGGAGAGTCATGGTATTATCTGTGACTTGGTGTCTCTGAAAGATAGCTAATGAACAGGAACCAAAAAGTAGGATCAGAGCAGATGAAATTAGGGATTTTAAGGTAGAAGAAAGCTAGGAAAACCATCTTAGGCAAGCTCCAGGGGGCATACAACTATGGTAATTTTGCTTGAGTTTGGTAGCTGTCCTGAGGTTGGTTAAGAGTATTGTCTGAGAGAATGGTGTCAGAGTAGAGAAAAGGGCTAGAAAGTTGAATTAGGGCAGGAAGTCACACACACACACACACACACACACACACACACATATATATATATATATGGCTGAAATTAACTATTTACCTCCGTCCACCTACTCCAGGGCCCAGATATGAACCAAAATTCTTTATGGGGTGCAGGTGGTGGAAGGTCTGGCTTCTGTAATTTCTTCTCCTCTGGACATGGACATTGACAGGTTGATTCATATCTCCAGCCTGTTTTATCTTTCCCTAGTGGGGTAGGGCTCTGGGGAGGTGAGGTTCTGAGTCACATTAGTGAGGTCCTCTGCCCAGGGAAGTCAGGATGGAATCATAGTAGCAACCGCAGCTTATCCAATTTGTTTAATGCACAGACAGAAAGAAGAAAAGAGTGAAAAAGATGGGGCCAGATGGTGGCACACCCACTTAAGAGCACATGCTACAATGTACAAGGACCCAGGTTTTAGCCCCCAGTCTCCACTTGGAGGAGGGAAAGCCTTGCCAGTTGTGAAGCAGGGCTGCAGGTATCTCTCTGTCTCTTTTCCCTTCTATCTCCTTCTTCCCTCTTGATTTCTGTCTCTATCTTGCCGGTCCCAGTTCGGGGCGCCAGTATGCTGGGCTAGCTTCATGGGCAGGTGACAGATGACCAGGGACTCATGGCTGAGCTGGGAAGCAGTATATCGTTTATTAATCAGATACATCTCCTTTTATGCATCTCTTCACCAGAAGTGACAAGGGAAAGGAAATGACTAGGAGAGGGAGCAGAGCAAGAAAAAAGTGAGAACAGAATATAGAAAGCTTCCATCTAACCAGTGGGGATTAAACCAATACCCTGCAGGCAGGGTGGGACCCAGGTAAAACAGTGATTATGTAAATAGACCACAGCCTCAAGCAATGTAAAAGAAGGGGTCTTAGCCCCAACAGTGTCCTGGAGCTCAGCTTCCCCAGAGACACACCTTACTAGAGAAAGAGAGAGGCAGACTGGGAGTATGGACCGACCAGTCAACGCCCATGTTCAGAGGGGAAGCAATTACAGAAGCCAGACCTTCTACCTTCTGCAACCCTCAATGACCCTGGGTCCATGCTCCCAGAGGGATAGAGAATGGGAAAGCTATCAGGGGAGGGGTGGGTTATGGAGATTGGGTGGTGGGAATTGTGTGGAGTTGTACCCCTCCTACCCTATGGTTTTGTTAATTAATCCTTTCTTAAATAAAAAAAAAATTTAAAAAAAAAGAAGGGGACTTAGAAGCAGAATTTAGAAGCATACCAACACTATCCAATAAAGATAATTTTAAAATAGAGTAGAAAAGACCACATCATCAATGCTCCCTTCAATGCAGTCGGGGCTGAGCTGGAACTTGAGTTTCACACATGGCAAAGCAGAGCACTGTCCCCGTGAGCCATTTCACCAGCCCATAACATATGTGTTTTATAGAAGTTGAAAAGCTGACTCTGAATATAGACATGGAGATGCAAAGGCCTGAGACTAAGCAGATTCCCCCGAAGGAGAAGGCTGGGAGGACCAGCCCTTCCAGTTCAGGCGTTGCCCCCAGAGGGTGGGATGGAGACAGAGTGAGTCCAGTCATTGCCAGGTGCTGGATTTACAACCAGGCAGCATGACCAGTAAACAGGAAAGAATTTCTCTGAGCCACTCAACTGTTTGTATGGACAAGATCCCCTTTGACCCTTTTGACACCTACCAGATAAAACCACACTGGTTTAACTGTGATTCTGAGTGTGAAAGGCCAGGTGACGCAAAAAGAAGTGAGGAAGAACTGGGCTGCCTTAATGTGTTCTTCATGCTTCAATTAGTTCATCAAATCTGCTTTACTTGACATCTAAATTAAGATTTTGGTGCATCAAAAGAGACCTCTTAAAGATATAAAAGGCAAGTCACAGAGTAGAGGAAGATAATCTCTTCTTCCTTCCTTCCTTCCTTCCTTCCTTCCTTCCTTCCTTCCTTCCTTCCTTTTGCCACTATTGTTATCTCTGGGGCCCAATGCCTGCACAGCTCCACTATTCTTGGTAGCCTTTGTTTTATTTTTCTTCTTTTGTGATAGAGGGTGAGAGACAGAGAGAAGAGAGAAGACACTTGTAGCACTGCTCTGCTACACATGAAGCTTCTCCCCTGCAGGTGGTGACTGGGGACTTGAACCCAGGTACTTATGAGTAGTGACTTATGCACTCTACCAGGTATGCTATACCACCTGACTCTGGAATAATATTTTCTTCACAGCAGTAACTTACCAAGAATTCCTATCCATAAGGTTTAAGTTAACTCCTACAAATAAATAAGGAAAAATAACTAACAGCCCAGTTACAGAGTGGGCATGACACTAAAAGAGGCTCTTTAAGAAGGTAACAAATGGTTTATAGATATATAAATACTACAAACTGTGCTGCTAAGAACATATGTGTACACAGATCTTTTTGGATGGGTGTGTTGGGTTCCTTAGGATATATCCCCAGGAGAGGAATTGCAGGATCATAGGATAGGTCTATTTCTAGCCTTCTGAGAGTTCTCCTGACTGCTCTCCACAGAGGTTGGACCAGTTTATAATCCCACTAGCAGTGCAAGAGGGTTCCTTTGACTCCACAACCTCTCCAGCATGTGTTGCTGCTATCTTTTCTCATGTATGACATTCTCACAGGAGTGAAGTGGTATCTCGTAGTTGTCTTTATTTGCAAGTCTCAGACAATCAAAGACTTGGAGCATTTTTTCATGTGTTTCTCAGCCTTTTGGATCTCTTCTCTGGTGAATATTTTGTCCATGTCCTCTCCCCACTTTTAGGAAGGGTTATTTGTTTTCTTCTTGTTGAGTTTGACAAGCTCTTTTTATATTTTGATTATTAGCCTCTTGTCTGTTGTATGGCATGTAAAGATCTTCTCCAATTCAGTGAGGGGTCTCTTGGTTTGGGTAGTGGTTTCTTTTGCTGTGCAGAAGAAATTTAATTAATTTGATGTAGTCCCATAGGTTTATGCTTCCCTTAGTCTTCTTTGTAATTGAATTAATTTTGTTTAATAGTCTGGGCACCTTTGTCAAAGATTAGATGTCCATAGGTGTGGGTGCTTCTATTCCACTGGTCAGTGTGTCTATTCACATTCCAGTACCAAGCAGTTTTGATTACAATGACCCTATAATACAATTTGAAATCTGGGAGTGTGATGCCTCCAGTTCTGTTCTTTTTTCTCAAGATTTTTTTGGAAATTCTAGGTCTTTTCTGGTTCCAGATAAACATTTGTAGCTTTTGTTCTATTCTCCTAAAAAATATGTGGTTGTGATCTTGATGGGGATAGCATTAAATTTCTTGGTGGCTCTGGGCAGTATATTCATTTTAATGATGCTAATTCTTCCAACCCATGAACATGGAATATCTTTCCACTTCTTTGTGTCTTTTTCAATTTCCTTGAGTAGTGACTCATAATTTTCAGTATACAAGTCTTTCACTTCTTTGGCTAGGTATATTCCTAGATATTTTGTTGTTTTTGTTGCTATCGTAAAAGGAATTGATTTCTGAATTTCATCTTCTTCTTAGTGTTTGCATAGAGGAATGTCACTGACTTTTGAATGCTCATTTTGTACTGTATTGCCTGATGATTTCCAAAAGTTTCTTGCTGGATTCCTTGGGTTTTTCTATGTATCATGTCATCTGCAAATAGGGAAAGTTTGACTTCTTCTCTTCCAATCTATATCCCTTTGATTTCTTTCTCTTGCCTGATTGCTATGGCAAGAACTTCCAACATTATGTTGAATAGTAATGGTGATAGTGGGCATCCCTCTCTAGTACCTGATCTGAGGGGAAATACTTCCAGTTTTTCACCATTAAGTATAATGTTGGCTGTAAGTTTGCTATATATGGACTCCACTTTCTTGAGGAATTTTCCATCTATTCACATTTTGTAGTGTTTTGATCATAAAGGAATGTTGTATTTTGACAAAGGCTTTCTTTTTATCTATTGATATGACCATGTAGTTTTTGGTCTTGCATTTATTGATGTGGTGGATCACGTTGATTGATTTACATATATTAAACCAACCTTGCACCCCTGGGATAAACCCCACTTGATCATGATGAACAATATTTTAAATATACTGTTGTACCTGGTTGGCTAGAATTTTGTTCAGTATTTTAGCATCTATGTTCATCAGAGATATAGGTCTATAATTTTCTACTTTGGTTGTGTCCCTGTCTGCTTTTGGTATCAGAGTGTATTGGCTTCATAGAAGCTGGAAGGGAGTATTCTAGTGTCTTCTATCTTTTGCAAGAGTTTTAAAAGTAGAGGGATTAACTCTTCATTGAAGAAAAAAATAAAACAATATTTTAAAAATATCTTTGTTTCATATTAACTCAGTACTCTTTCTCTCCACAGCTGAGTGACCCACACACCCTTACCAAAGAAAATCACTGTAGCCAAGCAGTGAGAAGGACACCTTTTGGTGTCATGAAATGAATGTCACCCATAGGAGTAGGTAAAGATTTTTTTTTGGCCAGGAAAACTGGAGAACACCACAGTTTTAAATGCAGGCTCAGATGCAATGACTTCAGTGGCCTCCAAACTCTCTCCATCATCTGGGAAGTTCTTGCCTCCATTGGCCTCAGTCTGCCTATCTGTAGATTGGAACTCATGACAGCACCTCATCACAAGGTTATTGTGAGGCTGGACGGACCCATGGCCAGCAGGCCTGAGTCCATACTAAGCAGTTCTTTTATAAGTAGTAGCTGTTTTTATTCTGCCATGACCCCTCCATAAAGTGAGTGTTAATCGAGAGCTGTTCTCAGGGTCAGGTAGTGGTGCACTTGGTAAAGTGTTCACATTACAGTATGCAAGGACCCAGGTCCAAGCCCCTGGTCCCTACATGCAGGGGGAAAGCTTCATAAGTGATGTTTCTGTCTCTTTCCATCTCTATATTATCTCCTCCCCCTCAATTTCTCTCTATCTATCCATTAATAAATAAATAGGGCATAAAAGAGAAAGAGAGAGAGAGGTGTTCACTGTGACTCTGGAGGGAGACAGAAAGGATGCCTAGCCTGGTCTTGCTAGTCCATTCCTGGTGTTTTGTCTCCATTGTGTGTTCTGGAAAAGTCTGAGTATATTTAAGAGGTGGCCCATCCTTCTGTAAACAGGTACACCAGTTGGAGCAAAGAGTCAGAGCTTAGGAAGTAATTGAACAAAGTACTGGTGTTTTCTAAAACATCAGCTCACTTGGGGTAGGGGAGTGTTTACCTGTTTGAACCTGACCAAATCAGATCCCAAAGTCTCCTCAGCTGTAGAGACAATGCCTGCAGCAACTGATCTCTGTCTCCTGAGCTTGCAATCCCAAACTTATTCTTTGTTTTCCCCCTTTTGTTGCCCTTGTTTTCTTTTTTTATTTTTGTTATAGTTATTATTGATGTCATTGTTGTTGGATATGACAGAAACGGAGAGAGGAAGGGAAGACAGAGATGGGGGGCATGGAAAAAGACACCTGCAGACCTGCTTCACCACCTGTGAAATGACTCCCCTGCAAGTGTGAAGCCGGCATTGGAACCAGGATCCTTGTGCTTTGTGCCAAGTGCACGTAACCTGCTGTGCTACTGCTCCACTCAACCAAACTTATTTTTTTAAAAAGCTAAGTCTGGGGACTTCTGGAGGCAGGGCCATGGAGCAGAAAGAGCGATGTTTCTCTCCTCTCCAGGGTCAACTAGGAATACCAAAAGAGATCACCTGGGACTGCAAAAAGACAGGACTAGAACAACTTCAGGAACCCACCAAATCACTGGTGAGTGCAAATGTGTGTGGCTCACAGACAGAGAGTAAGTGGCTGAAAACAGTCCGGCAGTTTACCAGTTGAGACATCACCTTCATTATGTTTCACCAATAAAGAGATGTCTGAAGGGAGGAGAGGACTCCCTTAACACTCACCAAATAAACTATGAGTCTCCATTTCTACTGCCCTCAGAAGCTGCAGCAAGGGGGGAGGCCCTGTGCTTACACCAGGGAACAGAGAACTAACCAGGAAACTCAGGAGATCTATACCTCAGTGGCCTAGCAGTGGGGCTGTGAGAGTCTCTTTGCATAACCACAGTGTTATCTCTATCCCACCCTGCTTTATCTCTTGGTCAGGAGTCAGTGATTAAGCTAAGAAGCCTACTTGTAGTTTAAAGGCTCTCGTGCTCACATAGCCTACAGGGAAGAAAAAGAACAAAGAGGCTTTTAAGCCACTGAGCTCCAACTCAGGGATTAAAATACTATTGAAACAACTGTCAATTTTCACAACAGTGAACTCTTTAATTACCTTACTTAGACACAAGTCAATCCAGGCAACAGTGATCAGTAATTTGAAAAGTACTGAGAGAGGGACCTCATAACATACTATATAGAATGGATAAATGAACAAGAAGAAATATTGGAGAAATGAACTAGGCCAAAAGTCCAGCTAAAAGCCCCCCAAAGGTTGAAGCACAAAATAATGAGGTCAACATCCAAACACTAGTTAAGGAAATAATCACAGGAGAGAGTAGAGAGTTTGAAAGAATTGTCATCAGAAATGCAGAAACAACAAATAAGACCCTGGAAACAACAATTATCTCAAGGTTATTAGAGAGCTAAAACCTGAAATAGATGAGCTAAGAACACAACTGGCTGAACAACCTAAAACAGTCTCAGAACAGGGTAAAAAATAGATGAACTACAGAAAACAGTAGAAGGTAGAGAGAATAGAATAAAGAGACTGAAGACAGAATTAACAAGATCAAGGATGAATTAGAGACAACTATAAAAGAAGTAAGAGATCTCAAAAAGAGTTTAAGAGATACTGAAAACAACAACGGGGACATATAGGATGACTTCAAAAGAAATAATATACACATTATTGGCTTACCAGAGGAAGAAGGAGAGGGAAGGGAAGTAAGCATTCTTCAGAACATAATAGCTGAGAACATCTTTAGTCTAGACAACATCAAAGGCATAAAGGTTCAAGAGGCCAGAGGGTCCCAAACTGAATGAAACCAGACTTAAAGACACCAAGACACATCATATTTGAATTAACATGAATAAGGATAAAGAAAGAATCCTGAAGGCTACAAGAGAAAAAGAAAGAGTCACCTACAGAGGAAAATCCATAAATTAGTAGCAGACTTCTCCACACAAACACTACAGGCCAGAAGAGAATGGCAAGATATCTACTGAGTGCTCAATGAGAAATGCTTTCAGCCATGACTATTGTATCCTGCTAGACTGTCATTCAGACTAGATGGAGGTATAAAACACTTCTCAAACAAGCAACAGTTGAAAGAATCAACTACCACCAAGCCTGCCATGAATGAAGTTCTGAAAGGACTCCTATAAACAGTCAGACCACCATAAATATGCCATAGATCAGAACATTCTAAAAATCTACAAGAATGGCATTAAAATATCTTTATTCTTTGATATCAATAAATGTCAATGGCCTGAATTCACCTATTAAAAGACACAGAGTAGGAAGATGGATCAGAAAACACAACCTAACAATATGCTGTCTACAGAAAACCCACGTAACTCAACAAGAAAAACACAGACTCAAAGTAAGAGGATAGAAAACTATCATACAATCCAATGGCCCACAAAAAGAAGGCAGGAACAGCTATTCTCATATCATACACGATAGATTTTAAAATAAATAAAGTTAAAAAAGATAGGGATGGACACTACCTAATGTTCAGAGGATCAGTCAATCAAGAGGACTTAACAATTATTAACATCTATGCACCCAATGAGAAGCCATCTAAATACATCAAATGTCTACTGAAAGAGCTACAGCAATATATTAAGAGCAACACAGTAGCAATAAAGGACTTTAACACCCCAGTCTCTCAACTTGACAGATCATCCAGGCAGAAAATCAATAAAGACACAAGGGAGCTAAAGAAGGAGATAGATAAACTAGGACTATTGGACATTTTCAGAGCCATTCACCCCACAAAACTGCAATACACATTTTATTCAAGTCCACATGAGTCATTCTCTAGGATAGACTATATGTTAGGCCACAAAGACAGCATCAGCAAATTCAAGAGCATTGAAATCATCCCAAGCTACTTCTCAGACCACAGTAGAATGAAACCAACACTTAACAATCAACAAAAGATTAGTAATAGTCCCCAAATGTGGAAGCTCAACAGTACAATACTTAACAATTATTGGGTCAAATAGGAAACAAAGAAATAAAAATGTTTTTTTTCTTTTTTTTAAATTTTTTTTATATTTATTTTTTATTTATTTATTCCCTTTCATTTCCCTTTGTTGTTTTATTGTTGTAGTTATTATTGTTGTCGTTGTTGGATAGGACAGAGAGAAATGGAGTGAGGAGGGGAAGACAGAGAGGAGGAGAGAAAGATAGACACCTGCAGACCTGCTTCACCGCCTGTGAAGCGTCTCCCCTGCAGGTGGGGAGCCGGGGTTTGAACCGGGATCCTTATGCCGGTCCTTGTGCTTTGCGCCACCTGCGCTTAGCCCACTGCACTACAGCCCGACTCCCGGAAATAAAAACGTTTTGAGAGTTCAATGAAAATGGAGACAGAAGCTATCAAACTATTATGGGATACAGCTAAGGAACTTCTGAGAGGAAAGTTCATAGACATAAAGCACACATTAAGACACACAAAAAAAGCTTAAATAAACAACCTGATTGCACATTTTAAAGACCTAGAAGAAGAAGAACAAAGGAACCCTAAAGCAACCAGAAAGACAGAAATAACTAAAGTTAGGGCAGAAATCAATAACACTGAAAATGAGAAAAACATACAAAAGATTAATGAAAGTAAATGTTGCTTCTTTGAAAGAGTAAACAAAATCGACAAACATTTAGCCAGACTCACAAAACAAAAAAGGGAGAAGACCCAAATAAATCAGATCATAAATGAAAGAGGATATCACAACAGACACCACAGTAATTCAAAATATCATGCAAGGCTTCTATGAACAACTATATGCCACCAAGCTAGAGAACCTGGAAGAAATGGGAGATTTCCTAGATACCTATGAACATCCAAAATTAAGTAAAGAGGAAGTAGATAACATGAACAGGCCCATCACAGCTAATGAAATTGAAACAGTTATCAAAAATCTTCCCCAAAATAAAAGTCCTGGAACAGATGGTTTTACAAATGAATTCTACAAAACCTTCAAAGAACCAATACCTCTACTTTCAAAAGTCTTCCCGAAGATTGAAGACACTTGAATACTCCCTTCCAGCTTCTGTGAAGCCAACATCATTCTGATACCAAAAGCAGACAGGGACACAACCAAAAAATAAAACTACAGACCAATATCTCTGATGAACATAGATGCTAAAATATTGAACAAAATACTAGCCAACCCGATAAAGCAGTATATTAAAAAGATTGTTCATCATAACCAAGTAGGGTTTATCTTAGGTATGCAAGTTTGGTTTAATATATGTAAATCAATCAAGGTGATCTACTACGTCAATAAATGCAAGATCAAAAACCACATGGTCATATCAACAGATGCAGAGAAAGCCTTTGATAAAATACAACATCCCTTCATGACCAAAACACTACAAAAAATGGGAATAGATGGAAAATTCCTCAAGATAGTGGAGTCTATATATAGCAAACCTACACTCAATGGTGAAAAATTGAAAGCATTTCCATTCATATCAGGTACTAGACAGGGCTGCCCACTATCACCACTACTATTCAACATAGTGTTGGAAGTTCTTGCCATAGCAATCACGCAGGAGCAAGGAATTAAAGGCATAAAGATTGAAAGAGAAGAAGCCAAACTCTCCCTATTTGCAGAAGACATGACAGTATGCATAGGAAAAACCTATGGAATCCAGTAAGAAGTTTTTGGAAATCATCAAGCAATACAGTAAGGTGTCAGGCTACAAAATTAACATTCAAAAGTCAGTGGCATTCCTCTATGCAAACACTAAGTTAGAAGAAAATGAAATCCAGAAATCAATTCCTTTTACTATAGCAACAAAAACAATAAAAAACCTAGGAAGAAACCTAACCAAAGAAGTGAAAGATATGTATACTGAAAATTATGAGTCACTACTCAAGGAAATTGAAAAAGACACAAAGAAGTGGAAAGGTATTCCATGTTCATGGGTTGGAAGAATTAACATCATCAAAATAAATATACTGCCCAGAGCCATATACTAATTTAATGTTATCCCCATCAAAATCTCAACCACATATTATTTAGGAGAATAGAACAAAAGCTACAAATGTTTATCTGGAATCAGAAAAGACCTAGAATTGCCAAAACAATCTTGAGAAGAGAGAGCAGAACCAGAGGCATCACACTCCCAGATCTCAAATTGTATTATAGGGCCATTGTCATCAAAACTTCTTGGTACTGGGACATTGACCAGTGGACTAGAATTGAGAGCCCAAAAGCAAGCCCCCACACCTATGGACACCTAATCTTTGACAAAGGTGCCCAGACTATTAAATGGGGAAAGCAGAGTCTTTTCAACAAATGGTGTTGGAAAAAATGGGTTGAAACATGCAGAAGCATGAAACTGAACCACTCTATTTCACCAAATACAAAAGTAAATTCCAAGTGGATCAAGGACTTGGATGTTAGACCAGAAAGTATCAGATGCTTAGAGGAAAATATTGGCAGAACTCTTTTCTGCATAAATTTTAAGACATCTTCAATGAAATGAATCCAATTACAAAGAAGACTAAGGCAAGCATAAGCCTTTGGGGCTATATCAAATTAAAAAGCTTCTGCACAACAAAAGAAATCATTATCCATACCAAGAGACCCCTCACAAAGGGGGAGAATATCTTTACATGCCATATGTCAAACAAGAGTTTAATAAACAAAATATATAAAGATATTGCCAAACTCAAAAACAAGAAAACAACCCCATGCAAAAATTTGGAGAGGACATGGACAGAATATCCACCACAGATTATATCCAAATGGCCATGAAACACATGAAAAAATGCTCCAAGTCTGATTATCAGGTAAATGCAAATAAAGACTACCATGAGATACCACTTCACTCCTGTGAGAATGTCATACATCAGAAAAGGTAGCAGCAACAAATGCTGGAGAGACTGTGGGGTCAGCTGCTGGTTGGAATGTCAATTGGTTCAACCTCTGTGGAGAACAGTCTGGAGAACTCTCAGAAGGCTAGATATGGATCTACGCTATGATCCAGCAATTCGTCTCCTGGTGATATATCCTAAGGAACCTAACACACCCATCCAAAAATATCTGTGTACACACATGTTTTTTGCACAACAATTTGAAATAGCCAAAACCTGGAAGCAACCCAGGTGTCCAACAAGAGGTGAGTTGCTGAGCAAGTTGTGGTCTATATACACAATGGAATACTACTCAGCTATTAAAAACAGTGACTTCACCGTTTTCAGCCGATCTTGGATGGACCTTGAAAAAAATCATGTTAAGTGAAATAAGTTAGAAACAGAAGGTTGAATATGGGATGATCTCAATCTCTGGTAGAAGTTGAAAAACAAGATCAGAAGGGAAAACACAAGTAGAACCTGAACTTGAATTGACGTATTGTACCAAAGTAAAAAACTCTGGGGTGGGTGGGGACGAGAATATAGGTGCAAAAAGGATGACAGAGGACCTAGTTGGGGTTGTAATGTTATATGGAAAACTGGGAAATGTTATGTATGTACAAACTATTGTATTTACTGTCGAATGTAAAATATTAATTTCCAACAAAGAAATTTAAAAAAAAAATAGAGGAGACTTCTGGAGATAGGTCTATGAGCAGCAACAGCTGTGCTTCTCTCCTCTCCTCTTCCAGATCAACTAGGATTACCAAAGGAGACCACCTGGGATTGAAACAAGACAGGACGAGAATGACTTCAGGAATCCACCAAATCACCAGTGAGTACAAACACGTGTGGCTGGTGGACAGAGAAGAGCCTAGGGAGAGATTAAGTGGCTGATAACAGTCTGGCAGTTTGTCAGTTGAGACACCATCTCCAGTCTGTTTCACCAACAAGGGGGCAGCTGGAGGGAGGAGAGGACTCCCTGGAGACTCACCAAGTGCAACTCTGAGTCTCCATTGCTACTGCCCTCAGAATCTGGAGCAGTGGCAGGGAGGCCATGTGCTGACACCAGGGGACAGAGAATAAACCAGGAAACTCAGGAGAAGATCTTTACCTCAATGGTCTAGCGGTGGGGCTGTGAAAGTCTCTTTGCATAAACACTGGTGTATCTCTGCCCCACCCTGTTTTATCTCTTGGTCAGGAGTCAGTGATTAAGCTAAGAAGCCTACTTATAGTTTAAGAGCCCTCAGGCTCCCATAGCCTACAGGGAAGAAAAGGAACAAAAGAGGCTTTTAAACCACTGAGCTCCAACTCAGGGATTAAAGTACTATTGAAACAACTGTTAACTTCCACAACTGTGAACCCTTTAATTACCTTACTTAGACACAAGTCATTCCAGGCATGTACAAACTATTGTATTTACTGTCGAATGTAAAACATTAATTCCCCAATAAAGAAATTTAAAAAAGAAGAAATTTAAAAAAATATAAAAGCTAAGTCCATGTATACTCTATAGCTATACCTTTGGAACTGTTATATAATGATTATGTTTCAAAAAGGTAGGCTAATAAATGTTACTTGGGCATATCTTTAGATACATTTCTGATGGTTTGTAGTTCAGAGGAGAAATTTTATTATTATTATTATTATTATTTATTGGGAGGATAATGGTACAGTTATAGACACATGGGTACAATTTCTAATCTCCCAGTAACAGATGTCTCCAGAACAGTCACAACCCCTGTGTAAGTCCTTTCCCAGCATCAAGTGCCAGGACCCCAAGGCCTCCCAGTCCTTCTTTCCTCTCCTTCCCCAGAGTCCTTTGCTTTCATGCAACACACCTTACCCAGCCCAAGTTTTACTTTGTGTTTTCCTTTTCTGTCCTTGTTTCATCTATGAGTGAGATAGACCCATATTCTCCTTTTATTTTTGGTTTATCTCATTTAACATGCTCCCTTCAAACTCCATCGAAGATTATGTCTTGGCAATTTTAAGATACATGTATACACACACACACACACACACATGTGTTCACATTTCCTGACCCTCCGTGAATGTTCTGATGTGGAGGATGTGAGCAAAACTGCAGCCCACAATGGAATTCTGTTTTTTAAATTCTTTTTAAAATCTATGTACACTTTAAATATTTATTTGCTTGTTGGATAGAAACAGAGATAGAAATTCAGAGGGGAGGAGCGGATTGAGAGAGAGAAAGACAGACAGACACCTTTAGCACTGCTTCACCTTTCATGAAACTTTCCCCCTGCAGGTGGGGACCAGGGGCTTGAACTTGGGTCCTTGCTTATGTATGTTCTACCAGGTGTGCCATCACCTGCCCCCCCCCCAGTATGTAACTTGAATGGAAAAATATAAATCTAGTTTCTATCAAAGTTATCAGTTTTGGAGTCAACAAGATAGTTCACCTGATAGTGTGCAGTTCTGTCATGTGTGTGACCCAGGTTCAAGCCCAGCACCCATCACATTGGAGGAAGCTTTGGTGCTGTGGTCTCTCTCTTTCTCTCCTCTCTTCTCTCTTTTCTCTCTCTCTCTCTCTCTTCCTCACTCTCTCTCCTCTAAAGAAAAGTTGGCTTGGAGTAATGAGACCTCAGTAAAGACAAAAAAAAAAAAAAGACAAAATAAAGTCGTTGGTATTGAATAATGTGTTGCTCTGTAAATAAGATCTTCTTAAAAGACAACTCACAGTGCATTCCAGAAAGATCACATGAAGTCAGGGTCCTGCTGTCTTGTACCCCTGTTGACCTTTCTGGTGAACAATGGGGAACATTGAGATGGGCTTTTCAAAGTGGCTTGATACCATTTCTCAGCCTCAGGATATAAACACTGGGGAAGAGACACAAACTGCTATTCACTGAAGCTATACACAAACCCTCTGGCAACTGCCACTTTGAAGCATTTGTCCAGGCTGAGATGGGGGTTCCATGCTGAGGGGACAGCCAGGCCCTATCCCTCAAAGTCCTTAGGGGGAAGGAGCATTTCTTACAGATTTCAACCTCCAGCTCTGCCCAATTATCTGTGAAGCCTGGACATAGAGCTTTGACCCAGGGACAAAGACCTGGAAAACCAAAATGAGCTCCCAAGGAGGCTAAGTGATGGAATGCCAGGTTAAACATCTTACCATGCTTGAGGACTTAGGTTGAAGCCCCCAGGTCCCCTCCTACAGGGGGAAGCTTCACCAGTCATGAAGCAGAGTGCTGTGGGCCGCCCTCTCTCCTGTTTTCCCCTTTGACTTCTCTGTCCGATCAAAGAAAAATAAATGTATTTAAGGAAAAAATCCCCTGAAGCAGAGAAAGACTTTTTTTGGTAATGCTCTAAACTCTTAAATGTTTCTTTTTTTAAAGAAATTTATTATCGGGAGTCGGGCGGTAGCGCAGTGGGTTAAGCGCAGGTGGCGCAAAGCGTAAGGGCCGGCGAGGATCCCAGTTCAAGCCCCAGGCTCCCCACCTGCAGGGGAGTCGCTTCACAGGCAGTGAAGCAGGTCTGCAAGTATCTGTTTTTCTCTCCCCCCTCTGTCTTCCCCTCCTCTCTCCATTTCTCTCTGTCCTATCCAACAACATCAATAATAACTACAACAATAAAACAACAAGGGCAACAAAAGGGAATAAATATTTATTGTCTTTATTTATTAGATAGAGACAGCCAGAAATTGAGAGGAGGGGTGAGATAGAAAGGGAGAGACACTTGTAGCTCTGCTTTACCACCCACGAAGCTTTCCCCCCTTCAGGTGGGGACTGGGGCCTTGAACCCCGGGTCCTTTTACATTGTAACATATGCACTTAACCAGGTACACCACCACCCTGCCCCTTTAAATGTTTCTTTTTTTAATTATTATTTTTTGCTCCGAACTTTTAATGAACAAAGACAGTGTAGAATGGGAAGAATTTATGCTTAGAAATCAAAATTCATGCTCAGAAATTATGTGTAAATTCATTACTCACTAGTTCTTTTGCATGAAAATATAACAATTACCGGAAAGACTTTTTCTAGCATTTTCTTCCAGATGTCCCTGCCCACTGATGCCTACCTCATTTCAAGCCTTGCAAGGCTGAAGACCACACAGCCCTGCCCCCAGGCAGCACAAATTTAGCTTGCCCAGAGGCACAGCAGCAGGCCCAGGTCAGATGCATTCTGGAAGCACAGAAAAGGTCCATCAGACACTGGACTCCACACAGCTCTGCTCAGACTCAGATGCAGTGGCATCAAACCCCTGAAAGTCAAAGCAGACAAAAAAGCCCCCGCCCACCCTCACCCACAGAAGTTCCTTTCAGCCTGAATGCTTTTCAAGAAGAGAAAAACTGAGCCAGCAAAATAGCCCACCTGGACAGGCTGCTGCTTTGCCAGGTGTGTAACCCAGGTTGGAGCACAGCCCTTAGTACACTGAAGGAAGCCTCAGTTCTGTGATTTCTTCCACTCGCACACTCTCTTTTCTGCCTTCCTGCCTTTCTGCCTAAATAAATAAATCTGAAAATTTTTTAAAAATTATCGGTTCCATCCCCAGCACCACCACATGCCAGAGCTGAACAGTGCTTTACTCTGTGTCTGTCTTTGTCACTCTCTCATTACAATAAAATAAATAAGATATTTTGGAAAACCCAGATAAGTTAAAAAAAAAAAAAAACTAACCAATTTACCATGCTGCAAAACATTGGAGATTTAAAAAAAAAATTATTAGTGGTTTAACAATGTTTTAAAAAAACATGAGCTGGTCTAATACTTTCACAAATTGGAAACAGAGCACCTCAGTGATTCAAAGCTTCTATCTTCTCAGAAGTAGCCCGGGGGGTGGGGGGATTGTGGTTTTGTTTGTGTCTTTTGTTTTGGGCTCCTGGTTTTGTTTTTGGGATTCTGGCTTCTCTTTCTTTCTTTTTGGGGAGTTTGATTTTTGTTGCGGGGTAGTAATAGCTGGTAACAGCACAGACCAGCACCCAGTGGGCTAGTGGAGTGAATCCTCAATCTTCAGTAGCCCTGGACAACAGGAAAGAAGAGAGGAAAAGACAAAAAAAAAAAAAGAGAAAGATAGAAAAGAAAAGAAGAAAAAGAAAGAGCAGCCACCCTTCACCCAGCCTCCACATTTGGACAAAAACCCAGCCTTTCTGCTGCTGGGAGCTTCTCTGCCTGACCTACATCTGCTGGTGGGTGATTTGAATTCTGGCGACAGAGCACACAGAAAGGGGCATTGTCTGACACTTGCCTTGATATCTCAGTCCCAAGAAAGTTCTGGAACTGGCAAGACAGGGACAAGACAATAGTTTTTGCTATCCTCCAAGTTTCAAAAAAGCCCTGTGATGTCTCTCCTCCCTGTGTATCTTCAGTTTCCAAGCCCAGCTCAGAATTTTCCACTGGGTTCCCTCCTGGGAACAGGGCTGGCTGAGCGGCCAGTGCTGCCACCAAGCCTTTCCCAAGTCCAGGGGACACTCATATCTGGCGCTGGAGAGGTCTGCACTAACCATTTGCCCCCTCCCCTCTTTCCTATGAGAATTCTCTCCTGTTCTCCTTTGCTTGTGAAAATAAAAACCCTTCTGGCTGGGCTTCTAGATCTGTTGTCATTACCACAGCCAACCCTCTAGGGAGGCTGGTGTTCTACTGAGGAACCACTCCCACATGAAAAAGCATGCATTCTGTGTGGGTCACTTGATCCTGTGAGTGGGGGCTCTGAGACATAACTCCCGCCTCACTGAACAGAACAGGCCCCATTCCATGGAGGTGACTTGTGTGAGGCTGCTCGAGCTATGAGCATAGCGAGTCACTTTCTCAGTAACCATACTTTATCACTGCCATCCAGCTCATCCTTCTTCCTTGAAACCCACCTGTGTTACCACAGTAGTTGTGCTCTCTTCTTGATCGGCAAAGTCATGTATGACCGTGGACAGCCCTGCCTTTTGGACTCTGGCTGTTAACAGGAAAGGTTGGGAAGGAAAGCCTGGGGTTCAGACTCAGGCTCTAGAATCAGTGTTCCCAGTGCATGTGACTTTGGAGAGTTCTCCAGCTCCCTACAGCTCAGGCTCTGCAAAAACACTAGATTAAAACCTGATGAATTATACTGCACCAAAGTAAAAGACTCTGGGTGGGTGGGAGGGTCCAGGTCCTGGATTATGATAACAGAAGAGGACCTAGAGAGGGTTGAATTGTTATGTGGAAGACTGAGAAGTGTTACACATATACAAACTACTGTATTTTACTGTTGACTATAAACCATTAATCCCCCCAATAAAGAAAAGAAAAAAGATATTAAAATTTTTTAAAAAACTGCTCAAGTAGGCATGCAAGATAGCTCACCTGAATAGTGTTCATGACCCAGGTTTGATCCCAGCCCCCCACCACATTGAAGGAAGCTTCAGTGCTGTAGTGTTTCCCTCTCTCTCTCTCTCTCTCTCTCTCCCTTCCCCTCTCCCTGTCCCTACCACTACCCCTACCCCTATCTCTACCTGAAAAAGTTGACCAGGATCAGTTCAGCCACAGCTCCACTGATGACCAAAAGCAAAAAGCAAACAAACAAAAACTAGCAGCAACAGGAACAGCAACAATAATGAAATTCAAAACTGTGGAAGTGAGAGAATCACATCCTGGCACATGTGCATGCCCCCACTCAGCATCCTGGCTACTGAGATGTAGGCATGTGTGCCTCTTTCCACCCACTTCCTCCACACAGATTCTTTATTCTTGAGGAAACACAGGCACAAAGTGCTAAGAGCAAAACAAAGGAGGTCAAAAGTCAGAGGACAGCAAGACCAAAGAGGCCATGTGGCAATGGATGTTGAACAGAAGCACGCACTCTTTTGGGAACTCTCTGGAAGGGAAGCTGTAGCAAAATGGGGAGCACAGACCCCACAGAACAAACAGGCTCTGTGCAGGGGAGAGGCACAGGGCACCCCCACTCCCTTCTTCTGGTAGCCCCTTCTAGATCCATAGGACCCAGCCCAAGTTCAAGCTGGAGGAGGGGAAAGCCAGCAAGAGACAAACAGATGGTCTGGGAGACTGCTCAGTGCTATAGAGTGCAGGACTTGCCTTCCTGATGGCCAGGTTCCAGTCCCAGCAAGACCACATGCCAGAGCTGAGCAATGTTCTAGCCTCTCTTTCTCTCTTTCTCTCCTCTCTCCTCTCTCCCCTCTCTCTCTCTCTCTCTCTCTTTCTCTCTCTCTCTCTCTCTCTCACAAAAATAAAGTAAGGCTGGGAAGACAGTGTAAAAGTTCTACAAAAGTTTTTCCTGCCTGGAACTCTGAGATGCCAGGTTCAATTCCTAGCACCATCATAAGCCAGAAATGAGCAGTGCTTTGGGCTCTCTATTTCGTTTTCCTCTCTATATCTTTCTCATTAAAATACATAAATGCAGGTACTCTGGGAGGCAGGGCCATGGAATAACTGGGATCGAATCATCTCTCCTCCCAAAACAACAAATAAATAAAACAGGAGACCCAACTGAACTGAAGCCATAATCCACAGCTGAAAGATCTGCAGCCTCAGGTGGGTGCCTGTGTAGGGTTAGGGCAAAAGGGGGCATGGGTTGAAGAACAGCACAGTCAAATCAGAGCTCCAGGCAGTACAATGCTGAGTATGGCATTTTGGTGATTTCCTGTTAAGTGCTGTAAGCAGTGAAGGTTGTTCCTAGTGCTGGAAGAAAAGAGAAAGGGGCTTAAAACCTCTCAATATTTGACTAATGGGGTATTTAGCCTTCTGAATTTAATGCAAGGACACAACATAAAACAAGAGCATTTGTGACCACAAGACAGCCCAATGCAAGCACCCCCCACCACCCCATTCCACCTGCCATGGATCTTACAAACAAAAGAAGCCTAGAGATCACAATAGTACCACCTGCTAGCCATCAATAACCAGCACAGAGTAGCAACAGCTACCTCTCTCTACTCTCCCTGGTCAGACACAAGTCAAACCAGGCAAGTGTGATTAGTGTATTGAATGGTACTGAGAGAATGACCTCATAACACACTATAAACAATGGTTAAACCAAGAAGAAACATTGGGGAAATGAACCAGGGCAAAATCCCAGATAAACCCCCCCAAAGGGTTTTGAAGACAAGATCCAAACACTAATTGAGGTATTAGTCACAGGAGTGAAGAAAGAGTTTGAAAATATTATCATCAGAAATGAGGAAAAAGCAAATGAGACTCCAGAAGAAAACACTATTTGGAGGTAATTAGAGAGCTGAAAACTGAAATAGCTAAGCTAAGAGCACAACTAGTTGAACAAGCTAATACAGTATCAGAACAGAGTAACAAAATAGCTGAGCTACAGAAAACAACAAAGGGGAGAGGAAATAGAATAAGTGAGGCAGAAAACAGAATTAGCAAGATTAAGGATTAATTAGAGATTACTAAAAAAGAAGTAAGAGATTTCAAAAAGAGATTAAGAGATACTGAAAACAACAACAGAGACATATGAGATGACTTCAAAAAAAGTATTATACACATTATTGACTTGCCAGAAGAAAAGAGGGAGGGATAGGAAGAAAACATTCTACAGGATATAATAGCTGAGAACTTCCATACTCTAAACAATATAAAAGACATAAAAGTTCAAGAAGCTCAGAGGGTCCAAAACAGAATTAACCCAGACTTAAAGACATCAAGACACACATCATATTTAGAATGAAAAGGAATAAGGATAAAGAAAGGATCTTGAACACTGCAAGAGAAAAACAAAGAGTCACCTACAGAGGAAAACCCATAAGATTATCAGCAGATTTCTCCACACAAACACTAAAAGCCAGAAGAGAATGGCAAGATATATACTGAGCTCTCAATGAGAAAAGCTTTCAACCAAGACTACTGTATCCCGCTAGACTGTCATTCAGACTAGATGGAGGCATAAAAACCTTCTCAGACAAGCAACAGTTGGAAGAATCAACTATTACCAAGCCTGCCCTGCAAGAAATAATGAAAGGTCTCTCTCATTTTTTAAATTTCTTTATTGGGAGATTAATGTTTTACAGTCAACAGTAAATACAGTAGGTTGTACATGCATAACATTTCTCAGTTTTCCACATAACAATACAACCCCCACTAGGTCCTCTGTCATCCTTTTCCAGGACCTGTACTCTCCACCCCCACCCAACCACCCCAGAGTCTTTTACTTTGGTGCAATACATGAACTCCAGTTCAGGTTCTACTTCTGTTTTCTCTTCTGATCTTGTTATTCAACTTCTGCCTGAGAATGAGGTCGTCCCATATTCAGCCTTCTGTTTCTGACTTATTTCACTTAACATGATTTTTTCAAGGTCCATCCAAGATCGGCTGAAAACGGTGGAATCACCATTTTTATTAGCTGAGTAATATTCCATTGTGTATATAAACCACAACTAACTCAGCCTCTCATCTGTTGTTGGATACCTGAGTTGCTTCCAGGTTTTGGCTATTACAAATTGTGCTGCTAAGAACATAGGTATACACAAATATTTTTCTATAGGTGTGTTGGGTTCCTTAGGATATATTCCCAGGAGAGGATTGCAGGGTCATAGCATAGGTCCATTTCTAGCCTTTTGAGAGTTCTCCAGACTGCTCTCCACGGGGGTTGGACCAATTTACATTACCACCAGCAGTGCAAGAGGGTTCCTTTGATCCCACAATCTCTCCAGCATTTGTTGCTGCTACCTTTTCAGATGTATGACATTCTCACAGGAATGAAATGGTATCTCATGGTTGTCTTTATTTGCATTTCTCTGACAATCAAAGACTTGGAGCATTTTTTCATGTGTTTCTCAGCCTTTTGGGTCTCTTCTGAGGTGAATATTCTGTCCATGTCCTCTCCCCTCTTTTGGATAGGGATATTTGTTTTCTTGTTGAGTCTGGCAAGATCTTTATATATTTTGGTTATTAGCCTTCTGATGTATGGCACGTAAAGATCTTTCCCCATTCAGTGAGGGGTCTCTTTGGACAGTAGTTTCTTTTGCTGTGCAGAAGCTTTTTAGTTTGATGTAGTCCCATAGGTTTATTCTTGCCTTAGTCTTCTTTGTAATTGGATTTGCTTCATTGAAGATTTCTTTAAAATTTATGCAGAAAAGAGTTCTGCCAATATTTTCCTCTAAGTATCTGGTAGTTTGTGGTCTAACATCCAGGTCCTTGATCTACCTGGAATTTACTTTTGTATTTGGTGAAATATAGTGGTTCAGTTTCATTCTTCTGCATGTTTGAATCCATTTAATCCAACACCATTTGTTGAAAAGACTCTGCTTTCCCCATTTAATAGTCTGGGCACCTTTGTCAAAGATTAGAGGTCCATAGGTGTGGGGGCTTACTTCTATTCCACTGCTAGTGTGTCTATTCATGTTCCAGTACCAAGCAGTTTTTTTTAATATTTATTTTATTTATTTATTCCCTTTTTGTTGCCCTTGTTGTTTTATTGTTGTAGTTATTATTGTTGTTGTCGTTGTTGGATAGGACAGAGAGAAATGGAGAGAGGAGGGGAAGACAGAGAGGAGGAGAGAAAGATAGACACCTGCAGACCTGCTTCACCGCCTGTGAAGCAACTCCCCTGCAGGTGGGGAGCCGGGGTTCAAACCGGGATCCTTATGCCGGTCCTTGTGCTTTGCGCCACCTGTGCTTAACCCGCTGCACTATAGCCCGACTCCCCACCAAGCAGTTTTGATGACAAGGGCCCTATAATACAATTTGAGATCTGGGAGTGTGATGCCTCCAGTTCTGTTCTCTCTTCTCAAGATTGTCTTGGCAATTCTAGGTCTTTTCTGGTTCCAGATAAACATTTGTAGCATTTGTTCTATTCTCCTAAAAAATATAGTTGGGATCTTGATGGGGATAGCACTAAATTTGTAGATGGCTCTGGGTAGTATATTCATTTTAATTATGTTAATTCTTCCATCCCATGAACATGGAATATCTTTCCACTTCTTTGTGTCTTTTTCAATCTCCTGGAGTAGTGACTCATAATTTTCAGTATACATATCTTTCACTTCTTTGGTTAGGTTTCTTCCTAGGTATTTTATAGTTTTTGTTGCTATAGTAAAAGGAATTGATTTCTGAATTTCATCTTCTTCTAACTTAGTATTTGCGTAGAGAAGTGCCACTGACTTTTGAATGTAAATTTTGTAGCCTGATACCTTACTGTATTGTCTGATGATTTCCAAAAGCTTTCTGATGGATTCTTTAGGTTTTTCTATGTATACTATTATGTCATCTGCCAACAGGGAGAGTTTGGCTTCTTCTCTTTCAATCTGTATGCCTTTAATTCCTTGTTCCTGCCTGATTTCTATGGCAAGAACTTCCAACGCTATGTTGAATAGTAATGGTGATAGTGGGCAGCCCTGTCTAGTACCTGATCTGAGGGGAAATGCTTCCAGGTTTTCACCACTGAGTAAGATGTTGGCTGTAGGTTTGCTATATATAGACTCCACTATCTTGAGGAATTTTCCATCTATTCCCATTTTTTCATAGCGTTTTGATCATGAAGGGATGTTGTATTTTGTCAAAGGCTTTCTCTGCATCTATTGATGTGACCATGTGGTTTTTGGTCTTGCATTTATTGATTTGGTGGATCACGTTGATTGATTTACATATACCAACCTTGAGTGCCTGGGATAAACCCCACTTGGTCATGATGAACAATCTTTTTAATATACTGCTGTATCCGGATGGCTAGAAATTTGTTCAATTTTCGCATCTATGTTCATCAGAGATATTGGTCTGTAGTTTTATTTTTTGGTTGCGTCCCTGTCTGCTTTTGGTATCAGAGTGATGTTGGCTTCATAGAAGCTAGAAGGGAGTATTCAAGTATCTTCAATCTTCGGGAAGACTTTTAAAAGTAGAGGTATTAGTTCCTCTTTGAAGGTTTTGTAGAATTCATTTGTGAAACCATCTGGTCCAGGACTTTTATTTTGGGGAAGATTTTTGATAACTGTTTCAATTTCATTAGCTGTGATGGGCCTGTTCATGTTATCTACTTCCTCTTTACTTAATTTTGGATGTTCATAGGTATCTAGGAAATCTCCCATTTCTTCCAGGTTCTCTAGCTTGATAGCATATAGTTGTTCATAGAAGTCTTGCATGATATGTTGAATTTCTGCAGTGTCTATTGTGATATCTCCTCTTTTATTTATGATCTGATTTATTTGGGTCTTCTTCCTTTTTTGTTTTGTGAGTCTGGCTAAATGTTTGTTGATTTTGTTCACTCTTTCGAAGAACCAACATTTCCTTTCATTGATCTTTTGTATGGTTTTCTCATTTTCAGTGTTACTGATTTCTGCCCTAACTTTAGTTATTTCTGTCTTTCTGGTTGCTTTAGGGTTCCTTCATTCTTCTTCTTCTAAGTCTAAGGTGTGCAGTCAGGCTGTTTATTTGAGCTTTTCCTTGTTTCCTAATGTGTACTTTATGTCTATGAACTTTCCTCTCAGAACTTCCTTAGCTGTGTCCCATAATATTTTGATAGCTTGTGTCTTCATTTTCATTGAACTCTCAAAACATTTTGATTCCTTCCTTTATTTCCTATCGGGCCCAGTAGTTGTTAAGTAGTGTACTGTTGAGCTTCCACATTTTGGGACTATTACTAATCTTTTGTTGATTGTTAAGTGTTAGTTTCATTCCACTGTGGTCTGAGAAGTAGCTTGGGATGATTTCAATGCTCTTGAATTTGCTGATGCTGTCTTTGTGGCCTAACATATAGTCTATCCTAGAGAATGACCCTTGTGGACTTCAGTAAAATGTGTATTCCAGTTTTGTGGGGCGAGTGACTCTGAAAATGTCCAATAGTTCTAGTTTATCTATCTCCTCATTTAACTCCCTCATTTCTCTATTGATTTTCTGCCTGGATGATCTGTCAAGTTGAGAGAGTGGGGTGTTGAAGTCCCTTATTGCTACTGTGTTGCTCTTAATATATTGCTGTAGCTCTTTCAGTAAATGTTTGATGTATTTAGATGGCTTCTTTTTGGGTGCATATATGTTAATAATTGTTAAGTCCTTTTAATTGACTGATCCTCTGAATATTAAGTAGTGTCCATCCCTATCTTTTTTAACTTTATTTATTTTAAAATCTATCGTGTCTGATATGAGAATAGCTGTTCCTGCCCTTTTTTGTGGCCATTGGCTTGTATGATAGTTTTCTTTTTTTTATTAAATTTTTTTATCTTTATTTATTTGTGGATAGAGACAGTTAGAAATTGAGAGGGCAGGGAGTGATAGAGAAGGAGAGAGACAGACACCTGCAGCACTGCTTCACCACTTGTGAAGCTTTTCCCCTGCAGGTGGGGGCCAGGGGCTCTAACCTGGGTCCCTGCGCACTGTAACATATGCGCTCAACCAGGTGAGCCACCACCTGGCCCCTGTATGATAGTTTTCTATCCTTTAAACTTTGGGTCTGTGTTTGTCTTGTTGAGTAACGTGGGTTTCGTGTAGACAGCATATTGTTGGGTTGTGTTTTCTGATCCATCTTCCTACTCTGTGCCTTTTAATAGGTGAATTCAGGCCATTGACATTTATTGATATCATAGATCGAAGATATTTTTGAAAGGTCTCTTATAAACAATCAGATCACCATAAACATGCCATATATCAGAACACTCTAAAATTTTAGAATCATGTCATTAAAATATCATCATTCTATAATATCAATAAATGCGAATGGCCTGACTTCACCTATTAAAAGGCATAGGGTAGGAAGATGGATCAGATAACACACCCCGACCATATGATGTCTGCAGGAATCTCACCTCAGTCAATAAGACAAACAGAGACTCAAAGTGAAAGGATGGAAAACTACTGTACCAGCCAATGAACCACAAAAATAGGGCAGGAACAGCTATTCTCAGTCTGACATGATAAACCTTAAAACAAATAAAATTTAAAATTATAGGGATGGACATTACTCTGTGCTTAGAAGATCAGTCAATCAAGAGGCATTAGTGATGATTAACATCTATGCACCCAATGAGAGGCCATCTAAACCCATCAAACATCTACAGAAAGGGCTACAGCAATATATTAGCAGCAACACAGGAGCTCCAGTTGCACAATCGGTTAGCGCGCAGTGCTTATTCAGCAGCAACACAGTAGTAGGGGATTTCTATGCCCCTTGGATGTTATACAAAAAAACTATCAAATACTTAGAAAAAATATTGCAGAACTCTTTTCCATCTAAATTTTAAAGGCACCTTCAATGAAACGAATCCAATTACAAAAAAAAATTGAACAATAAACTCAAAGCAGAACTTTAACAGGGTCTGATATATTGCACCAATGTGAAGGACTCTGGGGTGGGGGATGAGGGTTCAGGTCCTGAAACACAATGGCAGAGGAGGACTTAGTGGGGGTTGTGTTTTTATGCATGTACAATCTATTGTATTTTACTGTGGACTGTATACCATTAATCCCCCAATAAAGAAATTAAAAATAAATAAACAAACAAACAAATAAACAAATAGTTATCTTCCTCTGTCTCTCTCTTTCTATCTGAAAAAATTGACCTGGAGCACTTAAGCCCCAGTGATGAAGGTGATAATTTCTGCTAGGGCCAAGTGGTGGTACACCTGGTAGAATGCACATATTACCATGTAAAAAGACTGTGTTTAAGCATCCTGTCCCCACCTGCAGGGGTGAAGCAATACCGCAGGTGTCTCTTTTCTCTCTCTCTCTCCCTCTCTACTCCTTTCACCTTTCAATTTTTCTGTCTTATCAAATAAACTCTCTAAAAAAATTTAAATATATATATATATATATATATATTGATTTCTGCTCAACACAGACCAAAAATATCAAGCAACTGAGCTCCAAAATGGTATAAGCTAATACCTGGGACCTGGACATAAAAAAAAAAAATCCACCCAGAAATATTCCTGGGGTCATACTGAGAAGTCCACGTGTGCTGAGAGTCTCAGGGAGGAGCCAAAAGGGAATTTACTTGGTCTTGTTATTGGAGACTTGACTTCCATTCCTGAGCAGGTGAATATGGTAGACCATGTAGCTTAGCTCCATCGTCTCCTAACACCAACAGATGGCAGGCTGAGTTGTTCATCTCCCTTCTCCTGCTTCCTTTCCCCATGGATCTGCTGCAGACTGGGGGGGGGGGGGGTACTGGGGGGCTCTGTTTACTCCTCCACCTGCCTAGGCAAGTAACCTGTGCCCACAGGGGCCTCCCTCCCAGCCAGTAAATATTTGCTGAATAAAGACATGAATGAGACTTTGTGGAACCTTTGTCTCTTCCTTCAGGAGTAATAATCTCTCCTGTACCTCCCCAGGGATGGTTTTCAGAGGAGACCCAAGACTTGAGAGCTCTCTGTGGGATGAATCATGACTGAAGATGAGGAGAAAGTTCTGTCTGCCCATGGGTCTCAAAACTCTCCAAAGGACCTGTCCTATAACCTGGTAATTCCACTCATAGGGGTCTACTCAAAAGGAATAAACATACAGACCTAATGAGACCTATGTACACCTATGTTAGCAACACAATTTGTAGTAGTCCAAACTTGGAAGCAATCTAGGTGTTTAACAATAGATGAGTAGCTAAGAAATTTGTAGTGTACATACACAACAGGATACTGCTCAGCTGGTAAAAATTCCTACACCATTGCTTGGGCAGAACTTGAAGGAATCAGGTTGAGTGAGATAAGACAGAAAGAGAAGGAACAATATAGAATGATACCACTCATAGGTAGAACTTAAGAAGTAAGGACAGCAAAGGAAGCACACAGTGAAACATGGACTGTGTGATGTATTGCACCAAAGCAAAGGACTGTGTTGGAGGAGGTAAAGGGGTGGAATAGAGAGGCTCTGGGATCCTGAAGCATGATGGGGGAAAAGGATGTAGGTTGGGGGAGAGAGTGTCCTGCAGACAACAATCATGGGGAGATGAGAATTTGTACCTATGTGTCAACTGTAAACCATTAACCCCTAATAAAGTATGTATAAATAAATAAATGCCTCTGGTGGGGAAGATAACATAGTGGTGATAGGAAATGACTTTCATGCCTAAGAATCCTAGGTCTCGGGTTCAATCCAGTTTACTACCATAAGCCAGAGATGAGCAGCGTTCTTTTTAAAAAATTAAAAGCAAGAGGTCGAGCTGTAGCACAGAGGGTTAAGCACACATAGCGTGAAACTCAAGGACTGGCTTAAGGATCCCAGTTTGAGCTCCTGGCTCCCCACCTGCTGGGGGTTGCTTCACAAGCGGTGAAGCAGGTCTGCAGCTGTCTATATTTCTCTCCCCATCTCTGTCTTCCCCTCCTTTCTCCATTTCTCTCTGTCCCATCTGGCAACAACAACATCAATAACAACAATAATAATAATAGCCACAACAATGAGAAAAATGACAAGTGCAACAAAAAAGGAAAATTAATAAATAAATAAAACATTAAAAAAGAAAAAGAATGCTATAAAAATTTAAAAATAAAAAAATCAATAGCAAAGTGTATGTATCCTGGCTCAAGCCCCCATCTCTCCTCCTGCAGGGGACCACTTCATAAACAGTGAAGCAGGTCTGCAGGTGTCTATCTTTCTCTGCCCTTCTCTATCTCCCTCTTCCTCTCTCAATTTCTCTCTGTCCTATCCAATAAAACAGAGAGAAATGGCCACAAGGAACAGTGGATTCATACTGCCAACACCAAACCCCAGTAATAACCCTGGAGGCAAAATAAATAATAGCAAATAAAAATTAATTTTGGCACTGCATGTGTCAGAGCAGTGTTCTAGCTTCTCTCTCTTCAGTCACACACACACACACAAACACACACACGCTAAGTGCTGGATCTGGTACAGCTGGTACTCTGATGCCAGATGTGGGAGCAGCCCAGACACAGGGAGGAAGCAGGCAAGGGGAACAGAGAGGACATGCCAGCCCATGTGGGAGGAAGACGTAGGAAGTGACTACAGAGTGAGGTGCCCAAGGAGAGTCATGGAGCTGCTCTGATGAGAGTGGCGCAAGCAACTGAGGCCAGGGAGTCCCAGTTTTGTTCCCCACTCACCTCACAGCCTCCCACACCCCCTGGAACCTGCACAGTTCTTCTTCCCCCCCCCCACCTCCTCCCCTGGCCCCTATGCCCAAACTCACCCCAGGCCTCCCTTCCCACAGTGTGGTGATTCAGGCTGTGGATCATAGCACTAAGGAGGTGGACTAGCCAAGATAGTGCCTGTCATGCTAACAGGCATGCATTCTGCCACTCAGTCCTGTCAGGGAAATGGGCATACATCAGGTGGTCACATTCAGCAAACATTTCAAGGCTGTCTTCATGAACTACCCTGTGTCCTGCAGGCAGCATACATAATGGTGGCAGCCATCCAAGGATGTGCTGAGAGAAAGAACCAAGGTCTTGTGCTCAATAGACATCTTCACCTCCTGTCTGCCTTTCTCCACCCCCACATCCTCAAATAAATGCCCAGTGTATCTTCATCTCTGAGTTGAGGCTTTGTCTTTTTTTTTTTTTTTTTGCCTCCAGGGTTATTGCTGGGGCTCAGTGCCTGCACCATGAATCCACTGCTCCTAAAGGCCATTTTCCCCCTTTTGTTGCCCTTGTTGTGATTATTATTGTTGTTGATGATGTTGTTCGTTGTTGGATAGGACAGAGAGAAATGGAGAAAGGAGGGGAAGACAAAGGGAGGAGAGATAGATAGACACCTGCAGACCTGCTTCACCGCCTGTGTTCCCCCTCAGGACCAATCTGTTTGAGAGGGACCCTGCCCAGAAATATTACTCCTCCATGTGCCCAAGTGGCCCACATGCTTGCTACCTGCTCCCAGGATGCTCTGGGGGGAGCCATCTTGGTTTTTGTTTTTTAATAAAAAGGAAATATTGACAAAGCCATAGGATAAGAGGGGTACAACTCTATACAATTCCCACTACCAGAAATCCATATCCCATCCCCTCCCCTGATAGCTTTCCTATTCTTTATGAGGGGCCATCTTTGATCCCATGGTCTTAGATACCAAGCCCAAGTCCCCTTCCTCTTTCCAGGTATATCCCATTCTGGGAGAATTTCCAAAACTCCTGTCGGGGCTTCCTTCTCTGTAACCTCATAACCCTCCTCCTAAATTAAGATTTAAAACCCATGGAGCTACTGTTTTATACCATACAAGTTGGCCTCAGCACCCACTTCATAAGGAAAAGTTTGGCCATGGGAAATGAGAGTGGAGGTGTCTCTTCATTATAACACTCTCTTCCAACGTGTTTGTCTGCTAAGTCATAAACAAGTTCTCAGGGGCTGGGCAGTGGTACAGTGGGTTAAGCACACATGACAAGAAGTGCAAGGACCGGTCGAGGATCCTTCCACCTGCAGGGGGTCACCTCACAGGCGGTGCAGCAGGTCTGCAGGTGTCTTTCTTTCCCCCTCTCTGTCTTCTCATCCTCTCTCAATTTCTCTCTGTTCTATCCAACAACGACGGCAGTAATAACAATGATAAACAACAAGGGCAACAAAAAGGTAAAAATAGCTTACAGGAGCATTGGATTCATAGTGCAGGCACTGAGTTCCAGTGATAACCCTAGAAGCAAAAAAAAAAAAAAAAAGTTATCTTACACTTCCCTCTACACAAGCTTTCTTTGATCTGAAAAATGGTCCAGACCAAGAATGCCATGTCTTTTTCTTTTCAGAAAGTCATTAACTTTATTTTAATAAGAGACACAGAGGTGCCAGGCTGGCTAGCTTCGCAGGCAGGAGACAGACGACCATAGACTCATGGCTGAGCTGTACGCAGTATCTCTTTATTCATGTGGAACACAGGGCAATCTAAGCCAAGCTAAACTATCTATAATCACAATCCTGTCCTTATATATATACTCGCCAAGTAGGGTGGAAACAGGATGTAATGTAGAGAGGGTGGACCGAAAAGAGATTGGTGAAAATCAGGGTGTGACAAGGAGAGGGGGCAGAGCAAAAAGACATTGTGAACCAATGGGGATTAAACCAATGCCCTGGAGGCAGGGTGGTGCTTAGTTAACAGTGGTTTATGTAAATAGAATACAGTGTTAAGCAGGGGGGATTAAACCAATGAAACAAAAGGGGTTTTAGAAGCAGAATTAGAAGCATACCAACACAGAGGGAGTCGGGAGATAGCATTGTGGGTTAAGCGCAGGTGGTGCAAAGCTCAAGGATCCTAGTTGGAGCCCCCAGCTCCCCACCTGCATGGAGTCACTTCACAAGCAGTGAAGCAGGTCTGCAGGTGTCTGTCTTTCTTGCCTCCTCTGTCTCCCCCTCCTCTCTCCATTTCTCTCTGTCCTATCCAACAACAACAATATCAATAACAACAATAACTATAACAATAAAAAAACAAGTGCAACAAAAGGGAATAAATAAATATAAGAGATACAGAGGCCAGAGCATTGCTCAACTCTGGCTTCTGATGGTGCTGGGAATTGAACCCGGGACCTCGGAGTCTGAGGTGGGAAGGTCTTTTGCATCACTATTATGCTGTCTCTCTGACTTGTCTTCTGCTCTTATCTCTTTTCTGGCCTTCTCTCTGAATCCTACCAATTACGCTCTTGCTCCTCTTCATTCAGTTCCTCCCCCTATCTTCAGTCTGGCTTATTTCTTCTAAGAAAACTTTAGATGTCTGGACTATTTGTTTCACGGCAGGTGTTTTTCTCTCTCATTGCCCTTTCCTCCATCATTTTTTTTTTTTAGATAGAGACAGAAAGGCAGAGAGAGTGTGAAAGAAACTACAGCACCAAAGCTTCCTACAATGAGTTGGTGGCCAGGCTTGTACCTGAGTTGCACACATAGCAAAGCAGGCACCCTATCCAAGTGAGCAATTTCACCACCCCCTGTCATTTTTTATATATCTGAAATATTTACTGGCACTCTTTAAGGCATCCAGAAACCTACTTTAGATGTTCCTACTTTAACAAAAATTAGGACTGCTCTACTACAGGAAATGAAAACACTTCTATTAAAAATATGGAAAAAAAACAAGGGGCTGGGCAGTGGTACATCTAGTAAAGCACACATATTAACATGTGCAAGGACCTCAGTTCAAGCCCCAGGTCCCCACCTGCAGAGGGGAAATTTCACAACTGGTGAACCAATGCTGCAGATGTTTCTCTTTCTCTCTCCCTCTCTATTCGATCTCCCCTCAATTCGATCTCTCTCTGTTTCTATTCAATACATAAATAAATTTTTTTTAATTTAAAAAAAATCCTTCTCAGCTACTCCCTATTTCACTTCCCTCAATCACTCTAAGTCCAACCATGTCAGATAAAATAAGGACTATAAAAGCTGAATAAGGTCAAGAGACTAGCATACTTTAATGATTGCCTCCCCATCACCAGGCACCCTAGTCAGGGAATCCTTGGATTTCCTTAGAGATATGATAGGCTGAGACCTCTAACAGATCCCTCTCTCCACTATCAGTGGTCATCTCCACCAGGAACAACATCAGAAACCCTCTTGTGGGTTTTGTCCTCAATGTAGAACAACAGTGGTAGAAATTGCCCCACTCTCTGAAGGGAAGCTGGGTCAACACACTCTACCACTCAAGGAAAACTGGTCCTGAAATGAGTGCAGCCTAGAATGTTCCTAGCTGTGACCATGAAATGCGAGCTCAGACTGACAGGGATGCAGAGGTTATACAGCTTCTGGAATAATAGTAATAGACAGGGGCGCTGGTCAGATCAAAAAATGGGGGTTTACAGTTAATGGTATTTATATACTTTTCCCATATTTAGGATCTTCTCTCTGCCTTTATCCAGCTTTCTAGTCCTATCCTCAACTCTGACACCATCTTCCCAGAAAATACTCTTAGCCTACCTGCATGTTAGAGGTAGGGATCAGTCAAAAATTAGTGAAGTTATGGGTCCCTTGGAATATACTTAAAATAGACTTCCTAGCTCTTCCCAAACATGAAGACCCCAAATTTCATCTGCTATACTTTTTTACCTTTACGTTTGTGATTCTGGTAACAGGTGCTACCATGATGCCAAACCTGACTTCCCTGGGCAGACAACCTCACTAATGTGTCCTGGAGCACAAAGCCTACTGGGGAAAGACAGAAACAGACTGGGGGTATGGATCAACCTGTCAAAGTCCATATACAACGGAGAAGCAATTACAGAAGCCAGACCTTCCACCTTCTGCACCCCACATTAATCATTATTAAATCACTAATAAAATATCTGAAAAATAAGAGTGTAATTACACATTGGTAATGGTGTAGGGGAGACAGTGTAATAGCTATGCAAACAGACTTTCATGCCAAAATCCCAGGTTCAGTTTCCAGCACCACCATCAGCCAGAACAGAGCAGTGCTCTTGAGAGAGAAAGAAAGACAGAAAGACAGACACAAAGGAAGGAAGGAATAATTATTTGCATAATTAATATCTGGTAATAATTATCTGCATAACAATATGTCTGTTCTGTTTAATCACTTGAATTTGACTTGATTACATAAAGCTGACACTTTACTAGTAAAGCTGACTTGCAAAGCTGGGAAAATTAAGATCACAAGCTACTTTGCAGCTGTGCTTTTATAGACAGAAAGAAAAAGTGGGGTTAAGTCATTCTGAAATACAAAGAGATAAAAATGCATTGCTTTAAGTTAGTGGTGTTTGTTAAAAAATAATGGTCAAACTAACCAAAACCAAATAGACTATTAAGAAAAATTTTCAACTGGACTTTGGCATCAATGGTAGGCTGGTATAAAAACAATTTAAGCTCTCTTTCTGGTAAAAAAAAAAAAAAGGTCTTAAACAAGGTTTCATTTGTTGATAAAACTATAAATTATTTAAGTACAGCTGGCCCCTACCTGCAGGTAAGAAGCTTCATGAGCAGTGAAGTAGGGCTGTAGGTGTCTCTTTTTCTCTTTCCCTCTCCATCTCCCCTCCCCTCTCAATTTCTCTATCCAAAATAATTGAATTAAATTAAATTGTTCAGGTAATCCAAAAGTAAATACTTCTAGTTATCTTTATCATCAGACCTCTAATAAACTGAAAAAACCCAGCACTGTCAACATTATATTAAATTTAGCCTTGTCAGTAATTTTTTTATATGTTCTCAAGTCCTATAAAAAACAGTATATGTACTAAATTTGTATAGTATACTTAAAAATTCTTGGTAGACATTGTCACCTAAAAACAAAAAAGTTTTATGTCTTGAGGGTCAGGTGGTGGTACACCCAGCTGAGCATACACATGCACAAGGACCCAGGTTTGAGTCCCTATTCCCCACCTTCAGGAGGGGAAGTTTCACAAGCAGTGAAACAGGTCTTCAAGTAACTATCTTTCTCTTTCCCTCCCTATTTGCCCCTCCCTTCTCAATTCTCTCTGTGCTATCAAATAAAATAGCAATAAAGAAAAAAAAAAAAGGGATATGTAGGCCCAGAATGACAGGCCCACCACAGCAGGCCCAGGAGGAAGAGACATATCATGGCAGGTCCATGGTGGCAGAATCAAGAGAAAGGCCCATCATGGCAGGTCAGTAGGGAGACCCAGGAAGGCAGGCTCTAGGTCTCTCATGAGCCCTCATAGCACAAAGATTGTTGAGTACATGAAGTAAATCCAAGAGTAGTTGATGAGGTGGCATGACATGAGCAAAATGACAGAGGAATTACAAGGAAGAACCAGAATGGTGCTGATGGGGGCGGGGGACTTGAGGGATCAGGACTGGCTCAGGATAATGGTATTTTTGAGACAGTGATGGGAGAGCACCTAAGACCCAGGACTCAAAAAGAAAGTGGGTGAAGGGGAAACTCTCACATAGCTTGACTGACTGATTTCCTAATTTTTTAGTGTTTACTTAGTTCCTTTCCCTTCCTCTCATCCCCACCCCTCACCTCCATACTTTGGACTATGATTTGAGACTCTAAATAAATTCCTAAAGCTTATCTTTTTCTGCCTTCCTACTCCTGAGCTCCACTGGCAGATTAGCACAGAAGAGATACAATCGACTGGGGCCAGGTAGTGGCATACTTAGTAGAGTGCACATATTACCATGAATAAAGACCCAGGTTCAAGCCTCCCGCTCCTTCCTGCAGGGAAGAGCTTCACAAGCAGTGAAGCAGAGCTACAGGACTCTCTCCTCTTCCCTTCTCTCTCTCCCCCGCCCAGGTCTCTCAACCTCTGTCTTCCAAGAGTAGGGGAATCTTGCAAACTGTGAGGCCCAATGACAAATAAAACAAGAAAGACTAATTCAAGTTCCTCCGTGTCCATTTGTCATAGGCTTGTCTTGCCCTGTTCCAGGTGGCTTCTGAGATTGCAGTGATGGGCTGGGAAGGGCACCAAGTTTGGTGCCACCCAACTCAAGGGTGTTAGTTATGACCTGATTGGTGCTAAGCTGCTTTTCCACAGCCTGCTGGAACAGAGACAGTCACAGACATAATCCACATTGTCAGCTGGAAAACAGACCCTGCCCTGCTGCAGTGAGATCAGGTCACCCTGCTACTCCTGGCTCTGCAACGCTCCTCACTGAGGATCTTGCCTCACCAGTTAGCAAAGAGGATTCCACCTGGGTCCTACCTGCCTGGAGGGTCTCAGCTACAAAGCTTCCACACAAATTCCAAAAGGAGAAAAAGGCTCAGACTTTTTATTTTTAACTCTTTTTTTTCTTTATTGGGAAATTAATGTTTTACATTCAACAGTAAATACAATAGTTTGTACATGCATAACATTTCTCAGTTTTCCATATAACATTACAACCCCCACTAGGTCCTCTGTCATCCTTCTTGGACCTGTATTCTCCGCCACCCCCCACCCACCCCAGAGTCTTTTACTTTGGTGCAATACGCCAATTCCAGTTCAGGTTTTACTTGTGTTTTCTCTTCTGACCTTGTTTTTCAACTTCTGCCTGAGAGTGAGACCATCCCATATTCATCCTTCTACTTTTGATTTATTTCACTTAATATGAATTTTTCAAGATCCATCCAAGATCGGCTGAAAATGGGGAGGTCACCATTTTTAATAGGTGAGTAGTATTCCATTGTGTATATATACCACAACTTGCTCAGCCACTCATCTCTTGTTGGACACCTAGGTTGCTTCCAGGTTGTGGTTATTTCAAATTGTGTTGCTAAGAACATGTGTGTACACAGATATTTTTGGATGGATGTGTTGGGTTCCTTAGGATATATCCCCAGGAGAGGAATTGCAGGGTCATAGAGTAGGTCCATTTCTACCGTTTTGAGAGTTCTCCAGACTGTTCTCCACAGAGGCTGGACCAATTGACATTCCCACCAGCAGTGCAGGAATGTTCCTTTGACCCCACAACCTCTCCAGTATTTGCTGCTGCTACCTTTTATGATGTATGGCATCCTCACAGGAGTAAAGTGGTACCTCATTGTTGTCTTTATTGCATTTCTCTGACAATCAAAGACTTGGAGCATTTTTTCATGTGTTTCTCAGCCTTTTGGATCTCTTTTGAGGTGAATATTCTGTCCATGTCCTCTCCCCTCTTTTGGATGGGGTTATTTGTTTTCTTGTTGTTGAGTTTGGCAAGTTCTTTATATATTCTGATTATTAGCCTCTTGCCTGATGTATGACATGTAAAGATCTTCTCCCATTCTGTGAGGGGTCTCTTGGTTTGGGTAGTGATTTCTTTTGCTGTGCAGAAGCTTTTTAGTTTGATGTAGTCTCATATGTTTATGCTTACCTTAGTCTTCTCTGCAATTGGATTTGTTTCATTGAAGATTTCTTTAAATTTAAGCAGAAAAGAGTTCTGCCAATATTTTCCTCTAAGTATCTGATAGTTTCTGGTCTAACATCCAAGTCCTTGATCCACTTGGAATTTACTTTTGTATTTGGTGAAATAGAGTGGTTCAGTTTCATGCTTCTGCATGTTTCAACCCGTTTTTTCCAACACCATTTGTTGAAGAGACTCTGCTTTCCCCATTTAATAGTCAGGGCACCTTTGTCAAAGATTAGATGTCCACAGGTGTGGGGGCTCACTTCTGAGCTCTCAATTCTATTTCACTGGTCAATGTATCTATTCATGTGCCAGTACCAAGCAGTTTTGATGACAATGGCCCTATAATACAATTTGAGATCTGGGAGTATGATGCCTCCAGCTCTGTTCTATCTTCTTAAGATTGTTTTGGCAATTCTAGGTCTTTTCTGGTTCCAGATAAACATTTGTAGCATTTGTCCTATTCTCCTAAAAAATGTGGTTGGGATCTTGATGGGGATAGCATTAAACTAGTATATGGCTCTGGGTAGTATATTCATTTTGATTATGTTAATTCTTCCAACCCATGAACATGGAATATCTTTTTCAATCTCCTTAATTCATAATTTTCTCATAATTTTCAGTATACAAGTCTTTCACTTCTTTGGTTAGGTTTATTCCTAGATATTTTATTGTTTTTGTTGCTATAGTAAAGGGAATTGACTTCTGGATTTCATCTTCTTCTAACATGGTTTTTGCTTAGAGAAATGCCACTGACTTTTGAGTGTTAATTCTGTAGCCTGACACCTTATTGTATTGCCTGATAATTTCCAAATGCTTCTTGCTATATTCCTTAGGTTTTTCTATGTATACTATCATGTCATCTGCAAATAGGGAGAGTTTGACTTCTTCTCTTTCAATCTGTATGCCTTTAATTCCTTACTCCTGCCTGATTGCTATGGCAAGAACTTCCAACTCTATGTTGAATAGTAATGGTGATAGTGGGCATCCCTGTCTAGTACCTGATCTGAGGGGAAATGCTTCCAGTTTTTCACCATTGAGTATGATGTTGGCTGTAAGTTTGTTATATGTAGACTCCACTATCTTGAGGAATTTTCCATCTATTCCCATTTTTGTAGTGTTTTGATCATGAAGGGATGTTGTATTTTGTCAAAGGCTTTCTCTGCATCTATTGATATGACCATGTGGTTTTTGATCTCATTTTTGTTGATGTGGTGGATCACGTTGATTGATTTATGTATATTAAACCAACCTTGCATGCCTGGGATAAACCCCACTTGGTCATGATGAATAATCTTTTTAATATACTGCTGTATCTGGATGGCTCGAAATTTGTTCAATATTTTAGCATCTATGTTCATCAGAGATATTGGTCTGTAGTTTTCTTTTTTGGTTGTGTCCCTGTCTGCTTTTGGTATCAGAGTGATGTTGGCTTCATAGAAGCTGGAAGGGAGTATTCAAGTGTCTTCAATCTTCTGGAAGACATTTAAAAGTAGAGGTATTAGTTCTTCTTTGAAGGTTTTGTAGAATTCATTTGTAAAGCCATCTGGTCAGGACTTTTATTTTTGAGGAGATTTTTGATAACTGTTTCAATTTCATTAGCTGTTATGGGCCTGTTCATGTTATCTACTTCCTCTTTACTTAATTCTGGATGTTCATAGGTATCTACAAAATAGTTTCTTCCAGGTTCTCTAGCTTGGTGGCATATAGTTGTTCATAGAAGCCTCGCATGATATTTTGAATTACTGTGGTGTCGTGATATCCTCTTTCATTTATGATCTGACTTATTTAGGTCTTCTCCCTTTTTTGTTTTGTGAGTCTGGCTAAATGTTTGTTGATTTTGTTCACTCTTTCAAAGAACCAACATTTACTTTCATTCATCTTTTGTATGGTTTTCTCATTTTCAGTGTTATTTATTTCTGCCCTAACTTTAGTGGTTTCTGTCCTTCTTGTTGCTTTAGGGTTCCTTTGTTCTTCTTCTTCTAGGTCTTTAAGATGTGTAATCATGCTGTTTGTGCTTTTTCTTGTTGCCTAATGTGCTTTATGAGTATGAACTTTCCTCTCAGAACTTCCTTAGCTGTGTCCCAAATACTTTGATAGCTTGTGTCTTCATTTTCATTGAACTCTCAAAACATTTTGATTCCTTCCTTTATTTCCTCTTTGACCTAGTATTTGTTAAGTAGTATACTGTTGAGCTTCCACATTTTGGGACTATTACTAATCTTTTGTTCATTGTTCAGTATTAGTTTAATTCCACTGTGGTCTGAGAAGTAGCTTGGGATGATTTCAATGCTCTTGAATTTGCTGATGCTGTCTTTGTGGCCTAACATATAGTCTATCCTAGAGAATGACCCATGTGGACTTCAGTAAAATGTGTATTCCAGTTTTGTGGGGTGAATGACTCTGAAAATGTCCAATAGTTCTAGTATATCTATCTCCTCATTTAGCTCCCTCATTTCTTTATTGATTTTATGCCTGGATGATCTGTCAAGTTGAGAGAGTGGGGTGCTGAAGTCCCCTACTATGACTGTGTTGGTGTTAATATATTGCTGTAGTTCTTTCAGTAAATGTTTGATGTATTTAGATGGCTTCTCATTGGGTGCATAAATGTTAATAATTGTTAAGTCCTCCTGATTGACTGATCCACTAAGCATTAAGTAGTGTCCACCCCTATCTTTTTTAATTTTATTTATTTTAAAGTCTATCATGTAAGATATGAGAATAGCTGTTCCTGCCCTTTTTTGTGGCCATTGGCTTGTATGATAGTTTTCTATCCTTTAAATTTTGAGTCTGTCTTTGTCTTGTTGAGTTAGGTGGGTTTCCTGTAGACAGCATATTGTTAGGTTGTGTTTCTGATCCATCTCCCTACTCTTTTAATAGGTGAATTCAGGCCATTGACATTTATTGATATCAAAGAATAAAGATATTTTAACACCATTCTTATAGATTTTTAGAGTGTTCTGATCTATGGCATATTGATAGTGGTCTGTTTATAGGAGACGTTTCAGAACTTCTTTCAGGGCCGGCTTGGTGATCATTGATTCTTTCAACTGTTGCTTCTCTGGGAAGGTTTTTATACCTCCATCTAGTCTGAATGACAGTCTAGCAGCATATAGTAGTCTTGGTTGAAAGCCTTTCTCATTGAGCACTTGATAGATATCTTGCCATTCTCTTCTGGGCTGTAGTGTTTGTGTAGAGAAGTCTGCTGCTAATCTTATGTGTTTTCCTCTGTGGGTGACTGTTTTTCTCTTGCAGCCTTCAGGATCATTTCTTTATCCTTAATCCCTTCCATTCTAAATATGATGTGTCTTGGTGTCTTTAAGTCTGGGTTGATTCTGTTTGGGACCCTCCAGGCTTCTTGAACTTTTATGTTGTCTAGACAAGAGAAGTTCTTAGCTATTATGTCTCTCGTAATTGAGTTTTATTCCATTGTGTAACACACATACACATGCACACATAATGTACATGCATATACCTAGATATATCCCAGATGCCCAGAACCTAGTCTGCTGGGCTCAGACTTAGGTCAGAGTCCTTGTCCTCCCCCAGGAAGACCCAGACAGGCCAGGTCTGCTGACAAACAGTCTGAGGTTACCTCAGATTTCACAGATAACCTAGCTTAGCTCCTGACCTGGTGTAAGAGAGTGATTGTTGGGCTGTTGGGGAGCCATGTCCAGATTGTCTTTGCTCCTCAGAAAAGAAGACTTTGAGAAACCAATCCCTGCCAAAGATGGTCCAGGACTAGACAGAAAGTTTCACATAGCTCTCCCAGGATCTACCTGCTTCCCATTTTTTGTTGTTCCAGTGGAAAAAGAATGTGAATCCCCAGATTCCCTGAGACATCACCGGACAGAGCCTGTCAATGAATAACCTCCTGGTGGGGCCACAGCAACCTTTGACAGAGGACCCTGAGAGGCAAAGGGGACCAAGGAGAGAGGTTCAGGAGGCTGGCACCTGCCAAATGGCAAGCTCTTTTGCTCACTCACTCATTCACCTATTTACTCGTTTTCTCACTCACTCATTCATTCAATCAATCATTCACTCACTCACATATGTGGACCCAACGTTGTGTCAAGCCTAAAACATAATGAGATTGTATCAATTACCACTGAGAGCAATGAAATAAAAAGGCATTTGTCGGGCTGCTGAAATAGCTCACCTGGATAGTGTGCTGCTTTGCCATATGCATGACCCAGGTTTAAGTCCAACTGCTACTACACTGAAAGAAGCTTTGATACTATAGTATCTCTCTCTAACTCTCTTTTTCTCTTTCTCCCTCCCCTCCCTCTCTTTGCCTTCTCTGTCTCTATCAAAAAATAGAAATAAATAATAATAAGTCATCCTGGAGTAGCAAGGCTTCAGTAATGACCAAAAAAAAAGAAGAAGGAGAAGGAGGAGGAGGAGAAGGAGAAGGAGAAGGAGAAGGAGAAGGAGAAGAAGAAGAAGAAGAAGAAGAAGAAGAAGAAGAAGAAGAAGAAGAAGAAGAAGAGAAGAAGAAGAAGGAAAAAAGAAAAATAAAATGGAAACTGGCTAAGAAATAAAACTGTTTAAATGGATTGATGATGTTTTTCTGTAAGTTATACTGGTCACAGAACACCTCTTTGGTAATTATTGCAATACATGAAGCTAAAGGACCAAGGGACCATGTTTGATTTATAGATTTTTTTTTTTAGAGATGAGAGAGAGAGGGATACCTGCAGCATTTCTTCACCACTTGTGGTGCTTCCCCCTGCAGGTGCAGGAGTTCAAGTTCAAGGACTTGAATTCAGGTACTTGTACATGGTAATGTGTGCACTCAACCAGGTACACCACCACCTAACTCTCAGAATTCTTATTTGTAGAGATAATAGGCTTTGCGCCACGTGAGCTTAATCCACTGTGCTACCACTGGACCCCCTAATTAATTATTTTTAAATGTTTGATTTAATGTTTCCAAGATCTCTGTCATATCTGAGCCTGGTTCTAGCACTTGCTTTTTATCTTGGACTGTGATTTATGTCTTTAAGTATTCCTTGTAGTTGTAGTTGGTGTGATGTGTTAGACTAAAGGAGCAGTAATGGATTTGGCAACAAAATTCTGCTTTTGCTGAACTATGATTCTCTCTCTCTCTTTCCCATTTTGGAGTATGAATATCTCTGTAGCTTCAATTCTCTGAAAGAGCCAAGAAAGTGTGTTGATTTACAGTTTATCTCACTTTTTTCCTGTGGTTGTTGGTTAAGAAAAATAACTTCCAAAATTGCTACATGTTGAACCAGAAAGTTCCAAATAGCTTTTACAATGCTATCAGATCTTTCATATATTTACCAAACATTCATTAAGCCCTTCTGTGTCAGGTACCCAACCTCGGGATTCACCCACGTGAGAATTCTTCTTTCTAAATAGACTTTGTGACAGTGTTGGTACTGAAGAACACAGAAGACAAGATGGTGTTGTGGTTTTTTTTGTTTGTTTGTTTGTTTTAGAAAATAACCAATCTTTTGAGAAAGAAGTCACCAGTCTTCATAAAATTAGAACCAACCTCATGAATTGTGAAAACTATCTATCAGTTTTCTTTTATCTTATTGGACCCAAAATTTGTTTTTCCCAACTGCATCATAAAGAGAAAGAGGAGGGACCAGGTTATGGCACACCTGGTTAAGTGCACACGGACCCAGGTTCAAGCCCCTGGTCCTATCTGCAGGAGGAAAGCTACACAAGTGGTGAAACAGGGCTGCAGGTATCTCTCTGCCTCTATCTCTCTGTCTCCTCTCTCAGTTTCTCTCTGTCTTTATCCAATAATAAAATTAATAAAAGTATTTAAGAGAGAGAGGAGTGCCAATAGCCAGTGAGTCTGTATTGGAATATTCTGGTGTTAGTCCATTGGCAGCTTCCGTTCTGTCATTTGCATCAGAGAAGATAAAAAACTGCTGACCATATCTAAGAACAGGTAGATTCTCGCTATCTATATCACATAGGCAGTCTAATAAAAAGTATAATAACTTCTTAGTAGTTGGTGTTAACAGAAAGATATAGAAATAGAATACAATAGAAGACAAACCACACAGGTAATAGAAGGTGGGGGCAAAGACCCCATTAGTCTTACTTTCTGGTAATTCAAAATGATTTCAGATTCCAGATAAATTTTTTTAATCCTTTTTGGATATTTATTGAGAGAAGATGTACCAAACAAATTAAGACTGTAAACTTCCTATTTGGAGATGTGCCAAACTTGAAGATATTGAGATGATGATGATGATGATGATGATGATGATGATGATGATTATTAGACAGAGACAGAGCCAGAAACAGAGAGAGAGAGACCACAGTACTAAAGATTCCCTCAGTGCAATGTGGGCTAGGCTCAAACCAGGGTTGCACACATGGCAAAGCAGCACACTATCCAAGCGAGTTCTTTCACCCATCCCAAACTTAAAGTTGTCTTAAAAGCATCTACTTGCACTGGAATTGGTGTACTGCACCAAAGTAAAAGACTCTGGGGTGGGAGGGGGAGAATACAGGTCCAAAAAGGATGACAGAGGACCTATTGGGGTTGTATTGTTGTATGGAAAACTGGGAAATGTTATACATGTACAAACTATTGTATTTACTGTCGAATGTAAAACATTAATTCCCCAATAAAGAAAATTTTAAAAACCATCTATTTGCATAAAATAGTGGTCACTGAAATGTCCCATCAACTTCCTAAGAACTTTTATTAGGCAACAAATGCTTTGTTTAGTCTTGTTTGTTAATATTCTTAGGAGCATAGTGATATCTCTTTCTAAATACATTTGAAACTTTGGACTAATTCAGAATGAATAAGCAGAAAGAGAGAAGGGTATGCTGACTTGATGGGGCTAGTCTAGATATTTACACTAGGGGATGCAGCTAACCTAAAGCCATCTAGAACATTTCACAGGAACTAAAATTGCATAGCAAGAGCCAAGAAAATAATCACAGGACCATCTTTCCACATTGTTTGCTATTTTTCTCCCATTCTCCTGCCTTTCTTAATTTCTCCCTTTCTTTCACACTTCCATACACTCTCTTCTTCACTTTCCTAAATGCTGCTTTCAATTTCTCAAATAGGGTTGTTTTAAATAATAGAAATCATTAGGGAAAAACAGCCAGGATAAATGAGACCAGATTAATTGTGAGAGAAGTATTCTGGGCTATTAAAACATGAACATCTTAATTTTTATTTTTTAATTTGATTTGATAAGACAGAAGGAAGTTGTGAGGAAAGTAATAAGAGGGGAAGAGAAAGAGAGACACCTGCGGCACTGTTTTACCACTCATGAAGTTTTCCCCCTGCACTTGGGGACTAGCGGATTGAACTGAGGTCCTTTGACAAGGTACTGTATGTGTTCGACCAACTGCACCACCATCTGGCCCCAAAATCTTTTAAATGGATGGCTATGAAACTGGAAATTGTTAAAATGGCAAAGGAAGAAAGAAATCCTAGAAATAATGAAAGATTCATTCATTCAACAAAGGCAAAAACATATATATTTTTTTAATTTCTGGGGTCAACTTTGACAACAACACTTAGACCACGAATTGCTCTTTCCGGTCTCCCTCATCCTCCCCTGCCTCAACCCATCCCCTCAACATTGGCTGGTGTACCAAGGAGCCCCAAAAATGAAGGTGCAAACATCACCTGGCAAACATCACCCTAAGCTATACCAGGGTGACCCCATGAAATGACAAGCTGGCTGAGGGGAGCCATGAAAATCTCCCCTACTTGTCCCAGGAGGGAGCAAAGGAGGAAGCAGAAAGCAGGAGAATAAAATGAGATTTAAAAAATATAAAAATAAAAATAAAAATAAAGGCTAAAGTGCAGGGGACACAGAGCCAGGGCCTTCAGGAACTCTCCTGTCCTCATGTTCCATGTGTACTTCCAAGATGGCAGAGACACTGTTCCCATGCAGGAGCAAGAACAACTGGGGGCAGGTCACAGCCAGAGCTGAGCAGTGTGCTGGTTAAGAGAAGAAGAGGAGATGGGAGGGTAGAGGAAGCAGAGGGAAGGAAGAGGGGAAGGAGGGAGGAGAAGTAGCAAAAATCATGATCTGGTGGTTCACCTGATAGAGAGCACATATGACTGTGTCTGAGGACCTGGGTTCAAGTTCCCAGTACCCAACTACAGAAGAGAAGCTTACTGAGTGGTAGAATAGTGGCCCAGGTATCTCTATTCTCTGTCTCCTTCTCTCTATCTCTCACCCTTGATCAAAAATTAGCCCCCAAGAAATGGTGGATTTCTGCAGGTGCCAAACCCCCACAACAAACTTGATGGCAAAGGATAAAATAAAATAAAATAAAATAAATGGCATTTAAAAGGGGTAGGTGGTCCTCAGAGCCCTACCCCACTAGGGAAAGACAGAAACAGGCTGGGGTTATGGATCGACCTGTCAATGCCCATGTACAGCAGAGAAGCAATTATAGAAGCCAGGCCTCTGACCTTCTGTGCCCCATAAAGATCTTTGGTCCATACTCCCAGAGGGATAAAGAATAGGGAACTTTCCAGTGGAGGTGATGAGATATGGAAATCTGTTGGTGGGAACTGTATGGAGTTGTACCCATCTTATACCACAATCTGTCAATCTTTATTAAATCAATAGTAAAATAAAATAAATAAAATTTTTAAAAAAGAAGAGGTGGGTTGGATGGTGGCACACCCAGTAGAACATGCATGTTAACAGACTCAAGGACCCAAGTTCAAGCACCCCAGTCCCCTTCAACAGAGAGAAACTTCACAAGTGGTGAAGCAGGCCTGAAGGTGTCTCTCCTTCTCCCTTCCTTTCTATCTCCCCTCCCCTCTCAAAAAATTTTATCTTATTAAGCTGCAAGACAAATAAATAAATATTTAGATAAATAAATAAGAGAAAGGAAACCAAGTGAAAGAGCTCCCAATGACCAAAGCTAAAGCAATTTGAAAAACCAAATAAACAGAAAAGTATTTACTGTCTGGTCTGCTATGGTATTATGTTGTGCATGATAACCCAAGGGGTAAAGCATACTAGTGCAGAGGAGTGACTGTGGTGCTGAGTCAGTGGGGAGCAGGGCCAGGCCCCCAGGAGAAGGTGTAATGCAGCCCAGCCACAGACCTAGCCCTTCCCTGGAACCTGTACTTTCTTCCAGGGATACACTCAGGAATGAGAACAAGAGTCACCTCCCTGCTCACTTGGTACACAGGCCCCACCCCCACCCAGATGCTGGAGGCTGATTTTGTGTGCGCGTGTGTGTGTGTGTGTGTGTGTGTGTGTGTGTGTGTGTGTGTGTGTGTGTGTGTGTTTTGCAGGCCCAGTCCACCTGAGAAAGCCTGTGCTGAGGGGGATACCTCACCAGCCCCAGTGCACAGCCCTCAGTGCAACAGCCCCCCCAGCTCATCATGAGGAAGCTCCCAGAGAGCCCCACTAGAGAGAGAGCCTCCACAGCACATTTATCAGGTCTCCTCAGAGTCACCGGCATCATGGCTGGGGCAATAGCTCAACTTATACAGCATCAGATTTATAGACCTAAAGTCACAGAAGCCCCATGTTCAATATCCAGCACCACCATATGCCAGAGGCTAATCTCTCTCTCTCTCTCTCTTTCTCTCTCTCTCTCTCTCTCTCTCACACACACACACACACACACACACACACACACACACACACACACACAGGTACACACAGAAAATCAAAGCACTGAGGTTCAGTGGTAGACTCTGGGGTTCAGCAGTATGCTCTGGAGGTTCAACAGTAGGATGCACACCTTGCATATGTGAGGCTCTGGGTTGATTCAATCCCCAGCACCACATAAAAATAGCCAAAAATAAGCAGAACATCACAAATAATGATCTGACACTCAGCTCTTACTCCCACATTAATTAAAAAAAAAAAAAAAAGAATAGAGTTGCAATATGAGCCAATAGCTACTTTGCTCTTTTTTTTTTTTTTTTAGATAGAGACAGAGGAGAGAAAGAGACCACAGTACTGAAGCTTCCTTCAATGTGGTGGAAGCACATGGCAAAGTAACACACTGTCCAGTTGAGCTATTCCACCAGCCTGGTTTCTTTTTTCTTTTGATTTTTGCCCCCAGAGAACTGAAAACAAGCATTCCAATAAACCCTGGCACAGGAAAGTGCACAGCAGCACTGTTTGTAGTAAATGAAAGAAGCAACGAACATAAATGGATAAGTAAATAAATGTGAGGTGTGAATGATGCATCCTGCACCCATGTTCAGAGGCAGGAAGAGTGAGTGACGCACGCCATGAGTGTGAAAGTTGAGGCCAGCATGCTAACATGAATGAAGCCAGGTAATAAGGCCACATATTGTACAACTTTCCTTTCCTTTTTTTTTTTTTTTTAACCAGAGCACTGCTCACCTCTGGGTTATGGTGGTTCTGGGAATTGAACCTGGGACTTCGGAGCATCAGGCATGAGAGTCTCTTTGCATAACCATTATGTTATCTAACCCTGCCCCCAACTTTCCTTTTCAAGCAGAGATATATTTTATGAATTTCATCTGTGGTAGAGAGTTTCCAATGTGACACATGAAACAAAAAATGAGAGAAGTCAGAATATCTGTACATCTGTCCAGTATATGCAGTGTGAGGGGTTGAACCATCCTAGTCCTGGGCTTTACTGGTTGGGCTATTTCCCCAGGCTCCACATGACTTTTCACTAGTTCTACTACTACCTTACCATCAGGGTTATCTCAGAGCTTTCATTCCTACATGATCCTACCACTTCTAGTGGACATTACTTTTTTTTAGATAAAGAGTTGAGACAGAGGAGGGAGAAAGAGGAGAGAGAGAGACAGGAGAGACACTAAGTACTGCTGAACCATTCATGAAGTTCCTTCTGTGCAGATGCTCCAATGTGGTAACAATGGGCTTGAGCCCACATCGTTGGGCATGGAAAAGTGTGTGCTCTACTGGGTGAGTCATCTCCCCATCCCTCTGACTCCTTTTATATGAAATATCCACAATAAAAAAAGGTCAGTACTAAACCAAGGGCCAGGGGTGGTGAGTAAGAGCTGACACGGGGTTTCCTTATGGGGAGGTAGAAATATACTAGAACTAAGCAGTGATTATGGCAGCACAGCACCGACTGTACCAAGTGTTTCTGTACTCTGTAATCTAAAACCATCAAAATCCACAAGATAGCTCAACTGGTAGAGTGCTTTGCCATGCTCATGGCCTGGGTTTGAGCCTGACACCACAAGAAAATTCCAGTTCACTGGAGGAAGCTTCAGTATCGCCCTCCCTCTCTATCTCTGTTCCTCTCTCTCCCTCCCTCCATATCTCTCTCTCTCATGCGCGCACATGCGTGCACTAAAATAAACTGAAAAATAACTCAGTCCAAGAGAGCCGAAATTGTGCATGTACCAAGGCCCAGTATCACCAGAGTAAATAAATAAACAGTCGTGAATACAGAAATGATGAAACTGAAAATGCCGCATTCATGTGACACGTGTCTGAATGCCACACTTAGCAAGCAAAGAACTCCCACCTACATCAGCAATAATCAGGCAACTTGGCAAACTAAGTTCCAGGGTTCACTATGGATCCCGGAGATACAATTCCCATCAGCCTGTGAAGTTTTATATAATCCATCCAATAGACTGACGGAGCAGTGCTCTTTCTCTTTCCCTGTAGTCTCTCACTTCTTTCTCAATCTCTCTCAAATAAAATAAGAAGAAATAGGAGAAATAAATGGCCTCCAGAAGCAGTGAATTTGCAGAGCAGATGCCAAGTTCCAGCGGTAATACTGGTGGCAAAAGATAAATAAATAAATAAATATCAATAAAAGTCTTACTATGAAACTTTTGAGAGATGAATCATCTCTTTATAGCCCCAGACTAGTGGAGACCTGAATAGTATAGATTTTCTTGTGGAATGAAGAGACAAATCCTTGTTTTTATGTTACTAAGTTTGAAGCATTGGAAAATAAGCCCAGCTCCTCACTGGTGTATAATTCCACCACTGAGCAGACTCCAAATTTCAATCCATCAGCAGGTTTCAGAGATTTCATATTCAATAAATGCTGGACTGGGTGGCTCTACAAAAAGCATTACATGCCTGAGTCTCTCAGGTCCCAGGTTCAACCCCAGCACCACCATAAGCTGAGCAGTGCTTTGTTTAAAAAAAAAAAAAAATTGTGCTGTAACAAAACCATGAAATGAAGCAAAGGACAGAGGCTGGGTAGTGGCACACCTGATTGAGAGCACACAGTACCCTACATGAAGACTTGGGTACCAGTCCCCAGGCCCCACCTGCAGAGGGGAAACTTGATGAGCTCTGAAGCAGTGCTGCAGGTGTCTCTCCTCCCCTCTCCCTTTCTTCCTCCCCCTTTCCTTTCTGTCTCTATCCAATAAATAAACTGAAAAAAAATAAATAAAATAAAACAAAACAAAATAAAGTGCCAGTCTTCAGGTCTCTGTGTGTCTAAGTGAGGGTTATTCAGGTAGTCTGGAATATGGTAAGGGGGGCTGGAGAGAGGGTTCCCAACTAGGCCTCCAACTACCCAGGCTCTGAGGGTAAGGAGTGCACTAGAGCCCAGGGGTTCTCCAATCCAGGTGCTGGCTCTATGCACCTACTTCTCCAACCCCGGGCCTGCCCTGTACCCTCCCAGTGCCCCATGACCCAAATGGAGTGCCCAACCTGTGCCCTGCATTGCATACCACCACCCTCCAGTCTGATTGCACCCCCCAGTGTGCCTAGAGGGAAGGTCTGGACTGAATTTCCCGGTGCCCTACTCTGCACTCCAGGAAGGAATTAGCCTTGACTCTCCCAAGCACACCCTGTGAACTCAGGGTAGACATGGTCTGCACCCCTCATTGTACCTCCAGGGAAGAAAGGCAGCTGAGCCTCTTGCATCCAACTGCACCCCAGTGCACTCCAAGGCCCTGCACCTGCTCCCGGAGGGAGGGCTGACCCCAAACCCCACTTTGCCCAGACAGAGGGTCTGGACTGAGTCCCCAGTGCAGCCCCCAACGCCCTGCACCCAACAGCCCCAGGAAGGGATTGCACCCCAAAGTCAAAGAAGAGGTGGCCTCCACTCCCAACTGTGCCTCTCCTGTAGGGTCTGGACTGAGTCCCCCAATGTTCTCCCTCCCTCCCCCACACCCCACTCCTAGATGCAAGGTTGCCCTGCACCCCACCCCCTCTCCCCCATGCGGGTCTGGCACACCCCCTTTCCTTGCACCCCGGAACCCCACCCCTCACCCTCAGTGCAGGGCTGGCACACCCCTCCCCATGTAAGGGCCCTCAACCCACCCCATCCACCCCGGCGCAGCCCCGCACAGAGCCGGCGCACCTCAGGGGTGATGGGGTGCGGGCGGGCCAGTTAAGGGCGCAGCGTCAGGGGCGGGGTGGGGCGGGTTAAAAGGCGCTGCAGGTGGCCGGGGCCTCATCCCGCCTGCGGGAGCGCCACGCTAGACTCAGCCCGAGCAGCTCGGACCCGGGTCAGCACACACACCCGCCCCTCCCGTGCCCTCGGGGGGCTGGGGCCTGAGGCCGCCCCCTCCTCCCGTCAGGACACCTCTCCCCAGCTGCGCCCCAGGTGAGTCCTGGGTCTGAGGGACCCGGGCTTGCGGGAAGGGGGAGGGGCTTAGGGGTCCCCGCTGGAGTTCAGGTGCCTTGGGTTCTGGGGGGCTTTGCGGGGTCCACTGCATCTCTTGGGGTTTGGGGGGCGGCCACATCACGTCGGGGTTCCGCTGGCGGGGGAGGAAAGCAGAGAGACCGGTTGGACTTTGACCCCCAAGGTCCCTTACTTGCGCGACAGGTTCCGAGCTGAGCTTTCCGGCCAGAGGACAGGGGCCCAGTGGGGACTGCGCCCCTTACCCTACTGCTGGGGGGAAATGTTGGGAGGGAGGGGACTTAATAGACTGGGGGGTGAAGGACCCCTGGACAGAACTCGGTCTATCCCAGGGATCGTGGCCACCAGTGGCAGCGGTGGGGACAGCAGCAGTTGTCACTGGTAACATCTCTCTTTAAAGGTAGAGACAGAAGAAAGCACTTAGCCCGTGGCCCCCTGCCTCTCCGCACCGCCCCCCTCAGGAAGAGGACCCAGGCTAAGGTGAGTATGGGACACCCAGCCCCCACATGGGTGTGTCCCCTCATGTCCCCCTTCAGTGGGCTCTCGGTGTCACTTTTGTAATTCATTGTCACCCAGCCCCTTTGTTCCTCTCTGGAGCTAGACTGTGTGTGTGTGTGTGTGTGTGTGTGTGTGTGTGTGTGTGTGTGTGTGTGTGTGTGTGTGTGTGTGTGTTCCTGCTTTCCAGTCCAGCTCCTAGTAAACCCCAGTTCTGGAAGAAAATGTCCTGTCCCAATGTCCTTTCATTACAACAGCACCATGCTGCTTACAACAGTTCCTGGGAGGAAGCAGTATGGGGGCAGGGGGGTGTTGGAATTTTGCCAAGGGGTGAGGGGAGATGGGACCTGGGACCTAGTCAGGTGGACACTGTGACTGCACCCCAATGTGTTCATAGCAGTGACCCAAATGGGGGGGGGGATGGGGCTGGGAAAGACATTCATTCACTGCAGGATTTATTTTATTGTGACCTTGGATTTATTGATTTACTTATGAGAGAGAGACTAGAGTGCTGCTCAGCTCTAGCATAAGATGGGGCTGGGGATGGAGCCTGGGGGTTCCAGACCTCATGCATGCAGGCAAGTCTGACAGTGCTCCAACAGGTTAAGCAATCTCCCTGCCCCGGGGTTTTGTTGCAGACACAAATGAAGAGATGGCTCAGGTGATTCTGTTCTTTCCTTTTTCTGAACTGTCTGAGCCTGAGGAATAATGCCGATGCTCACAACAGAACTTCCGACTTTCATCTTTGATCTAATCTTCATATCCCAGAAGTGTTTGTGTTGTGTGCTAGTTCAGTTGTCACACAGAAGATTGCAGAAAAGTCAGTTCTGATCCCAAGTGTCTAGGCCCAGGAGGGCATATTCCTGACATTCATTATCTAATGCTTAGATGTTCATTTTCCATGTTAGGCCTGAGTGAAACTGTTCTCCCCAGAATTCCAATTTTGTAGAGAGTTCCAAAAACAAAAGACATAACTTCTTGATTAAGGTGAGACTGAAATTTTTCTTTTAGCCTGCTGATACGGGGAAAGCGTAAGGAAACATATCCATTTTCTCAAATTTTTGCCCTCTTTTTCCATTTTTTAAAAATAATTAGTTTCATTTTAATGAGGGAGAAACACAGAGAGGGACAGGGAGAGGGTGAGAAGGACCAGAGCACTGCTCAACTCTGGCTGATGGTGATGCTGGGGACTGAACCTGGGAACCTCTAGTGCCTCAGGCATGGGAGTCTTTTTTTTTGCCTCCCTACCTGGCATGAAAGTCTTTTTGCAGAACCACTATGCTAACTCCTCTGTCCTTAATTTTATTTATTTTATTAACCAGAGCACTGTTCAGGTTTGGCTTATGGCTGGTCATACAGGGACCTTGGAGCGTCAGGCATAAGAGTCTTTTCTAGAAACATTATGCTGTCTCCCCAGCCTTTTTTTTTTAAATGTTCATGGAATGGATTTGAAAATTGGAATTAGGCATTGGTGCAGATGACAATGCTGTCAGGGAGAGGGCAGGTCCAGAGTCTGTGTCACAATTGTGCTATGTCTGTGCAGAGGAGTGCCAGGTAATTGTCAGTGTCTAAACTTCCTTCCTAACTTTTAGAGATGGAGGAAAACTTTCCACAATCGGCCTGAGGCTTGCACACATGTCAGGGATGAAGGCCACACCACACCCAGTGTCCCCGTCCACAGCTCCCTCCTCACTGATACCTAAATATTTGTGATCATGTCTTGCAAATCTTGGCTTCTTCTAGGAACCCCTGGTAGAGGACAGCCTGTAACCCTTGAAAGAGAGCCCTTTCCCTAATTCTCCTCTGGCCACAGATAGCCTGAGAGGCTTTGGACTGTTTCTTTCTTAGTAACCACATTGCCCTCAGCAAACCCTACCCCTCAACTATGCAGAACTCATGTGGACTCTATGTGACAGGCAGCAGGCTGCTGGCTTGAATGACCTCCAAAAACCCACCCAAGGGGGTAGAACTATCTGGAAGGATGGCTGCTACCTCTTCGTATACACAAGACTATTCTTTTAGAATTTTAGTTTTCTTCTCCTCTTCTCCTCTCCCTCTTCCTCCTTCTCCCCTTTCTGACATCAGAGAAATAAAAATGGCATTGTTCAGCAAACTAGTCATGTCTGAACTGTTTAATTAGAAGGCTTGAGTCAGGTGTGGGGGGTGGGAATAGCTCAGCAGTGGAGCACAGGACTTGCACACCTAAGGGTGCAGTTTGCATCCCCCACATCACCATTTGCCAGAGCTAAGCTTTACACTGGTCTGTCTCTGTCTCTCTCTTTCTCTTTGTTTTCCCCCACACATTTCATAAAAATAGACCTTAAAGGAAAAAAAAAATCTTAAAATGATCTGGAATTCATATCACCAAAGCAGAGTAGTGATAGATGTAAACCGTTTGAATTACAAACAGGAAGATGCTTCTAGACCATAAAACCTGTGTTTCCTGAGTGGTCAAAGAGTGATTTATGCATTTTGAGAGTTGGTAGTGGGGGCTGGTAGTGTTAGAATGCATGAGGAGTTGTTTCCTAGGATCCACTCCACCACAAAACCAAGGGCAAATTACTCTCAGACATGAAATGGAACTACATTCCAACACTTCATAAATGATGACATCTTCTTTTCTTAAAAGAGAGCCAGAAAGCCATTAGCTGCAATAAACCCCTTTGCCTTACCAAAATTATAAGTCAATATATGATTTTTATTGGAAAAAAATATATCTCTGGTTGGCTGCCGCCTGGTTGAGACCTGGAAGGACGGGGCATTTTGTTTGTTAACACGAATCACAGAGGGTTCCAATGGTCAGAATTGTTTGGGAAAATGGTTTTCAAGGGGTACCCACCCTTCAAATTTGCCTGCAGTAACAGCTCTGCCCCAGAGTCCAGGTGTTTGCTGGACAAAGACTGAGGGCGGGCAAGGTCAGGACAAGCAAGTGGACCCAAGTGTCCTCCTTGAAAACTGGGTCAAGCACACGCTCTGCAAGTGTAGTAGGTCCTGGTTCCACCCCTGCATCACATAGGATTAAATGGTATGCTCAACTCTCTCTTCCTCCCCACTCCTTGCGTATTAGTTTGTTTATTTATTTATTTCCTACCGGAGTTCAGTTCCTGTATATCTCTACCACTTTCAGCATCCTTTTGTCTTCCTTCCTTCCTTCTTGTTTTTCTTTCTCTTAGATGAACAGACCTAGAGAGTCTCTCTCTATTTTGTTCCTCTTCCTCCTCTTCCTCCTCCTCCTCCTCTTTCTTCTTCTCCTTTCCTTCTCTCTCTCTCTTTCTCTCTCTCTCTCTCTCTCTCTCTCTCTCTCTCACCAAAAGCACTATTCTGGCTTATGGTGGTGCTGAGGATTGAACACCTGGGACCTCAGAACCTCGGGCATGGATTTTTGTTTCTTTGGGTTTTTTTTTTTTTTTTTTGCATAATCACTATGCTATATCCCCAGCACATTTTTTTTAATCATCTTTAAGAAAAAAATCAGTTTAATTGTTTACCCTCTGAGGACAGTCAGGTGCTGCCAGTAACTATGGCAGTGTGTCCAGAAATCTACAATGTTCCATGGCCTTGTTGTGTCTCCTGAGTGTTCCTGCTCCCTGTCCCTAGAAAGTGCTTCCTAAGGCTCCCTGCGGGGAGACACACACACACACACACACACACACACACACAGCAAGGATGTGCTCTAGAGGGAAGGATGGAAGGAGACAGGGTCACTGTAGGAGATAGTGGTCCACCCCTCTCACCTCCCCCTCTCCAGTGCCTGTTCCAGGCCCACTCAGCAGGAGATAGGGGAGGATACCTTTGGAAAACAGCTCTTCCTTTCCAGTCTTTTCTACTATGGCAAATAATAGCGCCTTTGTGGCTTTTTCAGGGCACTCTGCAAATCAGGTGACTTTGTTTTTGCCTGATAAATTGTCTTCTGTAGCCAGTAGACTGGGCAGGTTTGTCTTGGGGCTGAAAAACTCATATATATATTCACCTAAGTATCTCATTTCTTTCTCTTCCTTTAAGACAGTAATGAGGGGGGGTAGAGCGGTAGTGCAGCAGGTTAAGTGCATGTGGCGTGAAGTATAAGAACCGGCATAAGGATCCCAGTTCAAGCCCCCGGCTCCCCAACTGCAGGGAAGTCATTTCACAAGTGGTGAAACAGGTCTGCAGGTGTCTATCTTTCTCTAGCCCTCTCTGTCTTCCCCTCCTCTCTCTATTTCTCTCTGTCCTATCCAACAACGACATCAGTAACAACAACAATAATAACTACAACAACAATTAAAAACAAGGCAACAAAAGGGAAAATAAATAAATACAAAAATTTTTTAAAAGACAGTAATTGGTATTTGGTCAAGGTCAAAAAGTATAGTAAAAACCAGACTACTGTTCTCTGTTTGCCTTGGCTACTTTGATGGAAACATCTTCTGAGTATATGCCCTTTGAGGACTCAGAAAAGCCCAAAAAAAAATCTATACAGACACCACCATCAGGATTTCCCTCCAATTTTTATACCACCAGAGTTATTGCTGGGACTCAATGCCTGCCCAACTCCACTACTCCCAACTGCCATTTTACTTCATAGAGGGTGAGAGAGAGAGAGAGGGGGAGAAAGAAAAAGAGAGAAGAAGAGATGTCTGCGCACTGTTCCACCACAAGTGAAGCCTCCCCCCTGCAGGTAGGGGTCAGGGGCTTGAACCTAGGTCTTGCACATAGTAACAGATGTGCTCCACTGGGTGAGCTGCTACCTGGTCCCTTTCAACTATTTTAGAGCAAACTAAACTGACTTTCTCTTCCTCCTTCTAAACTCTTTGCTAGTCCTAGGGAAACTCAAGATTTCAGGCTTCGTGGCACAAATACCCTGTTCTCATTGTTCTCCTCAAGCTCAAGGGCCCTAGCTGCCTGGACTCTGCCACCTGTCACTCCCCAGCAGACCCCTGCCCTCAAGCTCATGTCCTTTTTGAAAAGGAAAATGGCTTTTGCTGAGGATTTCTACTGGCTCTCAGCTCCTTTCTTATCACCCAACTTGGCTGTGTGGCATAAACATCCTACTTGTGGGGATTTTCCTTCGAAGACACCAAGCTAATGTCCCTGAAGTCAAAGGCTAGAGTGTGTTTACTAAATCCACCGTGAAAATGCCATTCAGTTGTGGCCCATCTGAGAGCTGTCACTAGAGATCATTTGATACTAAGACTGTTTCTGGGCCAGTGCCTTCCTTGGGGTTACTGTTAGCAAATCAGTGGCAACTCTTTGTTTAGAAAAGAAATAGAAGGTTGAATGGCACTGCTTTAGAATGTCACTGAAGAGCAAGTAAAATAGCTCACTTGGACAGTGTGCACCACCCAGGTTTAAACCTGACCCTCACTGCATTGGGGGGAAAGCTTTAGTGCTGTGATCTTTTATTCACTCTGTCTTTCTATCTTTCTGTCTCTGCAAAAAGTTGGTTCAGAGCTGTGAAGCATTTAGGCAGCTTTGAAGACAACAGTATTTTTTAGATAAGCATTTTATTTTGTTATATTTTAAAATTTTTATTAGTGATTTAATATTGATTATAAAATTATGAGACAACAGGAGTATAATTCGAAACTATTCCCACCACCAAAGTCCCTATTCCCTACAGTGGAAACTGCAGTAGCTCTCCCAAGGTCACAGACATGGGTTGACTTTTATTTCTATAATTGCTTTTTTATATATTTGCCTTTTTCTTCTATGGTCTTGCGTTTTCTTTCTTTCTAACTCACACCTACACCTGTTACTACTTCTGAATGCCCTTCCTTTTTTTTCCTTCTTCTTTGTCAGGGTCCTAATGAAATTGGAGTTCTGAGCTCTCTGGTCATCTTCCACTAATATTTCTCTCCCTCTGGGAATATGGGACAAAATTCTGTAAGGGGTACAGAAGGTGGAAGGTCTGGCTTTTGTAATTGCTTCTCAGCTGGACATGGGTGTTGACAGGTCAATTCACACCCCCAGCCTATTTCTGTCTTTCCCTAGTGGGGTAGAGCTCTGGAGAGGTGAGATTCCAGGATACACTGGTGAGGTTGTCTTCGCCCCTTCCTCTCAATTTATCTCTATTCTATTAAATAAAATTAAGTTTTTAAAAAATTAAAAGAAAAATGGTGCTTTAACTCCCTGCGCCCCCCCCCCCCCCGCCCACTGATCCCTCCCTGCACACCCCCCAGGCCGGCCAGGCACCATGGACTGGGGGAAGCTGCACTCCTTCGTGGGCGGCGTGAACAAGCACTCGACCAGCATCGGGAAGGTGTGGTTGACGGTGCTGTTCATCTTCCGCGTCATGATCCTGGTGGTGGCGGCGCAGGAGGTGTGGGGTGACGAGCAGGAGGACTTTGTGTGCAACACGCTGCAGCCGGGCTGCAAGAACGTGTGTTATGACCACTTCTTCCCAGTGTCGCACATCCGCCTGTGGGCGCTGCAGCTCATCTTCGTGTCCACACCCGCGCTGCTGGTGGCCATGCATGTGACCTATTCCCGCCACCAGGCGGCGCACCGGCTGCGCAGGGCGGGCGGCGTAGACCCCGCGACCCTGCAGGAGCTCAAGCAACGGCGTGTGCGCATCGAAGGCGCCCTGTGGTGGACCTACACCTGCAGCATCTTCTTCCGCATCATCTTCGAGGCCACCTTCATGTACATGTTCTACTTCCTCTACAGCGGCTACCACCTGCCCTGGGTGCTCAAGTGCGGCATCAGCCCCTGCCCCAACCTGGTGGACTGCTTCATCTCCAGGCCCACCGAGAAAACTGTCTTCACCGTCTTCATGATCGCCGCCTCGGTCATCTGTGTCCTGCTCAACATCGCAGAGCTGTGCTACCTGGTGCTCAAGGGCTGCTTCCGCTCCGGCCGTCTTGCCCGGGTCCCCAAGGACCGCGCCAATCACACACTCAAAGAGAACAAGCAGAATGAGGCGAACGAATTGATTGCTGAGACCGGCCACCACACCATCTCCACCTTCCCCAGCTAAACCTCAGCAGGGACAAAGAAACCACCTCCCATTGGAGCCCCCCTACTCCCAAGTCCCCTCTCTCTTGTCTTAGTAGGGTCACTTTAGTGCTACAACAGAGACTTAGCAGTGGAGGTTGTGACATTAACACTGTGACCTGACAACTGAACTTTGGAGTCACTTTTGGCTTGTCATCAACTGGACACTGGCAGAGTGACCCTGTCTTAACCATTTAAGTGCCTTGACTATTGTTGACCCAATACATCAAGAAATGGGACTTGTTGAGAGAAAGAAAGAAAGGAAGGAAGGAAGAGAGAGAAAGAAAGAAAGGAATAAAGCTATTTTTATTATTATTAAATAGAAACAGAGAAATTGAGAGCAAAGGGGAAATAGAGGGAGGGAGACAGAGACACCTGCAGCCCTGCTTCACTGCTTGTGAAGCTGCCCCCTGCAGGTGGGGAGCTGTGGTAACATGTGTGGTCTGTTTGTTGTGTGTTGGGTGTGCTGCCACCCAGGCCCTAAAAAATAAATAAATAAATATTTTCCTGGGGTCAGCTATCTTAGTTCTGGCTGGGACTGCTATATTTTTTGTAGTGCCTGATCTGATTCTGTCCCTTGGCAAAGACTGCAATGTCAGTTTTCATATTAAGCCATTGGGCTGTGTATAAATTGGGAATTCACATCAAAAAAAAAATCAAAGAAAAAAAAAGCACCATCTTTGTCAGTGTCATTTCTGTGTTGTCTGCCAGTTGTCAGTATGCTCTCGAGGTGGGAGATATTGGCTGCAGGGTGAGTTTTCCTGTTGGGCATTGGGGGGTGGGAGGGCCTTAGAGATCCCCTGTCTGCTGTGAGTGGCAATACTGAATGCACTGCCCACCTCAAATAAAGTCCAGTCCTTGCTTCAGCTCTGAGCTTCTTCTGTTCCATCCAAGCCACTGGTTGTCACCCTTTGGGAAGGAGGGGGCAGGAAAGATGAGTTGCTGGAGTGACCTTTGTCCTGCCCAGGACATGGGAGGAGCCTCTTCTCACATCTGATGAACAGTGGCCAGCCTGAGAGGTGGCACAGTGTGTAGGCATTGAACTCCCAAGCATGAGGTCCTGGATTTGCTCCCTGGCATCACATGTGCCAGTGATGCTCCAGAGATAGATTGATTGATTGATTGACTGATAGTAGAGAGAATGAATGAACAGTGGTTGAGTTGAGTGGCCTGCCCACACCTGGACACCTTTCTCCTGGGGAATATCACACCTGAACACAGAGATCAAGCCCTTGACTGTGGGTGTCAAAAGTGCCATTCCAGATAGCCCTCCATGGAAGGGACACAGGCAGCACAGTGCTCTCCTCTGCCCAGGGATACCCAGGGAATAGCAACCACATGCAAGTGAAGGCCTGCCCAGGGACCACGCTGTCAGACCCACTCCAGAAAACCAGGCTCCCTTCCTAGACACAGCAGTCCACCCACAGCATCACATTAGGGAAGATAAGGACAGGCCTTTGAAAGAAAGTTGGAGGCCAGGAGAGACAGTGACAAGATCAAGCATTAGACTCTTATATATGAATCCCCAGGAACACCAGGTTCAATGCCCAGCACCACTGTATACCAGGGTTGAGTAGTGCTCTCTGGTCCCTCTCTCCCAAAAATAAATAAATGAGGGGTGGCAATATAACTCACCTGGGTACTGAGCTGCTTTGCCCGTGGTACAAGCCTGCACTGCATTGAACGAAACTCCTATACATGCCCCCTTATATATCTAAAATAAAAACATAAAGAAGTAATATATTTGGGAGGCAGCTATGCTCACCACTATACCACCAACACAACTAAGAAATAATATCTTTAAAAAAGACAAAGTGGCAATTCTCCCAGCACACTAAATATCAAGTTATAATAATTATCACTACCAGTAATGAATTCACAACACCTGGCTGTCCCATACTGCCTCTCTTCTTAGAGAGCTATTGGAGTGCTTGTCAGAGGAAGCCACACACCAGGTAGGAGGAAATGGCAGCGGCTGGTGCCATCATACCCCTGCACACTTCTCTAGGGCCACTTTACATTGACTTGGCTCTCAACTGGTAAATCAGGGGCCGCACAGTTGCACACCCAGTAGAATACGTATGTTATTGTGGGCAAAGACCATGGTTCAAGCCCCAGGTCCCCACCTGCAGGGGGAAAACTTTGTGAGAAGTGAAGCAGGGCTGCAAGTGTCTCTCCACTCTCCCTCCTTCTTCTTCCCTCCCAATTCATTCTGTCTCTATTGAAAATAAATAAAAATTTTTAACAAAAACTGTTGTATCAAACATGCAAAGTTGTCAAGGAACAAGAACATCATGGTGGTCATTCATGTTTCGTCTTCATGCACTGGGGTGCCTGGCTTCTGCAGCTCTGAGTCTAGGAGTATGAGAGGCAAATGACACCTAGCCCTGCGTTATCCTCCACTCAGTCTTCTTATGTTTGCTTTCATGAGCACTCCATGGACATTCATTTTAATTTACTTGCCACCAAGGCTATCACTGAGGTCTGGTGCTTATATGACTCCACTGTTCCCAGCAGCCTGTTTGTTTGTTTGTTTGTTTGTTTGTTTGTTTGTTTAAATAGAAGGTGAGAGACTTGGGGGGCTTAAACCCAGGTCCCGCATGATGATTTATGTACCGGGTACACCACTGCCTAACCCTCTGGGGGGTTGATTGTACTTAGAGGAAGAGGAGGAGGAAGCATATCTCCTCCACCTTCCTAGCAACACGAGTTTCCTTTCCTTCTGAACGCTGGTTTGAATAGACATCAATGCCTCCTACATACTGGGGTCATTTAATATGTTGCTCAAGTCCCCTTAATCTTTTGTTTCCCTTCCACTTCTTTTTATATTCTTGCAGCTCTTTTATTTCTCAAAAACTGGGTGGTTGATCTCCCAGTGTCTTTAGTCTTTTTCCTTCCTGCCTTTCTTCGTTTTCTCCTTCTCCTCTTCCTCCCCTTCTTCCTTCTCCTCCTCCTTCTCCTTCTTCTTTTCCTTTTTCTTCTCCTTCTCTTTTTTTTTTTCCCCCAGAGCAGTGCTCAGTTCTGGGTTATGGTGGTGCAGGGGATTGACCCTGGACCTCAGAGCCTTGGACATGAAAATCTTGCATCACCATTATGCTGTCTTACCTGTCTGTCTCTGAGATTCTCACAGCTGGACTTTGTTGCATCTTCTCGGTGCTTCTCCATATGCTGTTCTGTCCTGCATATTCTCTATAGACCGATAGAATTAGAGGCCTGTGGGGGTCAGGTGGTAGCATAGTGGGTTAAGCTCACCGGGTGCAAAGCTCAAAGATGGGCCTAAAGATCCCAGTTCGAGCCCCCGTCTCCCCACCTGCAGGGGAGTCCCTTCACAGGCAGTAAAGCAGGTCTGCAGGTGTCTATCTTTCTCTCCCCCTCTGTCTTCCCCTTCTCTCTCCATTTCTCTCTGTCCTATCCAGCAATGAACGACATCAACAACTATAATAACCACAACAATTTATTTATTCTCTTTTTTTGCCCTTGTTTTATTTTTTTTATTGTTGTCGTCATTGTTGAATAGGACAGAGAGAAATGTAGAGAGGAGGGGAAGACAGTAAAAGGGAGAGAAAGATAGATACCTGCAGACCTGCTTCACCGCTTGTGAAGCAACTGCCCTGCAGGTGGGGAGCCAGGAGCTCAAACTGGGATCTTTAGACCGGTCCTTGCGCTTTATGCCACCTGCATGTAACCCACTACCCTAGTGCCAGACACCCTCTTTCTTTCTTTCTTTCTTTTTTTACCAGAGCACTATTCAGCTCTGGCATATGGTGGTGCAGGGGACTGAACCTAGGACTTTGGAGCCTCAGGCATATGAGTCTCTTTGCATAACCATTATGCTGTCTACCTCCACCCAGAAAACAACTCAAACATGTTGTGTTGAGTAATACTATACAATCAAACAAGATAGTACAGTTTTTGGAACAAAATGATGGAACTGGAGGTGATTATGCTTAGCGAAATAAGTAAAGAAGTGAAAGGCAACTACCAAATGGTTTCACTCAGATACAGAATCTAGAGAAATTGAAACACATGAACTTTAAAAAAAAAACAGACATAAACATACTGTCTCTAAGACTCTATGAGAACTCTGTCTGTTATGATTGGGAGGGTGAGGGCACAGAACTGTAGTGGTCGGTGTGGTGTGGAACTATACCCAGTGATCTTATAATCTGTCAGTCACAAATTAAACAAATGGCTTGAGAAGCAAAGAAAAGAGAAGAAAGGAAAAGAAATTGATATGAGGGGGGGTAGGTGGGAATGGAGCCTCTTATTTCTCTGTAAAATGAGAGAACCCTTTGTCTGGACTTCTTAGCTTCCGAGATCAGGTGTGTTCAGGGTGGTATGGCCGTAGATGCACACAGCTTGTCTGGACTTCTTATTCAGTGACACGCTCCCACACATCTCAAGCTTGGTCTCTAGTGTGAAGCTCACATTCACAGAGGCCACAGCGACAGAAAAGTGATAGAGCTTCTGGGACTCTCTTGGAGAGCACTGGCTACCCCTTTACACAGGCCAGTAGAGGAACTGGAGCCTCAGCAGAAAGCCCTGCATGGTGCCATTATCATCATGGCAGCCAGTTCATATGGGCTTCCCACCCCTCAAGTTCCCCAGGTGTACCACTCCCCCACCCCCATCCCCATCCCTGAAACTGTGTCAGCCCTCTCCTGCCTGCCCCCCTCCAGCCTGTCCTAGACACCTTTAAAAATCTTCTCTTGAGAGTCGGGTGGTAGCTCAGCGGGTTAAGCGCTCATGGTGCAAAGCGCCAAGGACCAGCCTAAAGATCCCAATTCAAGCTCCCGGCTCCCCACCTTCAGCGGAGTCACTTCACAGGCAGTGAAGCAGGTCTGCAGATGTCTATCTTTCTCTCCCCCTCTGTCTTCTCTCATTTCTCTCTGTCCTATCCAGCAGTGACAACATCAATAACAACAACAATAATAACTACAACAATAAAATAACAAGGGCAACAAATGGGAATAAATAAATAATAATAAAAATAAATAAAATCTTCTCTTAAGGGCCAGGCAGTGGCACACCAGGTTCATCATACATGACAATGCTCAAGGACCTGAATTTCAGCCCCCCACTCCCTACCTGCAGAGGGGAAGCTTCACAAGTGGTATAGCAGTGTTGCAGTTGTCTCTCTTTCCCTTTCCCTCTCTATCCCCCTTCCCTCTCAATTCTCTCTGTCCTATCAAATAAAAAGAAAGAAGACCCATTTGCAGGGGAGTTGCTTCACAGGAGGTGAAGCAGGTCTGCAGGTGTCTATATTTCTCTCCCCCCTCTGTCTTTCTCTCCTCTCTCGATTTCTCTCTGTCCTAGCCAACGACAACAACAACAACAACAATAATAATAATAACCACAACAATGATAAAACAACAAGGGCAACAAAAGGGGGAAAAATGGTCTCCAAGAGCAGTGGATCATAGTGCAGGCACTGAACCCCGGCAATATCCCTGGAGGCAAAAAAAAAAAAAAAAGAAGAAGAAGAAGAAGAAGGAGGAGGAGGAGGAGGAGGAGGAGAGAAAGGGGCTGGGTGGTGGCACACCTGGTTGAGCACACATGTTACTATGTGTAAGGATCCGGGTTCAAACCCCCCCACACCTGTAAGGGGAATGCTTCGCAAGTGGTGAAGCAGTATTGCAGGTGTCTCTCTATCTCCCCCTTCCCTCTCGATTTCTAGATATCTCTATCAATAAATAACTAAAGATAATAAAAAATGTAAAATAGAAAGAAAGTAGAGAGAAGAAAAAAAAAAGGAAAAAAACAGCCACCAGGAGAGGTGGATTAGTAGCGCTAGCACAAACCCCATAGATAACCCCAGTAGCAATTTAAAAAACAAAACAACAACAACAACAAAAAAGGCTTCCCTCCTCAGATACTTCCAAGCCTCATCCCCAGGCCCACCAGCTCCCCCAGCCCACCCTTGCCTCCAAGCTTCATGCTGTGGGTAACCCCATTGCTTCTACACAGGGGTGTGCACCCCCAGACAGCCAGGAGCCAAGTCCATCCACTTGGCCCCCCTCCACCACCAGCATGTTCCTTTATCTTCCAGAAATGTGTATTGAAAGAATGAATGGGGGGGGAGGGGAGGGCATGAATATTAATCCCTTCTCCCCTGGCTCTGAGGCATGGCTGTGGGAAAAGGGGCAAGGCTCCTCAACTTCAATCCCCAGGGGGACCTGGAGGCTTTCTGGAGTCCCCAAACACAGCTCCTATTGCCAGCCCAGCTGTTGTCATGGTTACCCCCACCCTGGAGGAGCTCTAAGGTGAATGCAGATGGAAGGAGAGAACTGGGATGGCCCAGGCCTTTTCAGGTCATTCTCAGAAGAGACTTGGTGCAGTGAATGACAAGCTGCCTCAAACCCGGTCAGCTGCGGAGGGACCCTCTCCAAGATGAGGAGTTGAACTAATTTTGAAAGGACAGCCAGGAACGTGACTGAGAAGAATTTGGCACATCTCAGAGATGCGACTGTTCCTCAACCCAGGAAATGGGAAGGGACTTGCACCTAAATTCTCTCTGGGAATAACTAATGAGCTAGACACCAAGCTTGTTCATTTCTGGCTAGTTTGGTGTTTTTTGGTTTTTTTTAACATAACTTTTATATCTTGGTTCAGGATGAATGGACTAGTTTAGATTGTAGTTAGGGTCTTTTACTTTGGTGCCATACACCAAATCCAGTCCAACTTTTACTTTGTGTTTTCCCTTTCTGTCCTTCTGTCATCTACAGGTGAGATCATCCAGTATCCACACTCTCCATTTTGCCTTATCTCACTTAGCATAATTCCTAAAGTGAGGTGGGGGGAGAGGTCATTGAGGTCCTGGTGCATAGTGGTAGACTAGGTTGGGGTGATAGTATTCTGCAGACACTCATCATGTGGAGATGAGAGATTGTACCTATGTGTCAACAATTGTGCTGTATCATTAAGCACCCCACCCAAATAAAGTAAAAATAAATTTAAAAAGAAAAGAAATAAGTTACAATTAGGACTAAGCTTTAAGTAATTATTTTTTGCTTATTTGCTTGGTTGTATTGTTGTTCTGTTTGTTTTTTGCTTTTTTTTTTTTTTTGATAGGACATCGAGAACTTGAAAAGCAGTGGGGAGACAGGGAGATCTTCAGTATTGCTTCACCACTTGGGAAGCTTCCTCTGCTGGTAAGGACTGAGGGCTTGAACCCAGGTCCTTGCACATGGTAATGTATGTGCTCTACCGGCTGCACCACTCAGCGTCAGCAATTATTTCTTAGTTGGTTGCATTTAGTTGTTCCCATCTTGTTAGCCAAGTGATTCTTCACAGCACACTCACCCAACTTGAGACAGTCTTACTCATCAGTTTCCAGATATTCAATGCAAATATTTGCAGAAGAGGGAAGGGGCAAAGCCCATGGAGGTGGGTCTTGATGGGGGCAGGCCTTGATTGTTGCAGGCTGATCTTCAGTCCTAAAAAAGAACTGTCACAGAATGAAAGGTTCACCAAGAACTAATTAATACCTGGACTCATTAACAGCAAGGTGATGAGCTTAGTTGAAAAAGCGCCTTAACTTCAGGCATGAGGTCTGGGATGTCATCATCCTGTGCCTACCCAGTGCATCCAAGTTCCACCCCAAACAGAAGACAAAAGACAACCCTCTTCAGAGCTCAAAGTCTCTGGATTGAGACTGACTCTGGATTGATCCCTAAAGGGGATCTGTCAAAATAGTATTAGGTCCAGTGTCCACATAACAAGCATCACCTTCATCGACTGCAGATGCTGACCTCATGGCCAATGAAGAACTGCATTCCCCACAGACTTCTGAATTAACTGTTAGCTAGTCCAGCATCCTTCCAGGCTCCACAGAATGTCAGATCTTAGGAAATGTAGAAAGATGATTTAGTGAGGTCACTTAGAAGACTGGTCCCATGGTTGAAGGTGGGGGGTGGAAGTGCCCTGACACTACTTTTCACCCCACCCTAGACATGAGTCATTCCAAACAGGTATCTCTCTCTGAGCGTTCCACCTGTTGAAAGACATGTATCTACATGTTCTCCCAGGAGGCTGTAAACACTGTCATACCAGCTGTCCAGGCCAGTTCGCCTCATTGCAACTCAAAACATGAGTCTGTCCACTTGCTCCACACAGGGTAGGGGACAGGACCCTAGATCCTAGACCCTTCCCCAGAAGGAGGTCCCCTATCTACTGACCACTCAGTCACTGATCTGGTGTCCCTAACCCAGATAAGTGGTCCCATCTAATACCCTACAGTCATGCATCATTCTCATCACAAAGGAAACCACATAAAAGGACTCCACGGAATGTTCTTTAGGATCCGCTTTCCTGCAGCTCTAACTACTCAGAGTATCCTTTTCTGCTCCCTTAGGGCCTGGACCTTGTGGTTTGTTTTTTCCTCTGCCAGCTTCTCTGCTTTGTTTCTCTCTGGTGATCTGCTTTCTCCTTCCTTTCACAAAGTGCTCCCTTATCTCCTCCCATACAAACAAAGGGTCAGGGACTAAGCCTGAGAGCCAGGCGAGGAGCACTGCCCCAGTTGGCAGAGCTGGAGTAAGTGATGTGACTCTGGGGTTTGCAGAGTCTCAGCTATAAAGAGGAGGCAAGATGAGGCTGAACAGGTCCATCTCAAGGGTAGTGGCTGTTATAAATAAATGTCACACATAGAAAGTTGTATGAAATAATACAGTTGATAAAAGATTATCAAAGGCTACTTCTAAAGAAAATACAAAATTTTCAGAAAGTGTAATCAGAAATTTTAACTCTCCACTGTGGGTTGATAGTTAAATTGTAGTGACATAGTGACAGGACTTGCCCTAAAGGTTTCTCTTGATATGAATCTAGTAGGTTATTTCTATTTCTAATCTTTTTATTAGTTTATTTATTTATTCGATAGAGACAGGTAGAAATTGGGAAGGGAGGAGAAAGTAGAGAGGGAGACAAAAAAGAAAGACACCTGTGGAACTACTTTACTGCTTGTGAGTAAAACAGGAAAGGTCCTTGCACATTGTAACATGTGTGCTCTGCCAACCATGGCACTACCCAGCCCCTCTATTTCTATTCTACTTTCTATTCTAATCCTGGCAGGCTAGTTTATCTAAGACAAGTCCTGCCTCTGATAATAACTAGACAAAATATGTGTGAAAATATCAAAGAATATCAAAGAGCTACCAAAGTAGCAAGGATTTGAAGAGCTGGAGATAGATCTTTGAGAGAACATTGGATTTATTTATTTATGAGAGAGAAAAAAAGAGGAGGATAGAACAGAGATTCACTCTCACACATGTGGTACCAGGAATCAAACAAGGGCCTCAAGCTTGACAGTCCAGAGCTTTACCCTCTGCACCATCTCTTTTTTGTTTGTTTTGTTTTTGTTTCTTTCCCTTTTTTTGTTAATCGGTAGTTTTAGTTATTGCTTATGAGGTAACCTGGGTTTACAAAATTATAAATGCTTTACAAGTATGATTTTCACTTCTTCAAAATGTGTTGCCATACCTTGTCCTCCATTCAAACACCAATATCACTCCACCAAAGTCCATCAAATCCCCTCCTTTCTTGCAGCCCCCTCACTCAAGTATTCCCCGTGATAATCTCAGTTCTGCAGTCCAAGATAAAAATCTTGTCTTCATTTGACTTTGCTTTTTCCCTTGTTTTAATTCTTTATTTACTCCACATGAGAAAGTGCAATATTTTATTTCTATATAAGTAGGTTCCTTTAGCAGTTATTGTAAGGTTTGATGGTAGTGAATTCCTTTAACTGTTATCTGTCTGAATAGCTCCTCACCACCCCCTCAAACCTGACTGATAACCTAGATGAACAAAGTATTATTGGTGGAAGTCTTTTCCTCTCAAACTTTTAAATATGCTCTCCCAGTCCTGTCCCTCAGAGTTTTTGTTTTGGAATCAGCTGACAGTCTCAAGGAGTTCTCAAATAAATAACTCTTTGATTTTTCTCTAGCTGCTTTTAATATTCTCTGTTTATCTTTGATCTTGTCTGTTTTTGTTATTATGTTCCTTGGTGAGTTTAGACTTAGATTTATTTTTGTTGGAACTTTGAGTTTCCTGGATCTGAAGTTCTATCTCTATTCCAGGGAAATTCTTGGCTGATATCTTTTGAATAAGAATTCTTTCCTTTTCTCTCTTCTTTTCCTGGCTCCCTTATTATGTGAATGTTGTTCCTTTTGGTATTATCCTATAACTCTTCCATATTGTCTTCATTGTTTCAGTTCTTTTGGTTGTGTTTTTTTTTTCTTGAGGAGAGTGCAGGGGTTGAGGGGATGATTTCCCCTACTCTGTCCTTCTGTTTCCTGCTTACACTTCTAACTTTAACTTCTATCTTTCTGCAGGTGTTCCCTTCTACTGTGTTTTTTAAACTCGGTCAATGTATTCTTTATCTCTGTGATTTCTGCCATTAACTCTTTCATACTTTCTCTGACTTGAATTTTTCAATGAACTGAACAGTTCACTGAACTCTTTCATATTAGTAAACATTCGACAATAGCTTTGAAGTTTTTATTTGTAGGAAGTTTGTATAGCTTTGTGAAATCCAAACTGCTGTCTTGGCTCATCAGTACAAGTGACTTCCTGTTTCACCATTATATTTGATGGTCCATGAGGACTAGAACCAGGAATTTTTGAGTGGGCCTGGGCAATGAGCATGGAGTTGCACCAATCTGGATAATGACCAGCAGTTTGAGGATGCAGACGCATAACCCATTTAGTGAAACTTAAAAAAAAAAAAAAAACTATTCTAAGACTGTTGGCAAAGTTGTAGAAAAACAAGCACCAATTTAACAAGAGTGTAAACTGTTCCAATCCTTATAGAAGGCAATTTGGCAATTTCTGTCAAAATCAAAAATGCACACATACCTTTTGAACCAACAAATTCACTTTTGGGACACTATCCTGTAAAACTATGTCCACACACACATATATACTAACATAACTATATAGTGTATGTAGATGCACACATATATACATATACTCAATGATATATATCCAAGATTTATGACTACAGTAGTTGGGGTATGATTCTATTAATTGAATATTAATAGAATTCACCAATAAAATCATCTGATTCTGGAGTTTTCTTTGTGGGGAAGGGTTTTTTTAAGGGGGAAGGTTTTTTATTTATGAATTCAATTATTAAAAATATATCTTATTTAAATGAGATTAAAACACAGAGAGACAAAGACCAGAGGACTGCTCAGCTCTGGCTGATGGTGCTGGGGATTGTACCTGGGACCTCAGAACCTTAGCCATCAAAGTCTTTTGCATAGCCATTATGCTGTTTCCCCAGTGCTTGAATTCAGTTGTTAATAGATATGTTTTCTATTCGTGTGTGTGTGTGTGTGTGTGTGTGTGTGTGTGTATCCATTTTGATAACTTGTCTTTGCAAACCATTTGAAATTTCCAGTTTCAATTATTTTTTTAATTTATTGACCTAATGTGGGGCCTTAAGCCAGACCCCCCCCACTCTGCTCCATCCTCCATTGCTGATACTACGGTCTATTTACATAATCATTGTTTTGCCTGAGATCCACCCTGCCTGCAGGGTATTAATTAATCCCACCAGTTAAAACCTTCACAACAGTTAACTATGGAAGCTTTCTACCTTCCCGCTCTTTCCTTTTCTCCACCCCCTTTCCTAGCCATTTCCTTTTCCAACTTGCCACTTCCAGTTCTAAATATACAAAAGCATGGTCTCTGATCAATAAAGAAGCATTGCGTTCCCGCTCCACCTCGAGTTCCTGTTCTCTCTCCCATGGCACTGAGTAAGCAGCAGCCCAGGTTGGCTCTGGTTGAGTTCTCTCCAACCCAGAAAGCATGTGCCTGGGAAGAAACACTCTCACACTAGCCCGGCAACCTAAAATTAATCCTAAGATTTCATTCACTTTTTTTTGTCACTGTAGTGATTTCTCCACTTGCATTCCTGATGAAGATGATTTGTTTACTTTTATTTCTTAAGCAGTGTCACTGGAAATTAATGGACTAAGTTGTGTGCCCTGCCCTACCCCCACCTCTCATTGTGATGTGTATATGGGGCCTCTGGACACTAATCATGTGCAGGAGTTCTTCTCATGGGTCGTTGCCTTGGTGAAAAGTAAAATCAGAGAACCAGCTCACATGTGGTGTGTGTGTGTGTGTGTGTGTGTGTGTGTGTGTATGTGTGTGTATGTGTCTGTCTTTCTGTGTCTCTCTCTCTGTCTCTCTCTCTCTCACAGCCCTACTCACACCTTGACCTTGGATTCCCAGCCTCCAGAAGGGTGAAAGCACAAAGGTCTGCAGCTTCGGCCTTGGAGTTGATGCATTTTATCACAGCAGCCTGAACTACCACAAGGATTACAACACTTTTCAGAACTAAACTGCTGGGTTGAGAGGCCGTCTGGCAAGATGAACATCCATTTAGATCAGAGAATCCACATTTAAGCCCCTGGCAAGGCACCAAGGAAGAATAGTGGAGTGGTATTGTGGTGTCTCTCCTCTTTACTTCTCTGTCTCTCTCCATCTGAAGGTTAAAGGATAAATAAACAAATCCTCTAGGAGTGGTGGTATGCACTAGGCCCCAAGGGCTCAGCAGCAAAAGTTTAATTATCACTTGGACAGTGTGGCGCTTTGTTATGTGTATGACCCAAGTTCAAGTCTGGTTTCCACTGAATTGAAGGAAACATCGATGCTGTGGTCTCTTTCACTCTCTCTCTCTGCCTCTATCTAAAATAAAAGAAAAGAAAAAAGAAACAAAAAGAAACTAAGCATTGACTTCTCTTGATTTTTTCTATTTGTTTTCTATTTTACTGACTGGTTATCTTTATTATTTTCTTCCTATTTTTATAACAAGTTTCATTTGTTCTTTTTTTTTCAGGTTTCATTTCTTTGGCAGCACCAGGGCCTTCCAGGTGTATGATTTCACTGTTCCTAGGCTGACTGTTTCCATCCTTTTAAAACTGTTATACATACAGGGAGTAATAGAGAGAGTGAGACACCACAGTATGGGCTTCCCCAAGTGCCATAGCACCACTATGTGGTACAGGGTTTGAACCCAGACTAAATGATATGGCAAGCCACAAGCTCTTGCTGTGAGCTGTCTTCTGACACCTTTTTCAAGCTTCTTGAGGGAGAGATGCAGATTACCAAATTTTTTTAAATTATACCTATTTATTTATTTTATTCCCTTTTGTTGTCCTTGTTGTTTTATTGTTGTAGTTGTTGTTGGATAGGACAGGGAGAAATGGAGAGAGGAGGAGAAGACAGAGAGGGGGAGAGACAGATAGACACCTGCAGACCTGCTTCACCGCTTGTGAAGCAACTCCCCTGCAGGTGGGGAGCCAGGGACTCAAACCAGGATCCTTGTCCTTGTGCTTTGTGCCACATGCGCTTAACCCACTGTGCTACTGCCCGACTCCCTACAGATTACCAATTTCAAACCCCTCCTTTTTCTAATATATATACTTTGAGCAAAAAAAAAATCACTTAGTATGGCTTCAGCTAAATTTTGAACATTGCATCTTCATTCATTTAAAATATTTTCATTCATTTTAAATATTTCAGGTATCTCCTGATTTCTTCTTTTACCCCACCAAGGGTTATTTATTAATGTTCAAGTACACAATACTCCCTAGATAGCTCATACAATTTGCAGAGGTGAGATAGCATACTCTGTGTGTTTTCTATTCTTTGGAGATTATTGAGTTTCATAATTCAACATATTTTCTCTTGACAGCCCTCCAACTGCATTTGAAGCAATATGTATTATGCACCTGCCAGTGTTCCATAAATGCTAATGAGTTCAAGTTGGCTGGCAGTGTTGTTTTAACCTGCCACTTATTTCCCAACCTTTGTATAGCTGTCCCAGCAATCACATCATGAGCATTGTAAAGATGAACGCCACTTCTCCCTTTGGAGTATTCAGTTTTGCCTTGTGTATTGTGGGTGCTCTGTTATTTAGTGCATGGAGGTTTAAGATTGGCTTGAAATGACCATTCTACCATTTAAAGTGTCACTTTGACTCTGCTAAGTGTCTGGGTTTGTATGACATAGTCATTCTACCTACCTTCTGATTTGGTATACATAAATATATATTTATCCTTTTACCTCTCTACTTGAATCTACTTCTACTGATTTTCCATTCTTCCTGTTTCTTTGACATGTCTAGTGGCTTTTTATTGGATGCTGGATATTGCATACAAAAGAATATCCCAGGCTGGCAGTATGGATCAACCTGCCAATGCCCATGTTCAGCGAGGAAGCAATTACAGAAGCCAGACTTCCCACCTTTCGCATCTGATAATGATCCTGGATCCATACTCCCAGAAGGATGAAGAATAGGAAAGCTATCAAGGGAAGGGACTGGATACAGAGTTCTTGGTGGGGGGGGGGGACCTGTGTGGAATTGTACCTCCTCTTATCCTATGGTCTTGTCAGCATTTCCATTTTATAAATAAATAAATAAATAAATAATAATTTAATAAAGGAAAGAAAGAAACAGGCTAGGGGTGTGGATTGACCTGCCAACACCCATGTTCAGCAGAGAAGCAATTGCAGAAGCCAGACCTTCCACCTTCTGTAGCCCATAAAGAATTTTGGTCCATACTCCCAGAGAGGGATAAAGAATACGGAAGTTTCCAGTGGAGGGGATGAACATGGAGCTCTGGTGGTCAGAATTGTATGTAACTGTAGCCTGTTATCCTACAATATTGTTAATCATCATTAAACCACTAATAATAAAATATTTTTTTTAAAAAGGGGGCAGGTGGTGGTGCACCTAGTTGAGCACACATGCTATAGTGCACAAGCACCCAGGTTCAAGCCCCCGGTCCCCACCTGCAGGGGGAAAGCTTTGTGAGTGGTTAAGCAGGTCTGCAGGTATCTCTCTCTCTCTCTCCCTCTCTAACTTCCTTCCTCCTCTCAATTTCTGGCTGTCTCTATCCAATAAATAAAGTTAATTAAAAAAATTTTAAATATATTTAAAAAAGGAATCTCTGTTTTGCTTTCTTTTGTTTTCCAATGAGTGTAAATTATTTTCTACCAAGTATCTTAGGTGAAGATTTGACTTCAGATTTCATCAAGAGGCACCTTGATCTGAGAATAAGCTGCAGTGTTAGTGAGATTGTGTCTTCCCTTGACACCTAGTGAAAATAGGAACATTCCCCCTTGTCCCTGAGCCCAGCCTCAGTTGATGGAGCCTGGTCTCTGATCTCATCTGTGTCTGAGATAGGAGACTGAGAGACAGATATTCTATAATTAGGGTCTACTTTGAATGCAACCCCAGTGATACTCCAAAATTCAGACACCACTGGATGGTGTGCTTCTTTACTGCAGCTTGGCCTATAGTCCACATTTCTGAAGAAAAATTGGGAAG